>NC_058407.1:29259846-29615901 GCF_002201575.2 Neomonachus schauinslandi | reverse complement strand
GTGTGTGTGTGTGTGTGTGTGTGTGTGTGTGTGTGTGTGTGTGTGTGGCCTAGGCAATACAAGTACGGTGGAGTCTGGTCAAGATGTAGAGCTGTTTAAGGATTAACAGAATAATTTGCTGGCCTCATTATACTGGAAAATTGAAGTATAATTGTTGAGGGCAAGGTCCTAGAGCTGGACTATGTGGGTTTGAACCCTGGCCCTTCCACCCACTAGCTGAGTGGAGACTGGCCTTGGGAAAGTTTGACTTTTTCTTCTTTAGTTTCTGAATAGGTAAAATGAAGATAATATTATACTGTACCTCATAGAGTTTTCTGAGAAGCTTACACGAGTCAACATATATAAAAGCACTTAGTATGGTAACACCATAAGTACACAATAAATGTTATCTACTATTATCTGTTCTCCAGGGTAGTGAGACCTGAAAGTACCAGCTATTGTTCTGAGACTCTGCTTTTGGAACCATTTCAGCTCTATCTTCTTCAGTGCCAAAGATGGTAGAAATAAGCCTCAGATACGAAGCTGTAACATTCACCCCTCAACCTAACCCCGAGGCCACTATAATCCTGCCTTGTAGAACAAGTAATGGCATTACACAGCTAAGGAATGTGGGTGTGGCATGAGACATGCATGTGGCTGCAGACATAGGCTGTTTCACTTTGGACAAGTACCTAAATCCATGAACATACTTTGGGTTACTCTAGGTTTCTTCCTGTAGCAAAAGGCTATTTATTTCTTTTCCTATTAAAAAAAAAAAATGAGTGAATGAATGAATGACTATTATGGTCAAAGCCTTTAGCTGGCTTAGTGTATCATGGACTGTAATAAATATCCCAAACTGACAGGATCATAATGATCATGGAATTGGATCCTTTTACTGTATATATGTGAAGACTGAGGTGATAAGACACCGAGCCCTCACCCTTATAGCTAGTAAGTGGCAGAACAGTGAGAACTAGATTTCCTGGCTACTGGTTCAGTGGGTTTCAGGTACCCCAGGAGCAGAGCTAGTTACTGTTCTCTGGTGTTTACCATTTATTGAATAAATAAGTTTTAAGGATATATTTTTATAAGGTACAGTCATGACAATTGCATATCAAAGATTATACTGAACTCATTAATGAACGATTGCAGTGTAAAAACTGGTTCAACAGAGAATTAAAGAATATTACAGATAGACAATCAAGAATGATGAAAAAATTTGCTATTTGATACAAAACAGACCTCTTTACTGGGGGTGTAATCAGTTACAGCTTCAAAAGACAATACCTGTTGCATTTGCATGGATGGTAACCATTTGCTTCACCATCAGCCCTCCACAAGTTAACTTGTATCTTGACAATGAAGAAGTCTTCCTGTCAAAGACAATGAAAGGTGCAGGTCCTCGTAGAATGAGATAACCCCACAAGGCTTTTCTAGGAAATATCCAGTTTCCAGTGATAGGACATTGTTATGGGTTGAATTATGCTCCTCCCCCACCATTCATATGTCAAATTCCTAACCCCCCCCCCCCCCCCGCCCCCATACCTCAGAATGTGACCTTATTTGGAGATGGGGTATTTACATGAGTAATTAAGTGAAAATGAGGTAATTAGGGTGGGTCCTAATACAATATGACTGGTGTCCTCACAAGAAGAGAAAATTTGGGCACAAACACATATAGAGGGAAGATTAAGTGAGGACACAGGGAGAAGACAGTCACCTACAAGCCAAGGAGAGAGTCCTGGAATAGATCTCTTCTCATGGCCTTTAGAAGTAACCAAAGCTCGCTCTCTCAGATTTCTAGCCTCCAGAACTGTGAGACACTGAATTTTTTTTGTTGTTAAAGCCACTCTGTTTTTGGTACTTTGTTATGACAGCCTAGCAAATGAATATAGACACTCAGTAATCCTTTTTGTCTATTTCAAAGTGTTAAATAAGAAATAATTATAGGGGTGCCTGGTGACTCAGTCACGTAAGCATCAGACTCTTGATTTTTGTTCAGGTCATGATCTCAAGGGTGTGAGATCAAGTCCCACGTCGGGCTCTGTGCTGGGCATGGAGCCTGCTGAGGATTCTCTCTCCTCCTTTCCCTCTGCCCCTCCCCCACTCTCCCCCTCTTAAAAAAAAAAAAATAATAATAATAATAATAATTAGACATAACAATAACATAAGGTAAAGTGTGGTAGTGGTAAATGCTATAAGATATATACAAAGGGCCAATTTGCTTGTATATGTAGCTATAATGGTGCATATAATATTAGTATGAATATTGCTGAAAATGATACAAAACAATTACTATTGTCTATTTCTAATTTACGTCAATAATATTTATCTAATAATTGATGAGCATTATTCTACAGACTTTCACATATTTTACTTCATCATATCCCCATTCCTGAGAGGTAGAGGAATTTTATCCAGGTTTTCCAAAAGGGAGTCTAAAGCTCAGGAAAATTAAAGAGCTTTTGCTAAATAAAGAAACTTAGCACATGATAAAGCCAAATTCGTTTTGTGCTTGGTACCAGCCACACATGTGGATAATTTCACATTTTCAGGCTAATGAACCTTTAAAACTGTTCTGATTTTTCATTATGTTACCTCTGGGTTTTAGATGCCGTTTTGTCATTTGAAGATCTTTATTATAAATAATCCTTAAATGTTAGAATTCTGTGCATGGTGGTGGGGGTAGGCTCTGGAGCAAGTCAAGAGAGGGACCAGGTTGATATCTTGCATTGTCTATTATGCTGTCTACTGAAAAATATTGGGGACACTGTCAAAGAAGACAGCAACCGCAATCCAAGAAACAATCCAAGAAACTAAATCCAAGATTCAGAATGGATCTGTGGGGTCTACTACAGACCATAGTTGGAAATACTTGAATAAGAAGTGTGGGGAAAGAACCGTTCTAAACTTGGTTATTTACAAGTTCCATTACTATTACCACTGGTACATCCAAGATCAGGAATTTAGCTTTGTAAACATCTTTTGTAAATCTTAAACTTGTTCCCGTGGCTTGTTAAGAAACTCAGCTCCTATTATATATTCTCTCATTTTCTTAATAGTATGAACTGAGTGAAGCATATGAAAGTCTAAAACTTTACCTTTTCTGAAGATCAGTCTCAATTTGCTTAATTCTATTTTTTTTCTGCTTTGCTTTCCTCCTAGGCCCTGTAAATTGTTCCATTCATCCTTGCCTGGTTGCATGTGATAGTGAATGCCAATTTTGGTTATTTGCATCAATAGGAATGCATTATATAATTTTTAAGGTCTGAGGAGAAGCCATAGGGAAATCAGAACAAGTCAAAAATGTCAGGGCAGGTCTTTGGAGATCAGGCAGAAATGCCAAGGCCAAGTGGAAATATGGGAACAACTTCTTCAACTATGGTAACAACACAAAGGAAGTGCTCTTAAGTGACCTTAAGGCAAGAGCCTTAGAGGTTTTGCAAACCAGTGGAATAGAGGGCATGATCATGGGGAGGGGGCAGAACTGAACTAGATTCCTCGAATAGGGCTCATGATTCTCTGCATACTTCAGGTTGAATTCTGGTGGTATAAAAATAGAGATAGTGTGGGGAAAACAAATTGCCTCAGCAGATGCAAAGGTTTTGAGAACTATCCAGCACAATTCAAAATTATAAGGTGGAGTAGAAAGAATAAGATTTAGAGCCAAAACACTCGGATTAAAATCCCAGATCTGCCTCTTGCTAGCTGTATTCCTAAAAGCCAGATTACAGCTCTGAGATATAGTTTTGTCATTTTGATAAAATGGATATTTTATGGCAAGTAGTTTATGTAATGAGCTCATAGGTTGTTTTAAGACTAAAATGAGATAATTTAAACAAAAATAATTTGTTAAGTATCTTGCACATATGGTTTTTATTATTAATCATAATTGGATATATGACATCAAAATATTTGACAATGTACTTTTTAGGTGCTAAACAAATTTAAATTTGTTATTATTAATAATAAAATCATTAATAAAACCAGCACCCCTTTCCTTTTTTATTCCAAATATAAAACAAAGAAACAGAACATTAAAAACAGAATGGTATGTACTGATTCACTGAATTTTTTGGTTATGTTAGAATTGACTTCAATCAAAAAATGCATATACTCATTTTTTTAATATAGTTGACATGGTATATACTGATTTCTGCCTTATACTGAGTTTAATGATTGAAAATGAAGTTAATATATATTGAAAGCTATGCTTGACACTATTCTGGCACCTTACTGTCTATATATCTAATCATGCTGGTGACTTATAACATTTAACATTTCCAGTGTAGATGCTGAGACTGGGAAGGGTTAAATAACTGGCCCCAAAAGACCCAGCCCTAAGATGTGATCTAAGTAAAATAAGAATGGGGAGGTTGGAAAAAAGCAAGCTTAACAAAAAGTAAAGAGGGCAATACCACGTTTCCAAGAACTGTATCAGTGGTATTGAGATCAAACTTGAATAACAGCCAGAAATGCATAATAACAAAAATATGCAATGAATTAAGAGATGACAGAATGTAAATGACTATATTATTGAAATAATCAACAATTTATTTTTTAAATCACACATTGTTAAAGAAAAATATGACTATATAATGCACTGTTGCTAGAAGTCAAAGGAAAATTTGTATGTCCTCTAAAGAGTAGACAATAAAAAACAGCAATTTCTCCCAGGTGTGTTCATTTGAGAGAGTACTTGAACTAAGACAATGATTCTCATGGTGGTAATGATGAGGCAGCAGAGGGGCATTACCACAGAAGACATTCTTTTGTATCAGAATATCCTAAGGATTTTCAATATAGGCACCTTTTATTTCTGATTCTCTCTTGTCCCTCATCCTTCTCTTCTGCCCTTCCACTTTAGAGGCTACGCTGAAAGTAATGACAGGGCCACTACTATAGTATTGACAAGTCCACTACTCTAGTACTGACTTACTGTGTCCAGGCACTGTGTCAGGCTCTTTGATATTATACAAATCAATGCCTATGAGGCCAGCCCCCACCCTAAGCAAAGACATTCTTATCAGGTGTGACATAGAGTACCTCAGAGAAGCCAAGGTCAAAGGCCAAACTTTTTTATAGGGAGAGGCCAAATTCTTTATTATATACTGATCATCCTGATCAACATTCATTTTAAATATTCTGATTGCTGGTCTTTCTGTATGGAAAGCTCTTCTAACTCCTCCTGTTGCTGTCTTAATGCATCCTTCAGGTTGTAGCTCCAACCTCAGCTCTCAGGAAGGGCATTCTTTGCCCACCATTATATAAAGAAGATTCCCCCACGCTACCTCATGTAAGTTGTCATGGCAGAGTTTCCTTCATACCAATTATTTGTCTCCTTATTTATTGTCAGAATTGTGACTAAAATGTAAGCACAACAGGGGTAGGGGTTTGTCTTTTGTTTTCTATTAGTCTCCTATAATTAGAAGAGTATTAAAGGACCTATTAGTGTTCTGTTTATTGTTATTAGATAGGTACTTACTATAATGTAATGAAAAGCAGAGACTTGGCGCCTGGGTGGCTCAGTCATTTGTGTCTGTCTTCAGCTCAGGTCATGATCCCTGGGTCCTGGGATCGAGGCCCGAGTTGGGCTCTCTGCTAAGCAGGGAGTCTGCTTCACCTCCTTCTGCCCCTCCTCCTCCTGGATCTCTCTCTCTCTGTCTCTCAAATAAATAAAATCTTTAAAGAAAAAAAGAAAAGCAGAGACTAAGGAGTTTGTTGAGTTTGAATCTCAGCATCAATGCTTTCTAGGTATATGACCTATTTGAATATCTCTGTGCCTCAGTTTCTTCGTCCATAAAATCGTAATAACAATGGTGACTATCTTACAGACTAACTGTAAGATTTATTTATTTATTTTTTGGGGGATAAACTTTTTTTTATTAACATATAATGTATTATTTGTTTCAGGGGTACAGGTCTGTGATTCGTCAGTCTTACTATTCACACCACTCACCATAGCACATACCTTCCCCAATGTCCATTATCCAGCCACCCCATCCCTTCCACCCCCTTCCACTCCAGCAACCCTCAGTTTGTTTCCTGAGATTAAGAGTCTCTTATGGTTTGTCTCCCTCTCTGGTTTCAACTTGTTTCATTTTTTCCTCCCTTTCCCTATCATCCTCTATCTTGTTTCTCAAATTCCACATATCAGTGAGATCAAATGATACTTGTCTTTCTCTGACTGACTTATTTCGCTTAGCATAATACTCTCTAGTTCCATCCATGTCGTTGCAAATGGCAAGATTTCATTTTTTGATGGCTGCATAATATTCCATTGTGTGTATACCACATCTTCTTTATCTATTCATCTGTTGATGGACATCTAGGCTCTTTCCATAGTTTGGCTATTGTGGACATGCTGCTATAAACATTGGGATGCATGTGCCCCTTTGGATCATTACATCTGTATCTTCGGGGTAAATACCCAGTAGTGCAATTGCTGGGTCATAGAGTAGCTCTATTTTCAACTTTTTGAGGAACCTCCATACTGTTTTCCAGAGTGGCTGCACCAGCTTGCATTCCCACCAACAGTGTAGGAGGGTTCCCCTTTCTCTGCATCCCCGCCAACATCTGTCGTTTCCTGACTTGTTAATTTTAGCCATTCTGACTGGTGTGAGGTGGTATCTCATTGCACTTTTGATTTGTATTTCCCTGATGTCGAGTGATGTTGAGCACTTTTTCATGTGTCTGTTAGCCGTTTGTGTGTCTTCTTTGCAGAAATGTCTGTTCATATCTTCTGCCCATTTCTTGACTGGATTATTTATTTTTTGGGTGTTGAGTTTGATAAGTTCTTTATAGATTGTGGATACTAGCCCTTTATCTGAAATGTCATTTGCAAATATCTTCTCCCATTCTGTCGGTTATCTTTTGGTTTTGTTGACTGTTCCTTTGCTGTACAAAAGTTTTTTATGTTGATGAAGTCCCAACAGTTCATTTTTGCCCTTGCTTCCCTTGCCTTTGGCAATGTTTCTAGAAAGAAGTTGCTGTGGCTGAGGTTGAAGAGGTTGCTGCCTGTGTTCTCCTCAAGGATTTTGTTGGATTCCTGTCTCACATTTAGGTCTTTCATCCATTTTGAGTCTATTTTTGTGGGGTGTAAGGAAATGGTCCAGTTTCATTCTTCTGCATGTGGCTGTCCAATTTTCCTGTCACCATTTGTTGAAGAGACTGTCTTTTTTCCATTAGACATTCTTTCCTGCTTTGTCAAAGATTAGTTGACCATAGAGTTAAGGGTCCATTTCTGGGCTCTCTCTTCTGTTCCATTGATCTATGTGTCTGTTTTTGTGCCAGTACCATACTGTTTTGATGATTACAGCTTTGTGATAGAGCTTGAAGTCTGGAATTGTGATGCCACTAGCCTGGCTTTTCTTTTTCAACATTCCTCTGGCTATTTGGGGTCTTTTCTGGTTCTGTACAAATTTTAGGATTATTTGTTCCATTTCTTTGAACAAAGTTGATGGTATTTTGATAGGGACTGCATTAAATGTGTAGATTGCTCTAGGTAGCATTGACATTTTCACAATATTTGTTCTTGTAATCCATGAGCATGGAACGTTTTTCCATTTCTTTGTGTCTTCCTCATTTTCTTTCGTGAGTATTCTATAGTTTTCTGAGTACAGATTCTTTGCCTCTTTGGTTAGATTTATTCCTAGGTATCTTATGGTTTTGGGTGCAATTGTAAATGGGATCAACTCCTTAATTTCTCTTTCTTCTGTCTTGTTGTTGGTGTTTAGAAATGCAACTGATTTCTGTGCACTGATTTTATATCCTGCCACTTTACTGAATTCCTGTATGAGTTCTAGCAGTTTGGGGGTGGAGTCTTTTGGGTTTTCCACATAAAATATCATATCATCTGCAAAGAGTGAGAGTTTGACTTCTTTGCTGATTCGGATGCCTTTTATTTCTTTTTGTTGTCTGATTGCTGAGGCTAGGACTTCTAGTACTATGTTGAATAGCAGTGGTGATAGTGGACATCCCTGCCGTGTTCCTGACCTTAGGGGGAAAGCTCTCAGTTTTGCCCCATTGAGAATGATAGTCACTGTGGGTTTTTCATAGATGACTTTTATGATATTGAGGTATGTACCCTCTATCCCTACACTGTGAAGAGTTTTAATCAAGAAACGATGCTGTACTTTGTCAAATGCTTTTTGTGCATTTATTGAGAGGCTCGTATGGTTCTTGTTCTTTCTTTTATTAATGTATTGTATCACATTGATTGATTTGCGGATGTTGAACCAACCTTGCAGCCCAGGAATAAATCCCACTTGGTCGTGGTGAATAATCTTTTCTTTAGTTGCCTCATCATTTAGTTGTGAGAAATAAAATCATATTTATGAAGGCTCATTGCAGAACTATATAGATGGCTTTCAACTGACAGTTCATTTTTGCTTTTTAGCATTTATTAAAGTGTTTATTTAGGGTGGGCATAAGTCTTACTGTGTCTTTGCAGGATAGGAAAACCACAAAGTGTGGCAGTTAAGGCCAACCATAGGACACTAACCTGTAGTTTTTAGGAAATAACTCATTAGAAAGTTACCATTGATCAATTAGGGTTGTGCAACTACCCATTTTAATAGACTTTATCATCATGGGATAGTTAAATTTAAGTAGAATAGATCAGGGCTAATGTCCACATTTCTGTCCCCATGATAAGAAAAGTATTTTTCATTATATTTCTTAGCATTTATTTTTGATTGGTCATCTCTGCCTAATACATCATTTGCAGGAGGTAAACAACTTATAAAATAGGGTAAAAAGGAAAAGCTTATTAAATGCTATAGATGAGAACATTCATATGGAAATGTGAAAATTAATGAATCCTGCTTGGCTATTGAAGTGCTAAAGTGAGCAAAGCATTATGACCCATCTGTCATCATCCATAATGACTAATACCATGTTTCAGGTACTGTATATAAAGCAATTTCCACACAATTAGCTGTGTTCTCTTTCATTTAGTAGGTATCCTCCTGAGTTAAAGCAACTTTATTTCTAACATTATTGTCAAAGATCCATTAGAGTTTCTGGGCGCCTGGGTGGCTCAGATGGTTAAGCGTCTGCCTTCGGCTCAGGTCATGATCCCAGGGTCCTGGGATCGAGTCCCGCATCGGGCTCCCGGCTCAGCGGGGAGCCTGCTTCTCCCTCTGACCCTCTCCCCTCTCATGCTGTTTCTCTCTCGCTCGCTCTCTAAAAAATAAATAAAATCTTTAAAAAAAAAAAAAGATCCATTAGAGTTTCTGATTAAAAAGTACCTCCAGGTTGAAACATGATAGTTAAGGTTTCAGCTTGTGATAATTTTCTTTTTTTGAGTCTCTTAAACCTCAGCAGTACAAATTATGTGGCTTTAAAATGATGTATGGGTTAAAACACCTTTCAGAAGTCATTAATAAGTCCCAAAATGAAAATAGCTTGTTTCTTAGCATGCAATTAGCAAACATACTGGAAAATTTTGTATAGTCTTAACTCTTAGAGCAGCAAGAGCAGGTTTTGTCCTAACGCAACAAGAATACAAATCTTTAAAATCTTGGTTTTAAAGATAAATAAAACTGCTAAGTTCCCTCTTTTCCTCTGAAGTACCTTTTCTTTGCCTTTCTAATCAATATCAGCAGCAAACTTATCCTTGGCCTTGGATCAGAATGACTGGCATCAGTGATGGATGCTGTCAGATAGCAAGGATGGAGAGCTTTGCAGCTTGTGTTGGCAGTAAGTATGTGATGTGTGGATGTGTGGGCGAGGTTGCACTCTGAGTAGGACCACCACTTTCATCTCCCATCCTTTCCTGTCTCCTCTCTCTTAGCAAGTGTTCAGGTCTTTTTTAATGAAGGTGTTTTGGGTGTTTGTTTTGTTTCGTTTTTTTATTCCTTTCCCCTAGAAGGGGATAAACAGCTTATTATATAAGACTCTTCTCATACATGGACTTTTTAAAGATAAAAACAGCCTCATCCAAACCAATTTCCAACTCTTCGGATCATGTAAAAGGCATTTGCTTTAAAAATTTTACATATTCGAATCATTACATTAAGATTTAAAAGCATTATTTTTAATTTTAAGTAGAAAGTTTCTTAAGTTGTTCTTCAAGTAGCCAACTGCTACTTTATTCAGAGGCAAAGTTGTGTTTACCAGGGTGATACCTTCTTCCAAAAGTTTTCACTTGCATTTTCATTTACATTTTCAAAGTATCTGCGTCACTAAGAGCTTATAGGGCCCCTACATTTCAACTTTGTAGGCTTTCTGGTTGGAAGATTCAGAGACAAAGGTGTAAGAAATATAGGTCTAGTAGCAAACCTGTATTTTAAAATATACTTTCTCTAGCTATAAAAAGGTCTTATTTTTTTTTATTTTGAAGTAAACCACTAAATTAGTAAAAATCCTAAAATTATGTACATATATTTGTATTAAAAATAAGTGATGCTACAGATATTATCACTTATATTTCATTCACACTATCATTTACGTCAGTTTCATGAGCTCAGTTCAGTTTTATATATTTTGGGGGAGATTTTGTATATGTTATATACTTTTCTGGAGGTGTTAACGATCAGTAAGATAGGAGCTCACAGTCAAGTGAGTAAACCAAAGTTTAGTGTTCTTAAGCATTCCTTTAAAGATAGAAACCAATATATCAGTGTATGTTAAGTGACTAGGTAATAAATCAAGTTGCAGTTGGAAATAAGTCTTTATTCTTCATTTGAAAGTTTTGAAGCAGGATTTATGCTTAATGAAATTGCAAATAACTTAGGATGGCTCTAACCTGCTTTTGGTGTCATATTCAAAAATGTAATAGCAAGATCCACATCAAGGAGCATTTTTCCTATGTTTCCTTGTAAGAGTTTTACAATTTCAGATCCTACATTTAAGTCTTTAATTCATTTATTTAAAGATTTTATTTATATATATATTTATTTTAGACAGAGAGAGAGAGTGCAAGCAGGGGGAGGGGTTCAGGGACAGGGAGAGAGAGAATCTCAAGCAGACTCCACACTGAGCATGGAGTCCCATGCAGGACTGGATACCAAAACCCTGAGATTATGACCTGAGCCAAAATCAAGAGTTGGATGCTTAACTGACTGAGCCACCCAGGTGCCCCATCTTTAATCCATTTTAAGTTTATTTTTGTGAATGGTATAAAATAGGGACTGAGTTTCATTCTTTGGCATGTAGATATTTAATTTTTCCAACACTATTTAATGAAGAGACTATTCTTTTTCCATTGTGTATTCTTGGTGCCCTTGTCAAAGATTAGTTGAAAATATGTGGATTTATTTCTGGGTTCTCGATTGTATTCTGTTTATCTTTATGTCTATTTCTATGCCAGTAGCATACTGTTTAGGTTATTACAGCATTCTAATATAGTTTAAAATCCAGAAAGAGTGAATCCTTCAACTTTGTTCTTCTTTGTCAAGATTGCTTTGACTATTCAAAATTTTTTGTGGTTCTGTACAAATTTTAGAAATGTTTTCTCAGGGCGCCTGGGTGGCTCAGTCGGTTAAGCGACTGCCTTCGGCTCAGGTCATGATCCCAGGGTCCTGGGATCAAGTCCCACATCGGGCTCCCTGCTCTGCGGGGAGCCTGCTTCTCCTTCTCCCCCTCCCCCTGCTGGTGTTCCCTCTCTCGCTGTGTCTCTCTCTGTCAAATAAATAAATAAATAATCTAAAAAAAAAGAAATGTTTTCTCTATTTCTGTGAAAAGTGCCATTGCAGTTTTTTAGGGAATGCTTTGAATCTGTCAGTCCACTTGGGGAATATGGACATTTTTGCAATATTAATTTAATCCATGAACATGGAATATCGTTCCATTTATTTGTCTTCAGTTTATTTCTTCAATGTCTTATAGTTTTAGTGTACAGACTTTTTACCTGCTTGGTTTAATTTATTTCTAAGTATTTTATTATTTTTGATGTTTTCTAAATGGGATTATTTTCTTAATTTCTTTTCAGATATTTAATTGTTAGTGTATACAAACACAACTGATTATTGTATATTGATTTTGTATCCTATAGCTTTACTGAATCTGTTACTAGTTCTAACAGTATTTTGGTGGAGTTTTTAGGGTTTTCTGTATATAATATAACATTATTAACAAAGAGACAATTCTGCTTCCTTTTCAGTTGGGTGACTTTTTATTTCCTTTTCTTGCCTAATTGCCCTGAATAGGACTTCCAGTACAATGTTGAGTAGGAATGGTGAGAATGGGCACTCTTGTCTTGTTCCTGTTATTAGAGGAAGAACTTTTAAGGCATTCTTCATTGAGTATGATGTTAGCTATGAGCTTGTCACATATAGCCTTTGTTGAGCTACATTTTTTTTTTTATTATGTTATGTTAGTCACCATACACTACATCATTAGTTCTTGATGTGGTGATCCATGATCCATTGTTTTCCTATAACACCCAGTGCTCCATGCAGTACGTGCCCTCCTTAATACCTGTCACTGGGCTAACCCATCCCCCCAACCCCCTCCCCTCTATAACCCTGTTTGTTTCTCAGAGTCCATAGTCTCTCATGGTTCATCTCTCCCTACGATTTTCCCCCCTTCATTTTTCCCTTCCTTCTCCTAATGTCCTCCATGCTATTCCTTATGTTTCACAAATAAGTGAAACCATATGATAATTGACTTTCTCTGCTTGACTTATTTCACTTAGCATAATCTCCTCCAGTCCCCTCCATGTTGATGTAAAAGTTGGGTATTCATCTTTTCTGATGGCTGAGTAATATTCCATTGTATATATGGACCACATCTTCTTTATCCATTCATCTGTTGAAGGGCATCTCAGCTCTTTCCACAGTTTGTCTATTGTGGACATTGCTGGTATGAACATTGGGGTGCATATGGCCCTTCTTTTCACTACATCTGTGTCTTTGGGGTATATACCCAGTAGTGCCATTGCTGGGTCATAGGGTAGCTCTATTTTTAAATTTTTGAGGCACCTCCACACTGTTTTCCAAAGTGGTTGTACCAACTTGCATTCCCACCAACAGTGGAAGAGGGTTCCCCTTTCTTCACGGCCTCTCCAACATTTGTTGTTTCTTTCCCTGCCCCTTTTTGCCATTCTAACTGGTGTAAGGTGGTATCTCAATGTGGTTTTGATTTGAATTTCCCTGATGGCTAATGATAATGAACATTTTTTCATGTGTCTGTTAGCCATTTGTATGTCTTCTTCAGAGAAGTGTCTTTTCATGTCTTCTGCCCATTTTTTGACTTGATTATTTGTTTTTTGGGTGTTGAGTTTGAGAAGTTCTTTATAGATCTTGGATACCAGCCCTTTCCCTGTAGTGTCATTTGCAAATATCTTCTCCCATTCTGTGGGTTGCCTCTTTGTTTTGTTGACTGTTTCCTTTGCTGTGTGAAGGTTTTTATCTTGATGAAGTCCCAAAAGTTCATTTTTGCTTTTGTTTCACTAGCTTTTGGAGATGTATCTTGAAAGAAGGTGCTGTGGCCGATGTCAAAGAGGTTACTGCCTATGTTCTCTTCTAGGATTTTGATGGATTCCTGTCTCACATTGAGGTCTTTCATCCATTTTGAGTTTATCTTTGTGTGTGGTGTTAGAGAATGGTCGAGTTTCATTCTTCTGCATGTGGCTGTCCAATTTCCCCAGCACCATTTATTGAAGAGACTGTCTTTTTTCCATTGCATATTTTTTCCTGCCTTGTCAAAGATTATTTGACCATAGAGTTGAGGGTCCATATCTGGGCTCTCTATTCTGTTCTGTTGTTCTATATGTCTGTTTTTGTGCCAGTATCATGCTGTCTTGGTGATCACAGCTTTGTAATATAGCTTGAAATCAGGCAACGTGATGCCCCCAGCTTTGTTTTCCTTTTTCAACATTTCCTTGGCGATTTCTGATTCCATACAAATTTTGGGATTGTTTGTTCCAGCACTTTGAAAAGTGTCATTGAAATTTTGATCGGGATGGCATTGAAGGTAGATTGTTCTGGGTAGCATAGACATTTTAACAATGTTTATTCTTCCGATCCATGAGCGTGGAATGTTTTTCCATCTTTTTGTGTCTTCTTCAATTTCTTTCATGAATGTCTGTAGTTCCTAGAGTATAGATCCTTTACCTCTTTGGTTAGGTTTATTCTGAGGTATCTTATGGTTTTTGGTGCTATTGTAAATGGAATTGTTTCTCTAATTTCTCTTTCTACACTTGCATTGTTAGTATATAAGAGAACAACTGATTTCTGTGCATTGATTTTGTATCCTGCCACATTACTGAATTGCTGTATGAGTTCTAGTAATTTGGGGGTGGAGTCTTTTGGGTTTTCCACATAAAGTATCATGTCATCTGTGAAAAGAGAGTTTGACTCCTTCTTTGCCAATCTGAATACCTTTTATTTCTTTTTGTTGTCTGATTGCTGTTGCTAGGACTTCTAATACTATGTTGAACAATAGTGGCGAGAGTGGGCATCCTTGATGTGTTCCTGATCTTAAGGAAAGGCTCTCAGCTTTTCCCCATTGAGGATGATACTCGCTGTGGGTTTTTCATAGATGGATTTTATGAACTTGAGGAATGTTCCCTCTATCCCTATACTCTGAAGAGTTTCAATCAGGAAAGGATGCTGTATTTTGTCAAATGCTTTTTCTGCATCAGTTGAAAGGACCAATTGGTTCTTCTCTCTCCTCTTATTAATGTGTTCTATCACATTGATTTGCGAATGTTGAACCACCCTTGCATCCGGGGATAAATCCCACTTGGTGGTGGTGGATGATCCTTTTAATGTATTGTTGGATCCTACTAGCTAGGATTTTGTTGAGGATTTTGGAATCCATATTCATCAGGGATGTCGGTCTGAAATTCTTTTTGATGGGGTCTTTGCCTGGTTTGGGGATGGTAATGCTGGCCTCATAGAATGAGGTTGGAAGTTTTTCTTCTGTTTCTATTTGTTGAAACAGCTTCAGTAGAATAGGTATTATTTCTTCTTTGAATGTTTAGGAGTCCATCAGGCCCTGGACTCTTGTTTTTTGGGAGGTTTTTGATCACTGCTTCAGTCTTGTTACTGGTTATTGGCCTATTCAGGTTGTCAATTTCTTCCTGTTTCAGTCTTGGCAGCTTATAGGTTTCTAGGAAGACATCCATTTCATCCAGATTGCTCAGTTTATTGGCATATAGTTGTTGATAATAGTTTCTAATAATTGTTTCTATTTCCTTGGTGTTAGTCGTGATCTCTCCCTTCATTCATAATTATATTAATTTGGGTCCTTTCTCTTTTCTTTTGTATAAGTCTGGCCAGTGGTTTATCGATCTTATTAATTCTTTCAAAGAACCAGCTTCTACTTTTGTTGATCTGATCTATCGCTTCTCGGCCTTTTGACTAAGATCAAGTGTCATTGATCTGATCTACTGTGTTTCTGGTTTTGAATTCTTTGATCTCTGCTCTAATCTTAATTATTTCTCTTCTAATGTGTGGCTTAGGCATCATTTGTTGCTTTTTCTCTAGTTCTTTAAGGTGTAGAGTTAGTTGATGAATTCGGGATTTTTCTGTTTTTTTTGAGTGAGGCTTGGATGGCTATGTATTTCCCCCTTAGGACCACCTTTGCAGTAACCTATAGGTTTTGGACCAATGTGTTTTCATTTTCATTGGTTTCCATGAATTGTTTAAGTTCTTCTTTGATTTCCTGGTTGACCCAAACATTCTTGAGCAGAGTGGCCTTTAGCTTCCAAGTGTTTGAATTTCTGCCACATTTTTTCTTGTGATTGAGTTCCAGTTTTAAAGCATTATGGTCTGAGAATATGCAGGGAATAATCTCAGTCTTTTGGTATAGGTTGAGACCTGATTTGTGACCCAGTATGTGGGCCATTCTGGAGAAGGTTCCATGTGCACTCAAGAAGAATGAGTATTCTGTTTTAGGGTGGAATGTTCTGTATATATCTATGAGGTCCATCTGGTCCAGGGTGCCACTCAAAGCTCTTGTTTCTTTGTTGATTTTCTGCTTAGATGATCTGTTTATTGCTGAGAGTGGAGTATTGAGGTCTCCTACAATTCACATATTATTATCAATATCAGTATTTTGGTTAACAGTTGGCTTATGTAGATGGCTGCTCCCATGTTGGGGCATAGATATTTACAATTGTTAGATACTCTTGTTGGATAGACCCTTTAAGAATGATACAGTGTCCTTCTGTGTCTCTAACTACAGCCTTTAGTTTAAAATCTAATTTGTCTGATACAAGAATTGCTACCCCAGCTTTCTTTTGAGGTCCGCTGGCATGGAAGATGGATCTCCATCCCTTCACTTTCAGTCTGGATGTATCTTTAGGTTCAAAATGAGTCTCTTGTAGACAGCATATGGATGGGTCCCATCTTTTTATCCAATCTGCAACCCTGTGCCATTTTATGGGAGCATTTAGGCCGTTCACATTGAGAGTGACTATTGAAAGATATGAATTAATATTCATGATGTTGCCTGTGAAGACCTTGTTTTTATAGATTGTCCCTGTAAATTTCTGTTGTATATCACTCTTGGGGTCTTTCTCCTTTTATAGGACCCCCCTTAATATTTCTTGCAGGGCCGGCTTAGTGGTCACATATTCTTTCAGTTTCTGCCGGTCTTGGAAGCTCTGCATCTCTCCATCCATTCTAAATGACAGCCTTGCCAGATAAAGTATTCTTGGCTGCATGTTCTTCTCATTTAGTACACTGAATATGTCTTGCCAGGCCTTTCTGCTTGCCAGGTCTCTGTGGATAGGGCTGACGTTATTCTGATGTTCCTCCTTCTGTACATAAGGAATCTCTTCCCCCTAACTGCCCTTAAGATAGTTTCCTTGGTTCTAAGATTTGTGAGTTTTACCATAACATGCTGAGGTGTTGGCCTGTTTTTCTCGATCTTGGGAGGGGTCCTCTCTGCCTCTAGGACACAAATGTTTGCTTCATTCCCCAGATTAGGGAAATTCTCAGCTATGATTTGCTCAAATATATCTTCTAGTCCTCTCTCTTTCTCCACCCCCTCCGAGATTCCAATAATTCTGACATTGGAACGCTTCATGGTGTCACTTATTTCTCTGATTCTATTTTCATGGATTCTGAGTTGTTTTTCCCTGGCCTCCTCTTTTCCTTTTTTATCTATTAAATTGTCTTCCAGGTCACTAATTTATTTTTCTGCCTCACTTACCCTCGCTGTTAGATTATCTAGATTAGATTGGATCTCATTGATAGCATTTTTAAATTCTGCCAATTCAGCTTTCATTTCTGCCCTTAGTGACTCTATGTTGCCATTAATTGATTTCTCCATTCTAGCTATTGTCTTCACAGTTGCTAGCCTGAATTCCATCTCTGACATCTTGGTTATATCTGCATCCATTTGTAAATCTGCAGCATAAGTCATAATCTCTGAGTCTTTCCTGTTTTGGGGGTTCCTCCTCCTAGTCATTCTGTTGATGGGTGGTTGAGGGAATGTATAGAGTCCAAATTATTGACCACAACCCAAGGAAGATGCACCGTTTTCTAGGGACCTTAGGGTTGCTGGCCTCTTGTTTTCTTAGCCTGTCTTCTGGGGGAGGGGCCTGCCGTGCTGTTACTCAGGCAACCCTGTTTGGGCAGAGTTGTCCTGCCCCCCTGTGGCGGGGGATGGGCTTAGTGGAAACCGGTTTTTTGGGGGCTTTTGTTCTCTGGCGGCTTTCCCTGGCAGCTTTCAGTGTCTCTTCCAAGAGTCAGAGCAGAAGAGACCATTTCCAACCCTCTGCCTCAGAGCAGAGAGATCGCAGTCTGTTCTTCCGTGAGCTCTCCAGACCACAGTCTCTCCATTTCTGTCTGTGCTGCTATAAACTGCAGCGTCCTGGGTTGTGTGTCCCTCCACAGTGCTCCCAGTCCTGCCTCCATGTCGGGGCAGGTCTTTGCCCTTTGTGCTTCTGAAACAGCCAGCTGCCCCCAGTTTGCTCCCGGGGCCCTGCCATTCTGGTTTCCATCTAAAGTCCTTTCACCCCCGCTACTGGTCTGCGAGTCTGTGCGCAGTCCCCAACGTGGGAGGCTGTCACTCATTGGCGGTGTAGCATCTCATGGCCAGGCTCCCTCCCGCTGCCATTTATCCTCTGATATCTGCCCGTGGAATCACGGCTCCCCACTTCCTACCTGGAAACCAACCACCTGCGATCTGTTTGTAGAGATCCAGATCTTCTTACATCTCAGGCTGATTTCATGGGTGCTCAGAGTGGTCTGATAGATATCCAGCTCAATTCTGGGGACCAGTTGGAATAGGGTCCCCTACTCTTCTGCCATCTTTTCCAAATGGACGAGCTACATTTTTTAAAAAGATTTTGTTTATTTATTTGTCAGAAAGAGAGAGAGAGAGCACAAGCAGGGGCAGCAGCAGGCAGAGAGAGAAGCAGGCTCCCCGCTTAGCAAGGAGTCCGAGGTGGGACTCGATCACAGAACCCTGGGATCATGACCTGAGCCAAAGACGGAGGCTTAACCAACTGAGCTACCCAGGCATCCCAAGATACATTTTTTCTACACTTAATTGTTGAGAGTTTTTATGATGAAAGTGTATTGTATTTTGTAAAATGCTTTTCCTGCATCTCTTGAGATTATCGTATGGTTTTAGTTCTTCATTCATTTAATATGGTGCATTACTTTTTTTGCTTGATATGTTGTTGATATGTATGTTGATAAATCCCATCTGATCATAGTGTATGATCCTTTTAATGTGCGTTCAAATTGACTGCTAGTGTTTTGTTGAGGATTTTTGCATTTATATTTATCAGAGATAATAGCCTTTAATTTTCTTTTCTTGTAGTGTCCTTATCTGACTTTATTATGAGGGTAATAATGCTGCCCTCATAAAATAAGTTTGGAAGTATTTCCTTCTCTCCAGTTTTTTGGAAGATTTTGAAAATGATTGTCACCTAGAACATTTTTAAATGTTTTATAGTATTCACCTAGGGAGTCATCTGGTCCTGGGCTTGTTCATCCTTAGTATTATTGGTCTGTTCAGATTTTCTATTTATTCATCTTTCAGTGTTGGTGAGTTGTAGGTTTCTAGGAATTTATCCATTTCTTTTAGGTTTCCAGCTTGTTGTCAGGTAATTGTTGATAGTCTCTTATGATCCTTTGTATTTCTGTGTATCATCTGTATGTCTTTTCTTTAATATTAATTTTATTTATTTGAGCTAATGGATTATCTGTTTTGTTTCTTTTCAAAACACCAGCTCTTAATTTTGTTGATCTTTTCTATTGTTTTTCTAGTCTCTATTTCATTTACTTCTGCTCTGGTCTTTGTTATTTCCTTTCTCATGCTAACTTTGGGCTTTTTTTTTTTTCTAGTTTCTTGATGTGTAAAATTAGATTCTTTTTGAGATATTCCTTTTTTTCTTAATGTAGGCAATTATCTCTATAAACTTCCCTCTCAGAACTGCTTTTGCTGTATTCTATAAGTTTTTGTATGTTGTGATCCTATTTCTATTTGTCTTAAGATGTTTTTGACTTCCCTTTGGTTTTTTTCTTTCAGTCACTGGTTGTTCGGGAGTGTGCTATTTAATTTCAAAGTATTTGCGAATTTTCCATATTTTTCAATTTCCCAATTTTGAGGTTGATTACTAGATTTTTGTTAGTTTCATTTAGTGGTATCATGTTTGCCTGATTCTTCATGAACCATGTAGCCTTGTGTTGGTATCTCTGCATTTGAAGAAGCAAATATCTCTTTTAGTGTTACAGACTTGTTTTAACAAGTTAAGATTTCCTCTGTCAGGTCCCAGACTGATGGTATTGTTTCTAATCACAGTAGAATATGGTTGGAGGCAATCACATAACTGATCCTTGGTCCACAGTGGGGTCTGTTTTTGGCAACCTTGTTACCGGGGTTTGGATTGGTAGAGATTTTGTCTGGTCTGTGGGTGGATAGGACACCTTTCAAAACTTTGGTTGGTAGGGCAGACACTGGAACATTGGTATGCTTTGAGGTTTACAGACAATGGGCTTTTACCAGGTGCATGAATGTGTGCAGCTCCTTCTGGATCTCTAGCCTAGGAGGGCTCCTGATAAGTCACTGGGCAGGTCCTTGGGTGGGCAGAATTGGCCCTGACCACAGCTGAGAAGGACTAGAACAGAGTCACAAGGCTGCTTCAGAAACTGAAAGTCGGAAAGCGTGTCCTTAGGGCATGGATGGATATGGCCCCTTCCAGGTTCCTGGGTGGGCAGGACTGTTCCCAGACCATGGCTGAGTGGGTTGGGGTTGGCCTACTTTAGGATTCACAGGTGACTGATGTTGGTGGGCCTTTCCTCAGAGGCACATTAGGATATGTCTCCTTTTGGGTCCTGGAGAAGTGTGACTGAGAGGGGTGGGAGCTGGGTTACAGGACCACTTCAAGATATGAATCAGGGATGCCTGGGTGGCTAAGTCAGTTGTTGTCTGCCTTCGGCTTAGGTCATTTTCCCAGGGTCCTGGGATCGAGTTCCGCATTGGGCTCTTTGCTCAGTGGGGAGTCTGCCTCTTCCTCTGCCTGCCACTCCCCCTGCTTGTGCGCGCTCTCTCTCTGACAAATAAATAAATAAAATCTTAAAAATAAAAGATGTGAATCAGACTGAGATCTATGGGTTGATCTATGGTTTGACTGCAGGGGCGTGGTTGGGCTGGTCAGGCAGTTCTCCCTCTATGGTCCAGGGTCATCTTCCCCTTAGCTCTTAACATTTTTCTAACCCTGAAAAATTTTGTCTGTTTACCATCATACACCTTTGGATCCTCAGTCTCTTTAGAAAAAGTAAATGTTATGATTTATTTTGTAAGCACATGGAGATCGATAGAGAGTACAGATTCTATGTTTGGTTCTACAAAGTTATTCTGAAAAAACTGGTTGGAGTCCTGACCTGGTGCTTAAAATGTCAAAGAATATGTATTTTCACTTTTGACAGGGATTGCCAATGCCAAGATGGAATCTGGGTGATAATGTATGTCTGTGTCTGAGTCTGATATAGATTCTTTATGCCCGACATCTGAAAATAAAAACAACTTCAAATGTCACATCCCTTTCTTGATCAATTTGAAGAAAATCAGTTTCTGAGAAGGATGGCTTATAGTGGTCTAAAAATCTTAGGAAGAACTGGCAGCTATGTCATAGTTTGTCACAAGATTTCTTTGAATTGGAATAGTGAGTTCAGCATATTTCTCTGATGAAAGCTTGATGACACAAACCTATGTGAGTCTGGTCTGAGAGAGAATGTGTACATGTGCCTTCTTTCACCGAGGGTGGAGTGGGTATTGTAGTATCCTTTCTGGCTACTGATAGTAAGAAAATAACTAACAAAAGGTACAAAGGGATTGATGACACCAGGAAAGTTGCTGTCTAATTTACACATATTTTTGCTTCTACCACCTATTTAATAACAATGACAGCCTTTGGAAATCAATGTGTAATTATTAAGATTAAAGAAAAACATATTAAGAATACTTGTTTGTAATAAGAAAAGTATTTGATGAACAACTAAAATAGGCACTCTCCTTAGGGATCTATATATTTCTTTAGGATGACCAGTCAGGTAACTGCTTGTTCCAGTTATCTGGCATGGTTCAAGTTTATACGTGTAATCCTGTCATAAATATTAATAATGCCACAATTTGGATAATAAATTATATCTTATGTAATTGTTACTCTCAACTCTCCTCAGCAAGGGGAGTCTTGAGGTAAAAATTTTATTTTTACTTATTTAATTTTTTTTAAAGATTTTATTTATTCATCTGAGAGAGAGACAGAGAGCACAAGCAGTGGGAGAGGCAGAGGGAGAGGGAGAAGCAGACTCCCTGCTGAGCTGGGAGCCCGACATGGGGCTTGATCCCAGGACCTGGAGATCATGACCTGAGCCAAAGGCAGATGCTTAACCATCTGAGCCACCCAGGTGCCCCGAGACAGAAATTTTAAATGCAGGTGCCTGGGTGGCTCAGTTGGTTGGGTGGCTGCCTTTGGCTCAGGTCATGATCCTGGAGTCCCAGGATCTAGTTCTGCATTGGGTTCCCTGCTCAGCGGGGAGTTTGCTTCTCCCTCTGACCCTCCCCCTTCATGTGGTCTCTCTCTCTCTCTCTCTCAAATAAATAAATAAATAATCTTTAAACAAAATTTGAATGCAAGTCAGTGGAACACTAACAATAAAAATCCATCCTAAATGAGAATAATGGGATAAAGTATATTTGAAATGACATCATAAATATATAGAAAAGTCTGATTAACAAAACTAATTGCAACAAAATCAATATACACTTAAAAAAATAATTCAACTAGTAGGGCCTCTGGGTGGCTTGGTCAGTTAAGTGTCTGCCTTTTGCTCAGGTCATGATCCCAGGGTCCTGGGATCAAGCCCATGTAGGGCTCCCTGCTCAGCGAGGGGCCTGCTTCTCCCTCTCCCTGTGCCCCTTCCCCCCACCCTACTTGTACGTGTTCTCTCCTCAAATAAATAAATAAAGTCTTTGAAAAAATATTCATCTATTACATTAAAAACAAGCAAACAAGGTAGAATATAATTTAAAGTTATAGGGTATTAAAGAGGGCACATATTGTGATGAGCACTGGGCGTTACAGGCAACTAATGAATTGTTGAACACTACATCAAAAACTAATGATGTACTATATGTTGGTTAATTGAACATAATAATAATTTAAAAAAAGAAGTATACATGAATAAAATATACCCTTTGTAGCAATTAAAAAAATAAAGTTATATGCTACCTTATAATTCATTTGTCCATCTTTTTGAATCTTACAGTTAGAGCAGTAAGGTTAGAGTATCTGATATCTGGACTTGGTGGATATATCATAGCCAGGCTAATTCTGGGAGGATATTAAAAGTCAATCAATTATACAAAAGTTAATTGAAATCAGGTTCTGTTTTATCATGGAACTTCTCCCAGATACCTACCATCATATCAGAGCCATGGAAGTTTTATGTAGGAACTTCTATAAAGAGTTCATGGGAAATGTGATTTAATGAAAATGCACATTTTTTATCATATGCTAGACCAGTTATCCTCATCCTGTCTGCACATCTGAATCATCTATAGAGTTAGAAAAAATCCAGCTGCCTGAGTTTAATTCTCAGGCAACCTAATTCACCAGGTCAAACACAAGATTTTGGGTCTTTAAAAAAGTTTTACAAGCAATTCTGATAAATGGCTTCTTTTTAGAACATTGCTCTATGGCTTTGGTTTTGACTCCTAAATTTCTGTGTGGTCTTCTGCTTTGGTGAGCAAGGCTGGACTCTTCATAGCTTTCACCTGAAGCCAGGGTTAAATGTAGACTATGTAGTCCAATGGTTGCCTTTTTCTTAAGTCCATGCCCTAGTCTTGACCTTCAGGATATTATGTAATACTATAACTATAGGTGAAGGATGATAACAAATAATACAAAAAGAGAAAGTTCTCTCTTTAATGAAAAAAAGCAGAGTTTCAATAACTTTATTTTTTTTAAAATATTTTTCTTTCTTGAAACACTATCATGGTCTAGCTAGCCTTCCTAAGGTGGATGCTGTCATTTTTATAAATTGCTAATAGCATATGAGAAAAGAGGAGGCCCAAGAGAACAGCCCTCAAAAAAAAAAAAATCACATGAAAGATAAATGGTCTGATGTAAGAAAAAAACCAACAGAAGATCCTCTTTACTTGAGTATAGTTCTCTTTATAACATCTGTTAATTTTCCAACTTCTTATATTTCAGTGCTCTTTTATTAGGAGTTACATAGAAAATATTGTTACTTATAATAAAAGCTTTCTGAATTTAGAGTGACATTTTATTCGTCACATTTTTGAGAAGGCTATCAGATTAAATACTCAGCAGAAATTATGATTTAGATGAAGAAAGAACAAACAAGTGAAAAAATATGATTTGTTGAAACTGCAAAATAATTCACCCAAATTTTAGTGAAACATTATAAAGCCCATGACTTTAAAAATTTGCTAATATAGAGGAATAGTTTCCAGCCTCTCAAAACAATCTAAAGGCTTTATATTTTCTAGTGAGATTATTCTATTTCTTTATTTGATGGTCAATTTAAATAGAAAATTTTCAAAGTAGATGACCATTTAATGGAAAATATAAAACCTTTAAGTTTACTCTGTGATACTTTTGAATGCCAGAAAGAAATTCCAACACCTGCATTTAAGGAACATTCTAACCTTTAGAAAGAATAGTTTACTATTCATAAGTGTAGAGGCAAATTTAATTCTAAGAAACAGTAGGTGTATTGAATTCTGCCAGCCAGATAGTAGAAGCATTTATAATAGTAAGAAGTCTGTTGTTGGCACATTGTCAATATTAATTGACTGGGCAAAAGCAAAATATATTCAATGATATGAAAAATTCAAGAAATTGTCAAAGAACTTTCAAGAACACAGAGTTAGGAATGTTTGTTATGAGTTATATTGAAAAAATTCAAGAATATTTTTGACACCCTTTAGAAATGTGCATTTTAGCCAATGCAAAAATGTAGTGTAGATTTAAAATACTTTGGATGAAATTCTTCAGAGATTATAGATTATCTTTAAAAATGCATCATTAAATATGGCAAGATGCCTCAAAGCAGGTTAACACAATAATAGCCTGATTTATGGACTTAGAATCTTTGAAATTTTTGTGCATATGTTAACACACACACACACACACACACATAGGAATGTAAGGTCTTTAAGTGTTATTTTTTTCCTCTGGTGATATAATCAAAATAGTTCCTGATGTGCTGTAGTCAATGTGTGGGTGGAAAGTTGGTTAACAGAGTGTACTGTTCTAGTCTTAGCTTTATGTTTTCAATGGATTGAATGTAACACATTTCAATTAGGCTTATAAAAACTAAACATATTATTCAGTGACATTTTTGAGGTGATAATGCTGCAAAACTAAGAGAAAGAGAGTGGGAGATAAAATAAAGAAGAGGTTCCTTTTGCTTTTATCTTGCTCTTCCTGTTTCCTCTGTTTTTTTTAATTTAATATTTCTTTTTATATGATTTGGACTCCATTTTTGTATAAATATTGAACAAGATAGTAGCACATAGAGGAAAAAGGATTGAAGAAGAAGAGAAGACCTTCAGAGAACTACCAAGGCAAGATGAATCCAAAAGATTTATTGGAATATGATAGAGACAAAAGCAAAAAGTAACCTCCTGCAAAATGAACTAAATTCCCCTCAATGCCCCCTCAGAAAAACAAACCTTAGTTTTGAGTCTTCCCAAAGCTGACCTAAGTCAAGGACTGGAGCATGTTGTTCACTGAGGAGCTAATCCAAGGAAGCACATGTGAAGGAGTGGGGAGGATGAAAAGAAAGGGAGAAAAGTCACTGCAAAGTGCAGTGGTGTACAGATGACCACTGAGAAACCATGTGGAACACACTTTAGGATTGTCCCTCTGGAGGCTGAGGAGGGCTGGGATATTGGTCCTTCGGGTGTACCTGCAACAAGCTCCCCTGGTGTCAGAGATATCCTGCAGATGGAAGAGCAGAGAGGCACTGAGGTGGGGTGGTTTCAGCATGTAAAGTGTTGTCTACCATAGCTGCAGGTGAACTCAGACGTAGGCAAAGGAAGATAGGATAGCATTCTCAGAAGTCAGAAACTACCAAACAGTCAACATAAGCATTGGGAGAAAATGATAGATTTTGTGAAGAGATGTAAAATCAGAGAAGCTGTTGAATTCTACCTATACATAATGTATTTTGTTTTATGCTTTTAATATTTCTAGAAATAGTTGAAATGGGAAACGATGTCCACCAACAATAATCCATAAAGCTTTTATATGGATTTAGGTGCTAAATATTTAATCAGACAAAAAAACATTAAGTATCTATACCTACTATAGTCTAGGCTCAGTTAATGACCCTTGTTAACAGAGAGCAAAAGACATGTAAAATGATTGTCAATAAACAACAACAGCAAATTAGGATGTCTGGAGAAAGAGCTGTAGAAGGCCAGAAGACAGAATCACTGAGACGTTCATGAAAAGTTTGGGAGGGAGAGAACTTTGTGTTTGGTTTTGAAAGATATATAGATGTTTCCTACAAAAGAACTAGAAAATGGTGTTAGAAATACCTACATACTACATGATAAGCAATGATAATCCCAGAAAGAATAATTAATTTGGAAAACATTCAGTATTATAATATTATTTTTTCTCTTTTCTTCATTAAAGTTTCTAAATGAAACTTTTCCATTTTTTTATACAAATTCCCAAATTTTATTAAATTTATTCTTACATCATTCATATTTGGGGCCTTTAAAAAGTTGTGTTTTCCTGTGGAAAGTAATAGCTGGAACAAAGGATAACTAATGATTAAAAAAAACCCATATTTATCATATGTATGTACTCAGACATTTGTAATGAAGTATTTTGTTTATTTATCAAGTGATTATCTCAGGTTTTCTAAGCATAAAGTAAACATTAAAAGTAGTGGTTATAATGCAGTCTTAAATTTCTAATTTACTAAAAGCTTTTAAAAATCAAAATGGCTGTTTAATTTTATTTGCTTTTCTGGAATCCTTAGAGGTGAACATACATTTTTTTTTCCTTATTTAAATTTTTAATGTCAAAGAAAGCACTAATGGATTTCCTAATGTTGAACTGTCCTTGTATTCCTGGAAAAATTACTCATCATGCTGTATTATTTTAATATACTCTGCAATTGAATTACTAATTATTTAGGATAAAAACATTTATATTTATAAGTCAATGTGTACTATAGTTTATTCTTTTGTAAGCTATTTTAATCAGGTTTGAGTATCAAAGTCACACCAGCTAAATAAATTAGGAAATTTCTACCATTTTATATTCTCTGCAAGTTTATATAACATGATAATAATCTGTTCTTTGGAAGTTCTAAAGAGTATGCCCATCTATTTGGGCCAGTGTGTTTTGTGATATATTTTATGTCATTTCCACACTATTCTATCATTTAAAAATAAAATTCTATTCTTTTTGCCATATAGACCTTTATTTGCTTTTATTTTTCTACTAATTTTTCAAACTACAATTTATTGAGCGTGTATTATTTTCTAGGATTATTGATTTATGTACTTCACCTAGTTTTTATCCTCAGAGACTCATTGTGAAATAGGTATTAATACCCTTGTTTTCATTTGTGGAAACTGC
This sequence comes from Neomonachus schauinslandi, assembly GCF_002201575.2. NCBI lineage: Eukaryota > Metazoa > Chordata > Mammalia > Carnivora > Phocidae > Neomonachus > Neomonachus schauinslandi. Next base: position 29,588,876 of record NC_058407.1, on the reverse strand, counting down.
AACTTAGTAAGGTTGAATTACCGAATGTCCTAGTGTCCTAGTTCTTTATTAGACTAAACTTCTGAGAACACAGTATCCTGTGCATCACTATGTCCTTTACCTCTTGCACAGTTCCAGGCAGATTGCATACACCTAATACTTACTTGTAGAATTGAATAGAGCCTGCTTTTCGCTAACCCAAAGGTCTTTCCATGAGCTACCAGGTCATGAAGTATTGCTGCTTTTGTTTCTTATGATCATAATTGTATCAAGGTAAAAACAAACCAAGTTATTATGTTTGAGTTCAGAAAACTTCAAGAGCACATCTTATATTTGTTTTTGCTAGTTAACTTTACCTGGGTATAATTTATTTACAATGTAAGGCATACATTTTTACTATAGAGCTGGATTCGTTGTGACAAATGTGTAATTCCATGTAATCTCCACCGGAGTCAAGATATACAATATTTCCATCAAACAGGAAAATTCCCACTGGACATTTTTCAGTCAATCTCATCCTCATCCTCATCACTAGACAACCATTGAACTACTTTCTGCCATATGGGTTAGCTTTTACTATTCAGAATGTCATCTAAAGGAAATCATGCAAAATATTCTTTTTTTGTATCCAGTTTTCATGTAGGATAATGTTTATGAGATCAGTCCATGTTGTCATCAGTAGTTAACTGTTTGTATTGATGGGTAGTATGGCCACTTTGTGAGTATACTACGATTTCTTCATACATTTTCCTATTGATGGACATGAGTTTCCAGTTTGAAGCCAATATAAGTAAGTAAAATTGCTATACACATTGATGCTCATGGCTTTTGTGGGACTAACTTTTTATTTTTCTTGAGTGAATATTAAGGAGTAGGTTTGCCTTGTTTCCTGTCTTAGAGGGAACACATTCAGTAGTTCACCATTAAGTATAATGTTAGCTTGTAGGTTTTTATTGCATGCCTGTTACCAGTTTGCAGAAGTTCCCTTTTATTTCTAGTTTCCTGAAAGGTTTTATCATGAGTAGATACTGATTTTTTTTTTTACTTTTTCTGCATCTACTGAGATGATGAAATTATTTTTATCTTCTATTTTGTTCATATAGTAATTTATGTTTATGATGTTAGAATGTTTGTTATAATATTAAGCCAACCTTGCATTCCTGGGTAAATTCTATTGATGTATTTTCCTACTTACATATTGCTCCCTTTTTCTCTGGTGCTCTTACCCAGATTCCAGCTGCTTCAGCAGTACCAAATACTGAGGTATGCCTCCTCATTTCAATAGCTCATTGTCCTTTGCTTGGTTTCTGGCTTCCTTTGCAATCATTAGGAAATGTCTCTATGCAAAAATCCAGGGTTGCTTCTAAACTAATCACCTTGAATTTCCTTTCTCTCAGGGATTCTGCTGCCTGTTGTTCAATGGCTACAAACAATTACCTCATACTTCTTACCTACTTAGAGTTGTATATGGAAGGAAGGCTAATAGTCCATTAGTAGTTACTATCTCATGGCTGGTAATGGAGGCAGAGGTACATATACATTTAATTTATTCAGCTTAGAGGGAATGAATCAGCAGAATAAAATGCTTCATCACCTTTAGAAATTATATCTGGGTTATATATGGTTGGAGAAAAAAATACCTAGGGGAAGTCAAAAAAAGGGAAAAAAAACCCGTAAATTTCTATGAATTTATTATAAATTTTAGGAATACATTAGAGTAATTTATGAACCTCATTTTATTTTACATTACCCATATTTTATGACTTCATGTATTGTCAAAAACATACTTCACAAAACTTAGCATAAATATAAAGCCTATCCATATCTTTATGTTTCAAAATGATAAAGACAGGATTTTTAGTAAGTATGAGAAAGCTCTTATTTTTCTCATCTTGTGTTTCAGGAAACACAGAGAAGTTATAATCCATGAAGAAAAAAAAAAAAGCATAGCAAAATGTATTCTGAATTGAGCCCTTAATGTCCACCTTAATCTTCTGAGAGATGAGGCCCTATAACTATACTTCATCTGAAAAAAAATAAAGGTCCATGAATTGCCTTATAATTTCTCTTTAATCATAAGCTTTTGCCTTAAAGGAAAATATTTCTCATACATTTTATTTATTTCGTTTTTTTCTTTTGAGGAGAAAATTTTACTTTTCTGAGCATATTTATTGAATTTTCACATCCAAGTATATTAGATTACTCCTGTTTAAGTTGATAGTTGGTGTTGCTTAACTTTCTCACTTCTTGAGATACACCTTTTTCTTTCCCTCTACCTGTGACACACACACACACACACACACAATGTAAGTGTACACACCTGCATAAATACTTCATTTTTATATATTGTAGAATTTACAAATTAAATACTTAACTTGGAAATCATGACTTTACCCTAAAGCTCTTGTAGTTACAGACTGTTTTGTGTAGCCTTTGACTTTATAACCATATTCATGAATGTTTTGTTACACTTAACTCTACCTGGTTTATTAAATTGGTATACCACCAGTCTTTCTTACTAAAATTTTCTTCTATTTGAACTTGTAATGTGAAACACCTATTAATTGTTAGTGTGTCTCATATAGTAATTTTTTCAGGATGAATTTGTGGACTCCATGATTTATGAGTATTTATATATTTTAGATTATATTTTTACTGCCATTCTGTATAATTCCAACTTGGTTGGCATTAGAATTTAGGTTTTGACTTTCACCTTGAAAATTTCCATTAATAGTGGAAAAAGTCAGATACAAATGGATTAATTATTCCTTTACAAGTATTCAGTATTCTTATTAGCAATAATCCTTGGATTTTTTACCAAGGGGATAGGTTTTAGGGGTGAAAGTAGTATTTTTTTAGGTGGTTGTGACTACACTCTTTCAGGATATGAAGGTCTGATAAACCACAGATTAATTTTATCAATCCAGTCTCAGTGGTTTAGAGCTCATAAAAATTTCCTCCGGCTCTTACAAGATTATTATTTAATAATCTTAACTGTTAGCATTGCAAATTTTCATCATTTTTCTGTGTATTCTTAGATTTTTAAGAGTACTTAGAAGGCTTTGAGTCTTTTAGCCATATGACATTTAAATTGTAACCATGATAGCTATTGTCAAACTCCTCACCAACTACAAAGGTTACCATTATATTTCTAGAACTTCAGTGAGTTTCCCTAGTATAAATTCCATGTAAAGATAATCATTAAGTATTTACTCTTTTATTTACTTTTTTTGCGCTCATGTGTCTGTAAGATTCACTCTGGTCATTGCATATAGTGGTATATAAAATACATATGTTTATTTTGATGTCTAGAGCTCCCTTGGATAAATATACCACCATTTGTTTATGGATTCTTATATAGGTAGATATTTGAATTTTTTCTAGTTTAGAGGACAATTATGAGTGAAGATTCTATGAATATTATTGAAAAAGCATACAGAACAATTTTTCATCCATTCTTCCACTTAAGTAGAATTGTTGTGTCATGGAGTAGGTGTGTGTTTACTTAAATTAAAAACTATATAATAGTTTGGCAAATTAGATGTCCTATTGTATACACCCGTCAGCAATGAATGAGGATTCAGTTGCTTCATGTCCTCATCAACAATAGTCTTTTTAATTAATTTTGGAAATTCTAACAGATGTCTGGTGGTATCTAATGGTTTTAAATTTCATTTCCCTTATGATTAATGACATTGAGTATCTTTTTATGTGCTTAGTTGTCATTTATATAGCTTCTTTCAGTGAAGAGTATTTGCGCATTTTAAATTTTTTTATTATTGTGTTTTGAGTTTTCTTTACATATTCCAGATGTAAGTATTTTATCAGTTATGTGATTTTTAAATATTTTATTCATTTGTATCTTTCAAAGAGCAGAAGATAATAATTTTGATGAAATCCAATTCATCAAGTTTTTCTTTTATATATCATGCTTTTGATGTGATATCTTATGTTTTCTTCTTATGTCATATAATTTTAGGTTCCACATTTGGGTTAATTATCCATCTTAAGTTAATTTGCATATAACATGCAAGGTCTGGATCACAGTTCTTTTTTTTTTTTCATATTAATATCCAATTGTCCCAATACTTTGTTGAAAAGACAATACTTTCTTTGGTAAATTTTATTCACACTCTTCTCAAAAATAAGATGGCTATATATGTATGATTTATTTCTGAACTTTATTCTGCCTAGAAACATTTAGCTATCTTTATATGAATATGACAGTTTTATCTACTGTCGCTTTATAATAACTCTTGAAGTCAGGTGATTTTAGCTCTTCAATTTTATTCTTCTTAAAAAGTTGTTTGGTTATTTCAGTTCCTCTGCATTTCCCCATGAATTTTAAAATGAGCTTTCCAGTTCCTTTGAAAACAAACAAACTTCCTCAAGTTTTACATGGGATCTCATTGAATCTACATGTCAGTTAGCAGAGAACATCTCTCCTCTTACCAATATTTAGTCTTCCATAGACATAGTCCATCTCTCCATTTGTTTAGAACCTCTTATTCTTCCAGCAATCTTTAATAGTATTCACTATTCAGATCTTCCAAGTTTTGTCTAAATTGATCCATATTTCACGTTTTAACAGCTTTATGAGGATACAATGTACATACCATGCAACTCCCTCAAAGTACACAGTTTTGTGGGTTGACTTTAATTGGTGGTATTCTTTAAAGCATGAAGGTTTTTGCTACTAGTGAAGTCCAATTTATCTATTTTTTTAGTTGCTTATAATTTTGGTGCATATTAAAGTAGACATTGTCTAATCAAAGATTATGAAGATATATACCAATATTTTCTTCTGGGGGCTATATGGTTTTAGCTCTTACTTTTAGGTCTTTTTTGCTCTCTGAATTAATTTTTGTAATTGTGAGGTCAAGGTTGAACTTCCTTCTTTTGTGTGGGGATATCCAGTTGTCCTAACACCATTTGTTAAAAAGAATATGAATATTAACAATAAATACTCTATTTTTATGGATAAAAATCACACATGTTGTCTGTAAGAGTGAGAAAATCAGTGAGTTCCTACAATGAGTCAAGCACTGTTAAACCTTGGAATGGACTGTTGATTAAGACAGACATGTCACTTTCCTTGTGGAGCTCATGGTGTAGTTCTACAAAGGGCTGCTATGTGTTATTACTGAATATTTTTTAAATATATACTGAAATTAGAAATCAAATATGTTAACACTGCCATGTATGCCTGTTTAATATTAATTCCAGGATTCTTTTATCAGTTTTTGAGATGGTGCAAATTTTGAATAAATTTTGTATAAATTTTGAATAAATTTTGAAATAAAGTTTCAAAGTTCATGTTGTGGAACACAAAATTTAATATTTTTATGATTATGAGTCCTTTAACTTACCAAAATGTTTCATAAGAGCAAAAGAAAATCCCCCAAAGCCTTGTGAGATTATTTTAGGACTGTGCAAAGCTTGTTTTTCCCCCTGGAGAAACAGGAAGTCATGTCTGACCCAGAGTAAACAAACTCCATAAGGCAATTTAAATTTGGTCTGAAACTAAGAATCCACAAGATTTGGGTTGGTTCTAAACATAGAGAAACGTTATTTCTTCCTTCCTCATTATTATCCTGACTAGCTCCCTGCCGCTACATGATTACCAACCACAATCAAATGCTTTGTTCAACTTAGTTTTAAATTATTCAACTTCTAAAGGATTGTAATTTATTAAAAAAAAACGAATTGTGCTGTTTCCTAGTCTATATCAAACAACTTACAATAACTCAGTCACAATTCTGTATATAAAGACTAGATGGTGCATAGAAGGAAAGGATTTTTTTTTTTTTAACTTGAATGATACTCCATGTTGGAAAAAAAAAAAAAAAACACCTCTCCAACTGAAAAGCTGAAAAGCAATATAAGGCTAAGTGGAACATGGAGAACTTGGAGAGACTAGCCATTAAAAAGCATCTGTCTGGAATGGCTTAGTTATCCACATGCTGACACAGCAGGTCTGGGCCAAAGTGTTTCATGAGGTCTTTTGCAGCTCAGATGGGCAGTGATTTTCTAAATCCATGTTGGAACATGAGATTAAGTGAAACTGCAATAACCAGAATCCCATTATAATTTGATTTGGGATTGGCACCTATCCCCACAGCAGACTCACTATGGTCATTTCTTTAACCTTATAATAACCCAACTCTGCATTTTACACATTTGACCTTTTGCACTCCACTACAAAATGATGGATTTGTACTATACAGTAATATAAATACATGTGGAAACTAGGGCTTGTAGATAAACTTCCCAGAAACTGTGTTAATCTGAATCAAGGATATGAAAATGAAACATGGCTGAGAAATAATAGCCAGATAATCTGCACACACACTGAGACACAGAGGGCTGGGCTCCTCATAATCTCCATCCTCCCTCCCCCCCCCACATTCCCTATCTCAATTAGTGAGGCTGTCAACATGAGATTCTGAGCCAGAAACCTCTCTGGTTCCCAAGTCAATGACCAAGTTGCAATGATTTGATCTCCTAAGTATTCTTCATAAGAGGAGTTATCTCTTGTTACTCTTTGGTCTATGCCACAGCTCAAACCCTAGGCATCTTTCATCTGGTCTAGTACTGCATACTCTTCTAGGAGTTATTAAAACCTTAGACACATAACAAATAATACAAGTAAATAGTAAATAGTACTTAGTTAAGAAATAAAATGGTATCCATGTGGTTGAAGAAGCCTGTGTAGTACTACTGCCTAAATACACCCCCCTTCTCCCCCAAGCCTGGCACAGGTAGCTTCTATCTTGAATTGGAGGTCTATCATTTCCATGTATGCTTTCATACTCTTCATATGTGTGCATGTATGTGTGTCTGTATGTGTGTGCTCAGATGTGTGGCACACATATATATCCTTGCTATTTTACTTTCTGTATCTTATGTTTATCCCTCAACATTTCTTGAGAGTTATCCATGCTGATTTTTGAAGTTTTATTTTGTTTATTTTCATAGCTGTTTGAATTAAATTGTGTGATTATATCACAATTTATTTATCCTTTCTTTTGTTGATAGATAATTAGATTGTTTCTAGTTTTTCCTATTATAAATATGTCTGCTGTGACCATTCTTTTACTTTTCTTGGGTAAGTGCATGAGTTCTTTAGATTATGTATCTGGGAGTGGATTGGTGGATAAAAGGATAGTGTATCTTTAGCTAATATTCCCTCTCAAGGGATTGCAATCTTTTCACTTCCACTAGCAGTCTATGAATACCTTCTGCTGTATGTCCTCCACAACATGAGGTACTGTTGACTATTAGAAGAAGTAATAAAGAGAACTTGACCACCAGTGGACCTGAAAGCTAGACTAAAACAATCAGAGGCTCCTCACTCTCTCCCTTGTCCTTAGAATGTAAGCTCTGCCCACTGTTCCCACATTGGGAGCCATTTTCAAGAACTCAGTCTTGAAAGAACAATGTGTTGTTGAGATCGTCTGGACAGTATATGTGACAGAACCCCATTAAAATGTTGTATAAACTTTTAAGATTCTGGAGGGCAGGTGCAGAGATTAATAGTCTTCTTATCACCCAAGATAAGCCTTGTATGTGTGTTCCCTTGCTTATTAAAGCTGCCACCTACCAATCTGGAATGGTCTGCTTCTTTCTTCTGTCTCTCCTCCCCCCACTATATGAGGACTGGTTTCAGATTTCATCCAGGAAACTCCAGTATTTGTGAACCAAGGATGACTTCTTAATTAAAATGTTGAAATATTAAGTTATTTATCACCCTGATTTTGATTTGTATTTTCTTGATTTTAAATGAGGTACAATATCTTTAAACATTTTTTTTTTTGGTAATATGATTTCTGTGAATCACCCATTTATCATATTTGCTATTTTCTATTGGACCACTTTTGTTTTTCTTGATTTATAAGTATTACTTATATATTCTAAATACCAATTATTTTCGGACGCCTGGGGGGCTCATTCATAAAGCATCTGCCTTTGGCTCAGATCATGATCCCAGGGTCTTGGGATCGAGCCCCACATCGGGCTCCCTGCTCCATGGGAAGCCTGCTTCTCCCTCTCCCACTCCCCTTGCTTGTGTTCCCTCTCTTGCTGTCTCTCTCTCTGTCAAATAAATAAACAAAATCTTAAAAAATATAAAAATAAGTAAATACCAATTATTTTCTTTTTTTTTTAATACCAATTATTTTCTATTCAATATATCTTGCAAATGTCTCTTCTTTGTCTTGTGGCTTGGCTTTTCTCATTTTTTGAATGGGTCTTGTGATAATTAAAAGTATTTTATTTTAGTGTATTAGAATTAGTATTTTCTTTTATGAATTATGTGTTTTGTCTAAAATAGTTTTATCCTACTCTGAGGGAAACATTTTCTTCAAAACTTTTAAAAATAATGCTTTTCATATGTGAGACAATAATTTACCAGAATTGATTTTGTGTATGGCATGAAGTGGAAAACTGGTTTTTATATTATCATCACCATCGTCATCATTGTCCTAATCATCATCATCATCATCATCATCATCATCATTATATGGAAAGTTATTATTGAAGTTATATTGAAGTTACTATTTTCCCACTGATCTATAGTGATCATTCTAAGTCAAGTTTTCATACATATGTGGGGTTGTCTCTGAGCTCTCTATTTTGTTCCATTAGTCTTTTTTTTCTATTTCTGTGAAATACCACATTGCATTTATCAATGCAGCATTATAATCATCTTGATATCTAGTTAAGTAAATACCTGCATATTACTCTTCTTTTTTCCTCTTATTCTCCAGTAATGTCTTTAATGCTTGGAAATTTTCATTTCCGTATACCTTTTTAAAGCCTTCTTTTAAGTTTTATGAAAAAACTTTGGATTTTGCTTGAAATTTCAGGAATTTGTATATTTATGAGGAGAGAATTGTCATATTTATGATATTTAAGCATCTTCTCCAATGACCTGCTTTTTTGTTCTTTTTATTTTGTTACTATCAAGAAGGTTATATTCTTAAAATTATATTTCAGACTTTCCAGTTGCTGAAATATAAAAATATGATTTTAAAAATAATTTATCTTATGTTAATTAAATTATCTGAACTGTCATTAATTTAATTTAATTTTTTTTTTAAGATTTTAGTTATTTGACAGAGACAGAGAGCACAAGTAGGCAGAGTGCAGGCAGAGAGAGAGGGAGAAGCAGGCTCTCTGCTGAGCAGGGAGCCTGATGCAGGGCTCAATCCCAGGACCCTGGAATCCTGACCTGAGCTGAAGGCAGCTGCTTAACCAACTGAGCCACCCAGACACCCCTGCACTGTCATTAATTTTAATAATTTGGACATAGATTCATTTGAGTTTTCTGAATAGATAACATTTTTCTAAGAACAATTATAATGTTGGTATCTTTGACTTCCTTATATTTTCTAATTATATTCTCTTACTTTTGATAAATAAGATCTCCTGTACATTGTATAAGAGGCAATAGTAAATATGTTTGCTGATTATATGGGGTATTTTACTTTGTATGAGCCATTCTTCCCTATGTATGACACAATGAGTTTGTAGATTAGTGTTCTTTGTGTTGTGTGTGTGTATGTGTGTGTATGTGTAAGGCTAAAAGAAGTACAGAAAAATGTTAATAGTATTTTTTTTTTCCTGAATTTTGAAATTGTATATATTTTTTAGGCTTTTTATACTTCTCTCTGTTTTCTAAATTTTCTGCGGCAATAAGTATTTTCTTATTAAAAATAAGTGTTTTTAAAATATATGAAACTAACAGCTATGATAAATTAAAAGATGTTTTGGTACTTTTAGACATAAGCATAATCTAGCAATGTGGGCCTTTGTCATCCCTTTAATGAATATAACAACAAGGACAACAAAAAGTTTAAGTTATGCAGGGAATTTATGATGATATAAACTCTTTAATATGCAAAGTGAGGAATAGATGAATTCAAGATTAGAAGATTCAACAATCATTATCCATTGTCATCAGAGACTAAAAAATATAAATATGTATATATTTAAAAATTGTATCATACAGGAATTCAGTAAAGGGGCAGGATATAAAATCAGTGCACAGAAATCAGTGGCATTCCTATACACCAACAACAAGACAGAAGAAAGAGAAATTAAGGAGTCGATCCCATTTACAATTGCACCCAAAACCATAAGATACCTAGGAATAAATCTAACCAAAGAGGCAAAGAATCTGTACTCAGAAAATTGTAAAATACGCATGAAAGAAATTGAGGAAGACACAAAAAAATGGAAAAACGTTCCATGCTCATGGATTGGAAGAACAAATATTGTGAAGATGTCAATGCTACCTAGAGCAATCTACACATTCAATGCAATCCCTATCAAAATACCATCCACTTTTTTCAAAGAAATGGAACAAATAATCCTAAAATTTGTATGGAACCAGAAAAGACCCCGAATAGCCAGAGGAATATTGAAAAAGAAAAGCAAAGCTGGTGGCATCACAATTCCGGACTTCAAGCTCTATTACAAAACTGTAATCATCGAGACAGTATGGTACTGGCACAAAAACAGAAACATAGATCAATGGAACAGAATAGAGAGCCCAGAAATGGACCCTCAACTGTAGGTCAACTCATCTTTGACAAGGCAAGAAAGAATGTCCAATGGAAAAAAGACAGTCTCTTCAACAAATGGTGTTGGGAAAATTGGACAGCCACATGCAGAAGAATGAAACTGGACCATTTCCTTCCACCACACACAAAAATAGACTCCAAATGGTTGAAAGACCTCAATGTGAGACAGGAGTCCATCAAAATCCTAAAGGAGAACACAGGCAGCAACCTCTTCGACCTCAGCCGCAGCAACTTCTTCCTAGAAACATTGCGAAAGGCAAGGGAAGCAAGGGCAAAAATGAACTATTGGGACTTCATCAAGATAAAAAGCTTTTGCACAGCAAAAGAAACAGTCAACAAAACCAAAAGACAACCGACAGAATTGGAGAAGATATTTGCAAATGACATATCAGATAAAGGGCTAGTATCCAAAATCTATAAAGAACTTATCAAACTGAACACCCAAAGAACAAATGATACAATCAAGAAATGGGCAGAAGACATGAACAGACATTTTTCCAAAGAAGACATCCAAATGGCCAACAGACACATGAAAAAGTGCTCAACATCGCTCGGCATCAGAGAAATCCAGATCAAAACCTTATATGAGATACCACCTCACACCAGTTAGAATGGCTAAAATTAACAAGTCAGGAAACAACAGATGTTGGCGGGGATGCAGAGAAAGGGGAACCCTCCTACACTGTTGGTGGGAATGCAAGCTGGTGCAGCCACTCTGGAAAACAGTATGGAGGTTCCTCAAAAAAGTTGAAAATAGAACTACCATACGATCTAGCAATTACACTACGGGGTATTTACCCCAAATATACAAATGTAGGGATCCAAAGGGGTACGTGCACCCCGATGTTTATAGCAGCAATGTCCACAATAGCCAAACTGTGGAAAGAGCCAAGATGTCAATCGACAGACGAATGGATAAAGAAGATGTGGTGTATATATACAATGGAATATTATGCAGCCATCAAAAGGAATGAGATCTTGCCATTTGCAACGATGTGGATGGAACTGGAGGGTATTATGCTGAGTGAAATAAGTCAATCAAAGAAAGACATGTATCTCATGATCTCACTGATATGAGGAATTCTTAATCTCAGGAAACAAACTGAGTGTTGCTGGAGTGGTGGGGGGTCGGAGGGATGGGGTGGCTGGGTGATAGACCAGGGGAGGGTGGGGAGGGTATGTGCTATGGTGAGCGCTGTGAATTGTGTAAGACTGTTGAATCACAGACCTATACCTCTGAAACAAATAATACATTATATGTTAAAAAAATTTTTTTATAAAAGAAGAAGATAGCAGGAGGGGAAGAATGAAGGGGGGAAAATCGGAGGGGGAGACGAACCATGAGAGAGTATAGACTCTGAGAAACAAACTGAGGGTTCTAGAGGGGAGGGGGGTGGGGGGACGGGTTAGCCTGGTGATGGGTATTAAAGAGGGCACGTTCTGCATGGAGCACTGGGTGTTACATGCAAACAATGAATCATGGAACACTACATCAAAAACTAATGATGTAATGTATGGTGATTAACATAACACAATAATAAAAAGTAAATAAATAAAATAAAACCTTAAAATCTTAAAAAAAATTGTATCTCTATAGTTGACATAGAGAGCCTACACCAAAATAATATAGAATAGATAATACTATAAATATATTTTTTTAAACTATCTACATATTTTTATAGGCCTATCATTCTTTGTGTCCGATCTTAATTTGCTGAAAATTTACCACTGTTTCATATACAGTTGAACTATTTCAATGTTAACTTTATGAAGCTACGTCAAACATTTGTAACTTACTTAGAAATCCTTAAAAAGAGCATATATATACATACAATGCAAAATACACAATAAATTTTGTTCTTTACCCTAGAGCCTCTTAAATATTATATTTCATAGTTAACAACACATTCTGTTTTGTTCTGCTTAAAGAAATCTATCATTATTTCTTTCCTTTTCTAGGCTAGAAGAATCAAGCACATAATACAACAAAATCGTAACAGCATAATTTGAAGCACTCGAACATAAAACATGATTTTACAAACATTACTTTAACAGTTGAAGACCCAGAGTTATAGAAGTTTTCCTGACTGGATATTGGAGTTTATCATTGTTTCATGTCTAGTTTTACCCTCTCCAGTTGCATCCTTTACATATATCATGTTGCCTTGTAGCAAAGGAAAGTGGATAATTTTGAACTCTTTTTTGTAGATAGATATGAGGTCCATTATTGAGAGAGGTAAAATGAATTCTCTTGTATAATGTATTATGCAAGCATTATCAGTTACTGACATCCAGCTCTTTGCTAACATATACTTAAAAGAAATATACAGTATTTGATAACATTAGCAGTGAAATTCCTGATATCAAATATGGATTATCATTATCTCAAGGCAATAGGTGACTAGGTAAGAAAACAGTTTCTTGTGTGATGGATTGAATTGTGACATTACAAAAGGCAGGTTGGCAGAGAGAAAACAGAATAGTGTAAGAGGTCAGTGCAGGAGACTTAGATGATACTGTCAGAACAGAACTACCCTGAAGTGTCAGTATGTTCAGTGTTTAAGTTTCATATAGGCACCTAGTAGGAAGGAAAGAAAGCAAGTAGAAAGGAGAGGAAAACTTAAAAGGAGAGGAAAAAGCCATATAACATAATGTTTATTATCCTTTGAGGAAGTTACTATATTCCAGAAAGTCATATTGCTGCTATTTACATTGAGACTGGTATATATCCATCATAGTCTATGTGACTACCACAGCTAACTGTATCATTTATAACTAACTGCTTTTTTTCCAGATTTATTGAGGAATAACTGACAAATAAAATTGCATATAAGTAAAGTGTGCATGAAGATTTGGTACACATATATATTGTGAGGTGATTATCATAATCAAGTTAATTAATGCATCACCTCATATAGTCATCTCTCCATGTCTCTCTCCCTATCTCCTCTTTCCTCTCATATTGAGAATGCTCAAGATCCACTTGCAACAAATTTCAAGTATATAATACCATAGTATTAATTATAGGCTCTGTGCTATACATTAGATCCTCAGCATTTATTTATCTTATAACTGAAAGTTTATATCCTTGTCCTATATCTTTCTATTTCCTCCTACTCTCCAGGTCCTGCACCCTCTGTTTCTATGAGATTGACCTTTTTTTTTTTTTTTTAAAGATTCAACTTATAAGTGATACCATACAGTATTTGTCTCTCTCTGTCTGGCATGTTTCTTTTAATGTAATGTCCTCCATTTTCATCCACGTTGTGGCAAATAGCAGGATTTCCTTCTTTTTTTATGTCTGAATAATATCTCATTATAACATTCATACATACCATATTTTCTTTTCCATTCATTCATCAGTGGACACTTAGGTTGTTTCTGACCAATGGAACAGAGGAGAGAGCCCAGAAATAAACCCACATAATATATGGTGAACTAACTTTTGATACAATGTGGAAAGATAGTCACTTCAATGAATGGTGGGAAAACTGGATATCCATAATCTAAAAAATGAAACTTGATCCCTGTCTTACACCACTAATAAAAATTAACTCATAAGCATAGGGAAGATGTCCTTGAGATTGGTCTTAACAATGAGTTTTTGAATATGAAACCAAAAGCATAGATATCAAAAGGTAATATAAATAAGTGGGACTACATTAGTTTCTTCACAGCAAAAGAGACCATCAACAAAATGAAAAAGCAACCTATGGGATGGGAGAAAATATTTAGAAATCATTTATCAGATAAGGGAGTAACATCCAAAAAATATAAGGAACAAGGACAACTCAATAGCAAAGTGACAAATAATCCAATTAAAAAATAGAGAAACTGAATAGACATTTTTCCAGAGAAGACATGCAGATGGCCAACAGGTACATGAAAAGGTGCTCAACATCAGGGAAATGCAAATCAAAATGACAATGAGATATCACCTTGCACCTATTAGAATGGTTATTATCAAAAAGATGAGATAGCCAGTGTTGCTGATGGTGTGGAAGACAGAGAACTGTTGTGCTTTGTTAGTGGGAATTTGTGAATGTGCAACCATCATGGAGAAAAGTATGGAGTTTCCTCAAAAAATCAAAAGTCAAACTCATTAATAATATCTAGTTTAAGAAATCCAGTCTTTTCAACACTTTCTTGAAAACTGACCTAGTAAAGCATAATTTAAAGTTTCTTAGGATGGGTTCCTGAGCATTATTTAGGCTAGGGCCACACTTGTAAGAATGTTCCGATATTTTGAGTATTATGAGACATTCTCAGTCTGCCTCTTGGGAACATAAACTCTAGCCCTCTGTGAGTCCTGGAAGATTTCAACTACCCCTTCCAGGTGACTTTTTTATATTTTGTTTGTTTGTTTCCTGGCCTTCGATATTTCCTCTCAAATGTGCACAGAGGTATGCACCATTAATGAATTGTTGAGACTCCTCTGCCTGCTTCTGTAGCTCTCTGAAGCCCCCTCCTTTTAGATACATTGACCCCTCTGAATTGTGATTTCTCTCTCATCAGCAAGCTCTGTTTGTTCTACTTCTTCTTGTCCTGCATCCTGAGAATTTCATACAAGCAATAAGCTGGTGCAATCATATGGGTCATATGATTGCCTGTTGTCGAATTATGAAACCAGTGTTTTATAGACTTATAAACCAGTGTTTAATATTTTTTTCAAATTTTTGAAATTTTAAATCAAGTACCGTTGCTTCATCTTGGTTGGAAATGAAAATTGTCTGTGATTTTTTTTTTTTTACTATTCCTATTTTTGGTTGAAGAATTATTTTTTTGAAACTTGACATTTTTTTTTAAGATTTTATTTATTTGTCAGAGAGAGAGAGTGCAAGCACAAGTTGGGGAGCTGTAGGCAGAGGGACAAGCAGACTCCCCACTGAGCAGGGAGCCCGATGAGGGGCTTGATTCCAGGACCCTGGGATCATGACCTGAGCCAAAGGCAGCCGCTTAACTGACTGAGCCACCCAGGCGTCCCTGAAACTTGACATATTAATGAAATTCCATATGATTTTTAATCTGAAACCTATGTGTTTGTCTGATTAAAGAGGAAAACATATCTGAGTAGAATTTGGAGGAATAAAATGTTAATAATTTTTTTAAGTTTCCACATTCTTTGGTCTTTTGCATATTTCTCTCACCAATAAGAATAAACTATTTTACAGACTAAATGTTTGTGTTCCACCCTCCCCCTGCCCAAACACACACACACACACAATTCCTGTGTTGGCGTCTTAACTCCAAATGTGGTGGTATTTAGAGATGTGGCCTTTGGAAAGTAACTTGGGTTAGATTAGGTGATGAGGGTGGTGCTGTCATGATGAGATGACAGTTTTTATAAGAAGAGACACTTCTCGAAAGAAGACATACAAATAGCTTACAGACACGTGAAAAAAATGTGCAATGTAATTGCCATCAGGGAAATTCAAATAAAAACCACATTGAGATACCACCTTACACCAGTTAGAATGGCAAAAATTAACAAAACAGGAAACAACAAATGTGGTGAAGATGTGGAGAAAGGGGAACCTTCATATACTGTTGGCGGGAATGCAGGTTGGTACAGCCACTTTGGAAAACAGTATGGCAGTTCCTCAAAAAGTTAAAAATAGAGCTACCCTATGACCCAGCAATTGCACTACTGGGTATTTATCCCAAAGATACAGATGTAGTGAGAAGAAGGGGCACATGCATCCCAATGTTCATAGCAGCAATGTCCACAATAGCCAAACTGTGGAAGGAGCTGAGATGCCCTACAGCAGATGAATGGATAAAGAAGACATGGTACATATATACAATGGAATATTACTCAGCCATCAGAAAGGATGAATACCCACCATTTGCATCAACATGAATGGAACTGGAGGGGATTATTCTAGGTGAAATAAGTCAAGCAGAGAAAGACAATTATCATATGGTTTCACTCATATGTGGAACATAAGGAATAGCACAGAAGACATGAGGAGAGGGAAGGAAAAAGAAGGGGGGAGTCAGAGGGAGAGACGAACCATGAGAGACTCTGGACTCTGAGAAACAAACTTAGGGTTTTAGAGGGGAGGGGAGTGGGAGGATGGGTTAGCCTGGTGATGGGTATTAAGGAGGGCTCGTATTGCATGGAGCCCTGGGTGTTATACGCAAATAATGAATCATGGAACACTACATCAAAAACTAATGATGTAATGTATGGTTATTAACATAACATAATAAAATAAAATTAAAAAAAACTAATGATGTATTGTATGGTGACTAACATAACATAATTAAAAAAAAAAAAAAAAAGACACCAGCCACCTGGCTTACTCTCTCTCCCATGTATGCACAAAGAAGAGATCATAGTGTAATATGGTGGCCACCTATAAGTCAAGAGAAGAGGCCACAGAATGAATGCCTATTCCTTGATCTTGGACTTCAGTCTCCAGAACTGAGAAATACATTTTTGTTGTTTAAGCCACTCAGTTAATAGTATTTTGTTAAGGCAGACCAAGATAAGACAGCTATTAATGCCAAAATTTATGTAAAGATTAAAATTATTTCATTTTCTATAATGGACATGTTAGAAATGAGATTACAAAATCTAAAGCACACAAATTATTCCCACTGAATATATGTGTAAGTATGTGTTTAGATGAGGGGTGTGTGTGTATGTGTGTATTTAGATGGGAATTCATTCTTCCCCAAGCAAGGAGAAGCTGCATTCTGGTCCTGTCATTTTTCAGCAGGAAATGATCAATTGAGTGGGCTTTAGAGTTTGGCTATGTTAATTGAATCCTGGCACTATTACACATCGACTACAAGATCATGTACAAGTTACTCAAAGTCTCTCATTGGTTAAATTGGAATACTAATTATAGTTTTTAATTACTTAAGATTTTTTTGAGCACTTAAATTTAACTACGCTACTTTGGGCAACTAAGTCACATAACCTCTCTAAATTTGTTTTCTTATCTCCAAAATAGAGATAAAGATTCTTACTTTTAAGAACTCATAGGGAAAAGAGATAATGTGTGTGAACTACTACACACAGTTTGATTCAGAGTATTGTTAATAAATACTATTTTTATTTTTTATGTATTCTCCACGCCCAGCATGGAGCCCAACGCAGGGCCTGAACTCATGACCCGGAGATCAAGACCTGAACTGAGATGAAGAGTCAGATGCTTAACTGACAGCCACCCAGGTTCCCCAATACTATTTTTATAAAATACATATAACTAGTTCTATTTTTGATATTTTATAATTTATTGTTTAAAAAATGTTCTCATTAAAAGTTCTTTAATATGTGTGTGTTTGTATGTGAATATGCATGTTGTGTGTGCATGTCTGTGTAATGTTCGTCTGTAGAAACATATCATTTCTTGTTTTCTCAGAGATGCAATTGAAAAATGAATTTTATTTCAATGCATTGATTTTTCAGCCTGGTGAGAAACTGATAATAAATAGCAATCTTATTTAAAGATCATAGCGGTAAGCCAGTTGGAATTGTTCTGCAGTTTCAAGGCATCAGAAGTCTTTGTTGAACCACTGCATGAGTCCACACTAGCCCCAAAAGCATAAAAATCACATCAAAGTTGTGTTCCTTCTAGCAGCAGAGTCATTGGGATAGAATTGGGGGGGGAGAGGGGGAAGAATACTTTTCAAATGGCAAGAATTATTGTTTAAATTGAAACAAGTGGAAATTTCCCCAGTATCAATCTTAATTAATGGAGGACTGTCCTGCAAAAATGATGAACTACCATTATTTCTAATGACAGAAATCATCACAGTTTCAAGTTCAACCAACAAGACCAAGAATAGCAACCATATATTGGTTTTCTAAGTTTTAACAGTCAATTAAATTTATAGTTTGCAGCTGTTTAGAGTAGCTCTCTTAAACTAAGACAATAGTAAGTGAGAACATGTAGCAATTCTAGGAGCATCATTTGTTTTACATTAACCTTTTTACTTTGAGATAATTGTAGTACAGCGGAAAGGAATAATACAGAGAAATCTCATGTACTCCTTACCGAGTTTCCCCCCAGTGCTGATATCTTGCAAAACCATAGTACAATATCAGAACTGGTATATTGACAGTGATACTGTCATGCTGCAGAACATTTTCATTAGAATTTTACATCAATAGAATTATACAGTATGTAACCCTTAGGTATTGGCATTTTTAACTCAGCGTGATTCTCTGGCGATTTGTCCAGGTTGTTGCTTGTATCAACAGTTCATTCCATTTTATTGTTGAATGGCCCTCCGTGGTATGGAGGTATCATGGTTCATTTAACCATTCCCTCATTGAAGGACATCTGGATTGTTTTCAGGTTTGGACTATTATGAAAAAAAAAAAGTTGCTATCAACATTTGTGTATAGGTTTTTGTATGAACATAAGTTTTTATTTCTCTGAGATAGATGCCAAGAAGTGCAATTACGGGTCATATGACAATTGCATGTTTTGTTTTTTTAAGAAACCAAGAAACAGTTTTCCATAGTGGCTATCATTTTACACTCCCACCAGCAATGAATAACTGATTCAGTTTCTCTGCATTCTGGCCAGCATTTGGCATTTTCATTATTTTTTGTTTTAGTCATTGTGATATGCGAGTAGTGTTTACTCATTGCATTTTTTATTTGCATTTCCTTAATGACTAATGATGCTTTTCATGTGCTTCTTTACCATATGAACATATCTTTTGGTAAAATATCTTTTTATGTCTTTGGCCTATTTTCCAGTTGGATTGTTTGATTTTTTTTTTCTTTTTCCTGCTCAGTTTTTAGAGTCCTTGTATATTCTAGATTACCACTCCTTTGTCAGGTATGTCTTTACACATACTTTCTCCTCTGTAACTTATCTTTGCATCCTTGTAATAGGGCCTTTCTCACATCAAAAGTTTTAAATTTTGGTAAAGTCCAATTTATCAAATTTTATTTTTTATGTATTATGTTGTGGTGTCAAGCCTAAGAATTCTTTCACTAGATCTTGATTCCAAAGATTTTTCTCCATGTTTTTTTCCTAAAGTTTTCTAAGTTTTAATTTTTATAGTTTAGACTTAACATTTAAGTTTGTCATCCTTTTTGAATTTATTGATTCTTGTAGATTTTTTTTTATTGCCTATAGATGTCTATTCTTTTCAAAGTACCATTTGTTGAAAAGACTTTCTTTCCTTGATTGAGTTTATTTTTCGTCTTTGTCATATAGAAGTTGGGTATATCGGGGTGGATCTGTTTTGTTCCATTGATCTATGCGTCTATCCCTTCATCAATACAAAGCAGTCTTGATTATGGAAGCTGTGTATAATAGGTCTTCAAATCAGATAGGGTGACTCCTCCCACTTCATTTTTCTTTATCAAAACTGCTTTAGTTATTTTAGTTCCTTTGCTTTTCCCTATAAGTTTTAAGGTAATCTTGGATATCATTTTGGGGAGAACTGGTACCTTTATTATGTTGAATCTTCCAATTCTTGAATATGGTATGTCTCTGTTTATTTAGATCTTTTTTTAAATTTCTTCCATCAGTATTGTATAGTTTTTCAGCATACAAGTATTGTACATGTTTTGTAGATTTACATGTAACTTTGTATGTGTGTGTATTTATATTTGTAATTTTAATTTCATTGCCCACATATTCATTTCTAATAATAGAAATAAAATTGATTTTTTATGTTCATCTTAAATCCTGTGACCCTGCTGAACTTACTTATTATTAGTTCTAGGAGTATTTTCTGGATTCCTTGGGATTTTCAGTGTAGAAAACCATGGTATCTGCAAGTACACAATTTCATTTTTTCCTTTCCATCTGTGGAATAAAATTCTATCCTTTTCATATAACTAATTCTTTTGGCTTGAACTAGTGAAATCATTTGTGCTCCCTTCTCCCCTTCCTCCACCTCCGTCTGCTTTTTCTATGTCATAAGTGAGGTATGTGCCATTTCAATATATAGAGCAATAAGAAATATAGTAATTAGTTCCAAAATGCTTCTCAAGAGAGAACTTCAGATGATCTACAGAGTTTTTAAATGCAGACTTGCTATTGAATAAATATGCACTTTGGAAAAAATTTACCAAGCCAATCTGAGATCTGTTATGGCTATTGACAATAAACATCAATACACAGTTTTAACAGAGAATTGGGGTTAGATAGTAAAACATGCTTACATTCTCACTGGTTCTTTTTCTCTTATGAATGCTGAATCCAAACCTGGTGGCTGATAAATAGGGAGTGGAAGAAAAGAAACATAAACTAATGACAATTGCAGAACTATTTAAGGGTAGTGACAGATAATTAAGATTGGAGGTATACTTAGGGAACAAAAGCTATGAGTACCAAGATCATAAGATAGTTTTAATAGTAATATATTTTCTACAAATTATTTAGCATTTCAAAAATGCTTCTCGCTGAGCGCAGAGACCTATGTGGGGCTCCATCTCATGACCCTGAGATTGTGACCCAAGCCGATGTCAAGAGTGGGAAGCTCAACTGACTAAGCCACCTGGGTGCCAAACAAAGTTTCTATAGTTGAGTGGTTTTGAAACTTGACTGATAGGGTATTTTTTTTTTTTCTGAATAAACTCTAAGTATTACCCATTTTGCTAGTCAATTGAATTTTAAGATAGTAAAAAGACAGTTCAGTAGACATTGAATGCTTAATTTACCATGTTTCATGAAAGTTTTTTTTTCCTTCTCTCCCCATATGGTGGCCAATATGTTATAAATCAAACCATATTAATGGAACACCTTCAAATGAAAAGAACAAAGCTAAGTAATCTAAACCCTGATAATAATTTAAAAAGAAGTTCTTTTTAAAAATGTTTCTGAATTTCAATAGGAGAGATAATAAGCTCTGATAATAATTAATTTTAAAAAAAGGAACATTGTGTTTTTTCCTCCCCCAAATAATCTTAAATTCCAATAGCAAACTAACAAAATAACGTTAATTTTAAGATTATAGTTATCTGCATTCTCTTCTGGTTTCCCAGACCAGCCATTATTATTTCATAATTACTTCTCAACCAGGAGAATCAGTGTAAATATCAATTCTTTCTTATGTGTGATCAAAGTATTCATTCATTTGCTAATATTTTATATAGATTCTAGTTGAATTTGATAATAAATACTTGAGAAAAATTGAAGAAAAGAAAATATGCTCATTAATTTATACCAAGGAAATAAACCTTTAATGACAAATAAATCCGCTCTGCTGAACACTTAGACATTTTAAGACACCCACCATATTGAACCATTCAATTGAGAATACAAAACAGCCTCAAAGCTAGAGAGGTGCTTTAAAAAATAACTCTTCATAATCACAATGTAGATTTTTTTTTTAAGATTTTATTTATTTATTTGACAGAGAGAGACATAGCGAGAGAGGGAACACAAGCAGGGGGAGTAGGAGAGGGAGAAGCAGGCTTCCCCGCAGTGCAGGGAGCCCGATGTGGGGCTCGATCCCAGGACCCTGGGATCACGACCTGAGCCGAAGGCAGACGCTTAACGACTGAGCCACCCAGGCGCCCCCACAATGTAGATTTTTTAAATGGAGGTTTCAAACTTGATTGGACTTTAAAGTTTCTTTCTTTCATGTACCATTTTGCTGAGAAAAAGTCAAATGTTTGTCTGTCAATAGTGGATTGGTTAAATCAGTTATGGAACATCCCTGTAATAGAATACCATGAAGACTTTAATAATTGGAAAGGGAATGTCTATGTCAATGTTTTTAAGGTGGTAACAGCAAAACAGAATGTAGAAGGTGATGTGATTTTAGTTTACAAACATGTACCTATTTTTCAATCAATCTACTGATCTGTTTATCATCTACCTATATACAATGTGTGAAACAACAACAACAAAAGCCTACATCACTGAAGGAAATACACCAAGGTGTTAACAGCAGTTATTTATATAGGTAAGGGGTCGGGTTATAGGAGTCTGTGCAGGAAAAGAAGCTTAAAGGGACTTTTATTTTTTACTTCATATACTTAAGGACAATTTGAATACTTTATGATTAGCAAGCACTGCTTTTATAATCAGAATTTTTTGTTTAAAAAAGAAAACAGAAGATGTTTGTTGTACCTTTGTGAGAAGGTACAACAAACATCTTAGCTTCATTTTTAGTGCCTGTAATCCTGATGTCTGAATCAACTTTGTTTTTAAATGTTTTTAACATCTGGAAACTGTTGGGGTGCTCTTTTTTACTGCATAAATAATATTAAACAATAAGTTATTCTGAATGTAATATGAGGTAGGAAGAGGAATCAGAGCCACATGAATATGATATATTTTTTGCCTGTGTTCAAAGGTGTATCAGGGGACCACTAAGACAGTGGAGATACGGAACTCTTTGTGAAGAGGCTAAATTACTCTCAACAGAAAAGAATCAAGTATGGTTTTCTCTGAGGGAATTATGGAGGAGAGATAGGATTAAGTAAACGTCAGGATTTACTATCTCCTCAAAGGCAACATGCCAGGCCTACTTAATTTAATTGGCAAAGTACCTAGCACAATGATACATTTTCATAACTGTGTATGGGGAATCCCAAACAATGAATTAGTTGATGCCTTTCTTTATTTAGCAGTTCTGCCTCACATAATTTTACTTATAGTCCAGAAGACTTTTTTCTAAGCTCTGTGTTTCTGGAAAATTATGGGAGTTTAACATTGAAAATGATTAATGTTTTTCACTTTGTTTTGTTCTGGTATGATGACAGCATTTTCACTCACCACTTTTGCAGGCTTTCTCAAAGACTATTCAGGCCTTCTCTACAAATAGTTGACCCTACATTTCTAAGTCTGCTCTAGGCTCTGCTCTTGAATCCTTCACTCCTTTCTTCTCCTGACAATATTGACATGATCTCCCTCTAAGTCTGAGAACAAGCCACACCCTATTCCAAAGTGTGAGATAAGTGGAATTTCTCTTTAGTGCCCTGTCCCCACAAAGAGCATCTTCGAAGGGTCATCTTTCCTTTCCTTCCCCCAAACTCATTAACTGTAGAATTTTATTCCCTAATGTCATTAGAAGAAGGTCCATACTTGGCTGGCAGGTGTGTTTTTTGCAATGAAAAGGTTTTTCTTTGCTTTTCTTTTTTACTTTTCTTTCTTTTTTGCTTGCTTGTTTTCTACTATTATTATTTTTTTAGTTGAACCAACATTTAAATAGGAATTCTTTGGAGTATTGAAGAAAAAACAAATAAGCAGTCAAACAGTAGGTTATCACTGGGCCCCAATCTTGGACCTAACAATCCACCTCCCTGTACATAGTCTAGTTCAACATCATGTCCATTAGTCCCTCTTGTCTAACGTCTATCCATTGGGCTCATTTGTGAATTTCAAATTAAGTGAAGGGTATTGAATTATAAAACTTTATGAAATTATTGAGTTCTTAAATCAGTCACATAAGAGAGAAACAATCTCCTCTGCATAAAAAGTTGTTAAAAAACCAAGTTTTTGTTTACAAAGTCAAATTATCTCCTAGAAAACCAAGGGCAAATCTTAGGAGATCACTAGAAGCAAACTGTCAGAAGGGTTTGTTGGCTTTCAAGTTCTTTGTTTATACCTTCACCTATTCTGTTTACTCAACTTCCCATACTGAAAGATCAATTCCCTATGTTTGAGACCTTAATTATATGCTTATATCCTTCTCTGCCAAATTCACAGGAGTAACTATACTTTCAAGTCATGTTGAAGACCCTCCAATCCATCTTTTTGTCTTATGTGATAAATTTATACTTTCATTTTCTTCAACTGGAGACAATAGTTGTCTTTGAGGTAGGCTTTGGCAGATAAATTTCCAATGCAAAAGAAGTAGATTTATATGATGCATAAGTCACTCACTTATTCAGGTTGAACTTCTATAATCTATTCAGAGTTTGGGACATTTCTATAGCCTTTAATTATTTTGCCTGGAGTGTGGCAAGCAATGTCTGTGAACCTAATAACTTCTCATTTTAGGGCTGCATCTTTTATGATTTTTTAAAAGAGGTTTAAATTGGTAGTTAAATGAGAATTTTAAGTTAAATTACAATCTTATGTGATTCCATAGTGCAAATAATTCAATTGCATTGATAAGCGGCACATGGCCAATTTCATGTGCATGCAGAGAACTTAGGGTATTGTCTGATAGTCAGCAAACAATTCAAAACTGTAACTATGACATGAGGCTGTCATTGAAGATTTGAGCTCATTGTAATTTAGAATTTTCTTTAATATGACAAAGAAACTAGGAGGACCAAAGTGATTTGAATTGAATTGCTTGATGTAGAATGATACAATATATAAGAGGTTTATCTATACTGTGAAATATGTGGCAGTTTATTTTGGCAGGTTCATCAAGTCTAAAATAGAGCTAGGGTGAATCTACTTTTTACTTTGACATCAATGCAGTCTTTTAGAATAAGAGACCTTGTTTGTTTGTTTTTTTCTTTTCTTTGCCCAGTTTCTTTTTTTCCCCTTTTTTATTTAAATTCAATTAATTAACATATAATGTATTATTTGTTTCAGGGGTACAGGTCTGTGTGATTCATCAGTCTTATATAGGTGCTCATTACAACTTATACCCTCCCCAAAGTCCATCACCCATTTACCCCATCCCTCCACTCCCTCCCCTCCAGCAACCCTCAGTTTATTTCCTGTGATTAAGAGTCTCTTATGGTTTTAGGAGCTGCAGCTGATATCAGGAATTGATAATGAAAATAAACTATTCTGAAAATGAGGCTACTGTACCAAGGCAGGGTATATAGTGGTCTGGAGAACTGAATATGGAGCTGACTCCCTGATTTCAGATTCCAGCTCTATCTCTTATCAACTGTGTATCTTTCAGCAAATTATTCAAATTTCCATGCCTCAGTTTCTTCATTTGTAAACTGGGGATAATAGTACCAATTCATAGAGTTGTTGGTAGGACTAAAGGAATAATAAAGTCTCTGGATCAGCGCTTACACATAGTAAACACTATATGAATGTTAGCTACTATTATGGTTTGCCTCGCTGGTTTGCTTCCTCTCCCAAATACATATATACAGTTGGAGAGTTGTATTCATCTAATCACTTTTATCTAGTTATCTACTGGGTAACAAAAAACCTCATATTCACTGTTGGTACCTCCTTATATTTCACTCACATGTCCAGTGTATCACCAAGTCCTATCAACAACATTTTTTTTGATTAGCAAACTCTTAAATATGTCCACTTCTCTTTATTGCCATCAAAATCGTCCCTGTCCCAGCTGCTATCATATCTCACCTAGATATCTGGACTAACATGTTAACTTATCTCCCAGAATCCACAGTTTGTCTTGTCATATTTATTCTCTACACTGCAGCCAGAGTTACCTTCTCAAAATGAAAATCATCTCATACTTCCATGGCCACCTTTTATTATTCCATAATGACTTCCTATTATCCCAAGGATCAAAATCTAAATCTTTGACACTGTCTTTGTGGTCCTCCATGGATGGACTCTACTTCAGATTCATTTCAAACCTTCTTTTTCCTGTGCTCCAGACATCCCAGACTTTCAATTCCTCAAATTACCCATGTGTTTTCCTGCCCCCAACCCATTTGAACATGCTGTTTCCCCTCCAGAATAAATTTCTTCTACCTACCATCTATCTCACCTTCATGTAGATGATCCATTGTATGGATACTAAGATAAGCCATCCTCAATAGCTTCCCCATCTCAGTTAGAGTCCGAAGGCTTTTGTTCATTTCTCAAAGAATCCTATTCTTTTCCTTCTTAACACTTGGATTAGGTTGTAAATTGATGTTTGTTAATGCAATTATTTAATTAATGTCTGTCTTTTTTAATGAAAATAAGGATTTTGTCTGTTTCCCTCACTATTTTATCTTCAGACTTTGGCATACATTGTGAACTATAGTGACAGGCTGAGTAAATACTGAACTGTAATGTGTTGTCTTAAATCATGCATTATACCTGGGGTGAGGAGACCTCCATTCTCATTTGGTATCTTCTGTTGTTTGGTGCATGATGTTTTCAGGAGACTTAGCTTCTACATATTCACTTATTGTGTAACTTTGGGGAAGTTACTTGACTTTTATTGAGATCATTTTTTTCATCTTGTGAAAAAGGACTAACATTGCCTATTTTGCAGTTGTCATGGATATAAAATGAGGTGATAAACATGAAAGTGCTATATAAAAACATCGTGGTTTTATAGAATATAAGTTATTAACACAATTAAGGCATGGCTCTGCCCTAGATTGTTCCAACCAGAAATAATTCAATACTCACTAAAGCTTGATGATATTATTTTCCCTAAGAGTTTTTAAAAATCTTTGTAACATTTCTCTAAAATAGATTTTGAATATAGGCCAATACCTCTGGTAATTGTAATCTAGAGTAATAACACTGTTATACTATAAAATTTGAGAGTTCAGAAGATAATATATTTTAAAAATAGTCAAATAACTTTAATAATATATGTCAACTGGGTATTTTCCTTAGTGAACAGTGCTAGAAGATAGTCATTACTAAATTAAGTGAAATGGCCAATATATAGCTGACACTATTTTTATAGACCTCTAAGTATGTAATTTATTGTGCTCACCACAAGTATATGATTATGGTCTATCAGTAATTACCAAATGAGTGTGCAGTTCTAATATCATTATTTTTGTTTTGAACCTAATATTCTGTTTATTTAGCTGATGTTTAGGCTTTTCCTTGTTAGAGTTTTCTCCTCAAGTCTAACTATTTTTGGCAACATGTTGATGTTCCAGAGGCATCTAAAGATAAGTTATATAGAACAAAACAACCATTAGGTAATAGGAAAGTATCAATGTGAGCATAATGTATTATTTTATGAATCATCGACAGATACCAATTCATTTAATAACATTAACTACAACGTTGATTGCTCAAGATTTCTTAATGAGAAAGGGATTTGTAATTTATGTATTAAAAATTTGTAAAAATGATATTGGTCTAAACAGATGATTTTCCTGGCATATTATCCACTTAGTGATTGCCAAATTCTGAATCATAAGATTAAAAGTCAGGACAGAAATTGGAAATCCAAGGGAAAAAAAATAAAGCTGAGTAGCATTATCCAAAAGATAAACCTCAGATTGATTAATGATATTTACCAAGAGGGATGAGAGGAAGAGTAAAGGGAACTCCAGACATTTTCCTATAATATCTTCAGAAATGACAAAATCATTAGAGTCTCACAAATTGAGATTATTTGGGGCGCCTGGGTGGCTCAGTTGGTTAAGCGACTGCCTTCGGCTCAGGTCGTGATCCTGGAGTCCCTGGATCAAGTCCCGCATCGGGCTCCCTGCTCAGCAGGGAGTCTGCTTCTCCCTCTGACCCTCCCCCCTCTCATGCTCTCTCTATCTCATTCTCTCTCAAATGAATAAATAAAATCTTAAAAAAAAAAAAAAAAAATTGAGATTATTTGGCACTTGGAAAAAGCTCTCTTTCACAGGAAAAGCAAGCAAGAAAAGACCATTAAACAAGAAGACAAAGTAAAATAATTTCCTTTGGTTTTGCTAATTCAACAGAAGATACTTATAGACAGGTACTTGAAGAAAACACAAAACAATATTTGCAGCAAAACTAAACTCCAAATAAAGGAGCTTCAGAGAAAAGCAATCATGACTTTGATTAGATACTTGCAAAAAGAAGTTATAGTAGACCTTGGAAAATATATTTTTATGATAGAACTACATCTTATTTTCATTTCTCTTTTCTCTGTCACATACATTCTCTACTTAATACAGTTGTCCTTAATAATGAGGATTTGGAGGATGGTGAAAAGTATGAAGCAACTCTTATATTTGGGATTCAAAGAGATGATTGTATCTAAGCATATTTTAAGAAAAAATGGATGGGTTCTACTTAACCCTAATTAAAATATTTATTTCAGTTGCAAAGATGGACGGTGTCTGGGTTGTGGGTAACATTAGGTAAAATTTAAAAAGAAAAATGATATGATACAGTCTCTGCTTTTTTCCCCACATTGGTTTTTATTAATTTATATTATTGGTTATTTATTTTTATTGTTAACTTCCATCCATCTTTTCTTTAATACCAGGACTATACATTCATAATAATCAAATTCATCTGGCACTTCAATTCTTTGATCTCACCTCGGCATCTATTTCTTCCATCACTAGGCTGCACCACTGTCTTCAATCCCTGCCTAAGGGTACTTACTCGCAGCAGAATATCTGGGAAAGCTTGTGAAAGTTCTTCATGCTTTAATGACATAAGACTTGTCCCAGAAGCCTTAGCAGATCACACTGAAATTCAGAAAAAGTAATCCATCCAGCTCATGCTGCACTTCATGCATTTCTGGAACAGCACACAGAGAGTTTTAGATGATGATATTTATATCTTTGCCAATAGAAAGTTTCCATATCTGGATGCTTAATGTGGAACTATTTCAAAACAGAAACACTGAGAACCCTCTATAATAAATATTTGTTAATATATCACTGAGACCAATAGTATATGGACTAGTTTGAGTTGAAGAACAATGTGGCAACAAACTGTAATTGCAAGTAAGCAACTAAGAATCTAAAATAAGACGAAAATGCTACGGTTTGTTTTTGTTTTTAAGTAATAAGGGAGACTATTAAACATTGTTTATGACAGTTTAATATATTTTCTTTAATACAGAAATTTGTCTTTGACTTAATTTGCCATATTATAAATCTATAAATTGGTTTTACATAGTTTTGGTTAAGATAGTAAATTATAAGTGATTTATTTTGAAGTGTGAGTTTAGTTTCTCACAACTAATTTTTTTTTTTAAAGATTATAGGGAGAGAAAGAATCTCAAGCAGACTCCCTGCTGAGTGCAGAGCCCCGTGTGGCTGGATCTCAACCCTGAGATCATGACCTGAGCCCAAATCAAGAGTTGGACGCTTAACTGACTGAGCCACCCAGATGCTCCACAACTAATTGGTTTTTGAGTTAAAAGAATTCCCTCTCTTACTTTTAAGAGAAGCACTTTGAACCGGGAAGGTCCTAATCTCTATTTATAGCTGCCTTTGTGTTACTCTGAAGAAGACATCTAATAAGCAAATCCACAGGCTGAATTGTGCCTGAACAGGCCCATCCCTATGCCTATGTGCCTTCCAAGTCAGGGTAAAGTGCCTCTCATGTTCTGAACAGGAAATTCAGAACAGCAGGCCCAGCCAATTTCTGAATCTCTTTTATTTTTCTAATTCTCTAGTAATCATTTCATTCTCTCTTCTTTATCTCTTTTATGTTTTAGTTTTCATTTATTTTTAAGACAGATTATTCAGGCTGAATAAATGGCATTACATGCAGAGTTTTTAGAAATATTTAAATAAGTTCTCTACTTCTCCTGTTAAACACTGATCATAAAAATTAAGTAGAATGAAAACAAGGCTTTGACAAAAGCCACTCAACTCTTGAATGAGAGAAGGCAATAAACATAAAGAGTATGTACAGTTAACATGAGGACTGTACTTAGTAGCATCACCTGATGAAGATTATGAAATCTAAGTTTGATCGGAGACTTCTTTACACATTTAAATAACAGGCATCTAAATAATTTTATTTATTATATTACCATTGTTAGTATGAGTATTAATACTACCATTATTTCTATTACCATTATCACTTCTACTACTGCAACTACTACCTTTATTATCACTTCTGTTGCCTTTTACAATCATTACTATTACTATTGCTACTGCTACTACTACCACTGCTAGTACTACTACCAAGGCTGCTAATACTATGATTGCCACTATTATTATTACTATTATATACTGGTTTTCAGTGAGCTCTTATTATGTACTAAGTGCATGACACTCCATTTTGTGTGAAATATATTATTAGCCCTTAGAACAAACATATGATCTATTTATCCTTATTCCCACCTTTTATGATGAGAAAAGTAAAGTCAGAGGGGCTAGCAACATATCAAGTTCACAAGACAATAGGCTAGGGAGTATGAACCCAGATCAAGGCCCATAACATTCTAGATCCTGTGTGCCTATCACTATGTCCTGATGCATCCCATGATGAGTTTCATGACCAGAAATGTTTACCTTTATCACCACCAGCCAGCTTATACAGGCAAGCTTTAATATATGAACGAGGAAAGGCAATTGCTGAAAAATATATTTATTCTTCAGAAGAACAACATAAGTTTGCATGAATATAAACTGTTTTATTATGAATCACATTTCTTTTATTGTGGTAAAAAATAGAGAATATGAGATCTTCCCTCCTAACAAATTTCTAAGTGTGCAGTGCAGTATTGTTAACTATAAGCAAAATGTACAGCAGATTTCTAGAACTTTTAATTTTGCATAATTGAAACTCTATTGCTATTGAACGGTAACTTCCCATTTCCCCTACCTCCAGGCTCAGCAATCACCAACCATTCTGCTTTCTGCTTCTATGAGTTTGACTATTTTAATTACCTCATGTCAGTGGAAGCATGCTGCAGTATTTGCCTTTTTGTGACTGGATTATTTCACTTAGATTGATGTTCTCAAGGTTCATTCATGTTTTAGCATATGACAGGATTTCCTTCTTCTTAAATAGCTGTATCATATTCCATTGTATGTATATACTATATACCTTGTTTCTTTATCCATTCTTCTGTCAGTAGACATTTGGGTTGCTATTATAAATAATGCTACAATGAACATGGGCATACAAATATCTCTTTGGGTTATTGATTTCAGTTCTTTTGTATAAATACCCAGAAATAGGATTTCTAGATTTTATGGTAGCTCTTATTTTAATTTCTCTAGGGACTTCTGTATTATTTCCCATGGTGGCTGCACTATTTAACATTCCCACCAACAGAACATAAGATTTCCAATTTCTCTATATCCTTGCCAACACTTGTTATTGTCTGGGTTTTGTTTTTGTTTTACAATGACCATTCTAACAGACGAGAGGTGATATCTTGATGTGGTTTGATTTGCATTTCACTCATGGTTGTGATGTTGAGCATCTTTTCATGTACATATTGGCCATTTATATTTCTTCTTTTAAGAATCATATATTAAATAGTGTATAATACTATTGGAAAATATTTTAGTGAATAGTGTGCATTCATATATGTGTGCATATCACAAATATGCTACAGATATCAGTGACTTCTGCAAATTGAGTGTCAAAATAGTACCTCCATTCAAACTTATTTTAAAATTGTCATTATTTTTTGTCAGAGCTTGAAAATGCTAATTAATAGTATTATTATATATATAAAATAAGGAGTTTAAATTTTGACATTGGTTAGCTATTTGAGAAAGTATATAAAAACATCAAGTAATCATACAAGTCTTAGGTTTTTGGAAACAGTTGAGTAAGAATAAAATTATTATTCTGAAATTCACAGGATCTATATTTAGGGTAATATCTAATTAAACCATTTCTTTATTTTAACAAATAATATTATAATGATAATTTAAAGAATCCAATTTTTTAACCCAGAAATTAATCTTTACTGTAACTCACTAATTAAAAAAAATAATGGAGTGAACTTCAAGTAGAAAATCATTAATATTCTAATAGAATGTATATTTATAAACATAAGTCTGAATAAACAAGTTCAGTCAATCTGAAACAAAGCAAAGCTCTTGGTTAAAACATCAGAATTTCTGTTGGGAATTGGAAACATGTACATCAGTTTACATTAAAAATGTAACTAAATGAAATCTTGGTATATGTGTCAGCCCAAGTACCCTGCAATATAGAAAATCACAGGAAAAAAGACAGACTAGTATGACAATCCTTAGTGGTTCAAAGGCTATAAAATATCAAGTTATAACTTTAAAACTCAGTCTGACTTAATCCAAGAAATTTCTAAATTGTTTTGGATGGTTAAGTGGTATGTGACATTAATATACATTTATAAATGACTCATTTATGCCTGAGATATATTTTTGGCACTTTTACATTCCTTCCTATCCATATTCTTTATTCTTCTAGGCATCTGTGGGCTAGGGGCATATGTACCACCCAAACAAATTTAACATTATATTACTGTTTTTATGCATGATCTTTTTTTTTTTTAAGATTTTATTTATCTATTTGAGAGAGAGAGTGAGAGAGAGCGAGCACAAGAGGGGGGAGCGGGAGAGGGAGA
Organism: Neomonachus schauinslandi; assembly: GCF_002201575.2. Classification (NCBI taxonomy): domain Eukaryota; kingdom Metazoa; phylum Chordata; class Mammalia; order Carnivora; family Phocidae; genus Neomonachus; species Neomonachus schauinslandi. The sequence goes on along the minus strand of NC_058407.1, from coordinate 29,556,225 downwards.
AGCAGACTTCTTGCTGAGCACGGAGCCCAATGCGGGACTCAATCCCGGGACTCCAGGATCATGACCTGAGCCGAAGGCAGTCGCTTAACCAACTGAGCCACCCAGGCGCCCTATATTATTGTTTTTATATACTTGTTTCTATTTGAGTGTATGTGCCCATGCATACCCATATCTATGCATATTTATGCATCAAAAAACAGATCATGAAGGCAAGTGATGTTCAGTGTAACAGAGCATGGGTTTTGGATCAAACAGAACTTAGTTTTAACTTCAATTTTGCTACACTTACTAGCTTTGATAATTTACCCCTCTGAGTCTTAGTTAGCTTATACATGTAATGGAATTGATAATCTTACTTTTAAACTTGTTACAAAAAGCAAATAAAATAGCATAGAAAACACTGCCTTTTCTTTGCACATGGTAGGGTTAAATACTCATAATTGTAAGTATGAAATGGTAACACTGCTAAGTATTAACTAAATCAGTCTAATATGTTAGATAAAAGTAAATATAGTCTAAATATATATTTTACCTTTTACACTATTGAAGTGTATTGAAGAAGTAATAATACATTTATTAAACACTCTACTTATTTAAACTTCATTGCTTTTTATAAATTGCAAAAATAGTACTATAATACATGATTATGGTGACTAAAAATATAGTGTTCAGTAAAGAAAAACTTAAATTTCTTTTCTCTCTCCCCCTCAATACTCCTTAGATTCCTTCTTGTGTAGGCAAATATAAGTATAAACATGCACTTATTTGGTTTTTTTTCTTTACTTCCTTTTTAAATAATAAGTGCATGTTATAGATGTTACTCTCTTCACTCCAGGTCAACGTAATGATTTAGCTCATTCTTTTTAATTGCTATGTAATATTTCATTTTGTGTTTATTTCATAATTTAGCTAACTGTACTCATAGACATTCCACTTATATACTTATCTTAAAGAAAATGGATTATATAAAAATAATATCAAAATTAAGTGTAAAAGTCAAACACATATTTAGTTATAAACGTGAACTAAAAAAAATTACAGTTAATTTATTTCCTACAGACTAATACCCTTAAGGATATATTAAATAAAACACTTTTACAGTTTTATGACATGAGAAAAATTACCAGATTATATATTCTGGATACTGTTATCTCCCACAGATAAAATGTCTTGAAAGAGTCTGAAGAAAATAAATTATTAGCAAAAAGTTGTTGACATAGAAAAAGCTATAATTTCCTAAGTGGTATCAATAATAAATTTGAGACAAGTTGATGAGGGTGGGGAGTATTGATTAGACCTTCAGAGCATATGCTTGGATTTCCCAATACTAAATGCATGAGTTTGAGTTGGGGTGTCAGTAAGTAAATAAACAATCTAATTAGAAAGTGACTTATCCTGAGGTGTCTTGTTCATTCCTGTTACATTAGCTCATGGCATGCTTAAGCTGTGGTCAAATATTACTGAAATTACTCTCCAATTTGTACGCCTTTCTCCAAGAAAAACAAGGAGGCATTTCCACTTGTTTGTGGAAATGGTGTGGAATAGAGAATTGTACAACACCCCAGGAACACTAGTTAATCAAGGCAGTATAAAGGGACTCTGCTACCATGAATAGGAAAAATAAAATGAGGCAGTCTGGGGTATATTCTTTCCTCTCTTCTCTTTATCTCTTTTTGTTCTTTTTTGTCACCTTGCTTTACCTATTCTCTTCTTCTGCAGCAATTTATTTTTTTTCCTCTCTCTCATCCTGATTTTTTGCTTTGTCCTGCTTATGCTTATTTCTATCCAGGAGAATTTACACTATTTCTGTCTTTAAATAGTGTCAGAGAATGGCTGACTCCAGAGGTGAGGTCAATTAAATTGTGAATTGTCTGCCCCTAAGGAAGGATGCATTTCCTGGAAGGACCTCTAGGTGTCTGACCTGTGCACAATTTCTGCAGTTGTGCCCCTTACACTAGCCTCAAGCGAACACTTCCCTTTTGAAAGAATATATTTCCATTCGTAACACTCATCCACTGGTCAAAGTTCTTTTCCTTCTGAGATACACAACAGGTCAAAAATGTTTTGTCATGTGTCTGCCATTGCTCTTAAAATGCCGTTGGATATACTGGAGGAATGCATTTCAAATCAAATCATGGAATTACATAAAATAGCAGCTGTTTTTGACTTACTTCACAATACTATGTAAATAAAACAGTTCTAGCAGCTGGAAGAACAAAATAGTCTTTGATAACACTAATTATTTATTATGACTGCTTTGATGTAGCATTTATATGAACACAAGTTATATTTTTAAAAGCCAGAAGGAAATTAAAAGTAAACAAAAGAATTGCACTTCTGACCAACTTCTTTGCCTTGAGGTTATTATAATCGGGCAGCTGCTGGATATTTGTTCATATTCTTTCAGTTCATTCTGCCTTCTCTATCAGATGTGCACAAAATTACTAGGATGTTTAAAATAACAAGACGTAGAGAAAATGTCATTGTTTTCCTCTCAGTAGAAATAAAATCAAACAAGCAAAACAAACCAAATGTTAAAGCATGTCAATTATGAAATTATCCTCCAATCCTCATTGTTTACATTGTATAAATTCGTGATGGGTATTTTCCTCAAGCACTATCCTTGCTGAGTGTCTAAAGTTAAATGTTCTTTAATATTGGGACACAAGTGGGAAAATAAAATGAGATCCTAGTAAGGGAAGAAATGTCCTTAACCACTTAATTTCCTTTGGATGAAATCCTTACAAGTAAGAAGCCCCAAATATGGGAATGAATTCTCACAGTTTTTATCACTTGCATAGAGAAAACAGACATAATTGAAGAAATGATTGATTGAAGAAGAAACGTGTGGTTACTGATGGCTTGGGATGGTATGTGTGTGCCTAATAGTATTCTGTTTTATATATTAAATAAAACCTTTATATATGGCTGAAGATGGAGGTTTCTTAAAACCTGGTAATCATTCTCATTTCAACACTTAGTTGCAGGTGATTTATTGAAATGGGCTTAATGTAATGTTGGACATTTCAGAGAAATGTAAAGTCACTATCCCTGTGTCTGGTGAAATTGGTATTTAAAGAAGAGGATTCTTCATGTGTCCACATTAAGCAAAGCATCAGGATGGGAGAGTGGAACTCTAAGGATGCTAGAGCTCTAGTATTTGTACAGACAGGCAGACTAAAAAGAGAAATTGTGGGTCCCTAAAGGGCAATGGAGCTGAGGGGAGGCTGGATTAGTGGAGCAGAGTCACATGACTAGATGCTTTTCTAAGGATAGAAGGATAAAGAGGATGGAAGAGGACAGGGTAACTGCAGAAATGAGAAAGAAAACCCAGAGTGATCTCCTCACTGTTCCTAAACACTGCTTCCAGGCTTTTCATTCTTTTATTACTGCTCTTTATATTAACATTTCCCCTGCCCCTACTTTTCTCATATTTTCTCTTGTGTCTGAAATACATGTCTTCCATTCTTGAAATGCAAAGCCTTCACTACCCCCTTGGTCCTAATGATTCCTTGTTGTGGGGCTGTCCTGTGTATTGTCAAATGTTTAGCAGCATCCCTGGTCCCTACCTACTGGAAACCAGTTGTAATTCCCTCCCCGCAAGCTGTGGCAACCAAAAAATGTCTCCAACATAACCAAATGTCCCTGGTAATTTGGGGGGCAAAATCATCCTGATTGAGAACCACTGTTCTAATTTACTGCCTCTAGCATTGATTTTTAATTTAATATATGCTGACTTCAACTGAATACTATAGATTTTTTTTTTTTAAGATTTTATTTATTTGACAGAGACACAGCGAGAGAGGGAACACAAGCAGGGCGAGTGGGAGAGGGAGAAGCAGGCTTCCTGTGGAGCAGGGAGCCCCATGTGGGGCTCGATCCCAGGACCCTGGGATCATGACCTGAGCCGAAGGCAGACACTTAACGACTGAGCCACCCAGGCACCCCTATAGATACTTATTGAATATTTCCTGAATTAGCTGCTGGGGATGCAAAAAGAAATTAAAAATAAGCAAAACATGTTTCCAATATTGAAGTTATTATTAGGTATCTTAGTGTGTGCATACCTTAAGCTTCTGAGAGAAAAATAATTAAGGAAGACAACAGACATTTACTGAACTCTTCCTATATATCCAGCTCTGCTCTGAGTGTTTTTACATATACTAAATCATTTAAGTCTTAACAGTCCGTGGGGTCAAATGATTACTACCTTATATTTCCTATCCTCTATTCTTTTTTTCATCATACAGTATTTTGTTTGTTACTTAAGGGATATTTATTGCTTGACTGATGGGAAAAGAAAGGTTCTATACCTGGGAATCTACTATTCTTTGACATGTGTGTGTATTGCTGTAAAAAATTTCTTTTCTTACCACCTTTTCCCCTTTCCTGAAGGAATGGTAGCATTTAACAGCACCCTTATAAGTGCATGATGGCTATTTGTAAACTACTTCTAGGTTTTTGGAAACAAAAGCACTCATCAGAACACCTCATGCTTGTGTTTTGTCCAAACTGAGTAAGTTCTTCATTGGCAATAAAAAAGTTCTTGCAAACTTGAGTAGTCATAATATCTTCTTCGATTGCTTCCTTCTGTCACATCAAATCAGATTTACTTCTCTTTCAATTATTTGCATATTCCAAAACAGGCATCTCATAACTTTGAAATGAAAAGCAAGGCAAAATTTATAGATGATTCAGAGAATGCAGCCAAGAGTCTAGAACTGGAAGAGCTGCATAGACCGAGATTGAAGTTGGAGCAAGAGGAGTGGATGGAGTTCTGACCATTGCCTGGAGACCTGGTAGAGGCCAGAGCTGCTGCTACCCTGAAGCCTGTCTTATCTGCAGTCTGTGTAGAGGTCACAAGGAGATAAGGGAGCAGCCGCTGTGCTGGGAGAGTGGGCGGCTTGTAAACGAAGTCAGCACTTTGACTCGCTGCTTTATTGGTGTTTTGAGACGGGGCAGTAGCTGCGCAGTGTTTAAATGGGTCCTAATTGTAATTGCCTTGACATTTGCCTAGTAGATACCCCTTGGGATGTGGGAGGATATTTCCTCCCTAAGCAAGACTGATCATAATGTTCCTTCCAAAATGTATGGCTCATTGTGCCGATCCTACCACATGTTTTGAATTATGCTGGGTCACTATTCAGGTGAGAAGGAGCAGAGTATATCTATTACTAATGAAACGGAAGTCCCCACCACCGAAATATGCTTATAAAAAGAATCACTTGTGTTTCTATAAATATATAGACATCTGGGTTCTAACCCAGACCTGCAGAATCAGAATTTCCAGGGGAGAGGCTTAGCAAAAACAATTACTAGCACATAAGCAATCTTATTTATTTATCAGGTTTCATAAGTGATTCCTACAAGAATTAAAAAAAATATTAGTGGAAGTAGAACTGTATAACAAATCTTAATGAATGGCTTTAGAACTATTTCATCTCTTCTTTTACCTACTCATTACTAAAGACTGTAATTCAGAGGTTAGCTTTGCTATACCCCAGTGCTATAAAAAGATTACACCATTATGCCTGTTATATATAAATGCAATCCATGCCATTAATTATTCATATCATCTCTTATACATGCATATAATATACATATTACATGCTATTATATATTATATATTAAAGGGAGAAAGGAAACAGTTGTAACTTTCAGTTTTAATGTAAAAATGTTTTGAACAAGAAACAATTGGAGATTGAAAAAGCCTTTGAACATAGGCCTTGAAATCAGGCAGCGCTGGGGTCAAATTCTTTTCTGTTCACTCATGGACTATTCTTGTTATTGTTAGTATTATTTTGTCTTGGTCAAGGAGAAAATAATAAAGTACTTTGGTAGTGATTGTTCATATCTAATATCCTGACAACTAGAATATCTGAATAACCTCCAACCCTGCAACCTCTTTTAGCAAATAGGGAGAGAAGGAAAGATAAAAGGGGGAAAAGGAGAAAACAAAGGTAAAAAGACCTCTTTAGGTTACTTTGACTTGACAGAAAAGAACAGAATACAAACCAAAGAAACCAACAGAAAATCTGGCACAAGATACGACCAGGGAATTAACAGACAGCACCAATGGGGCAGTGGATTTATGGAGAGACGCTCAATCTCATGGAAATGAGGGAAATGCAAATCAAAACAATAATGACCTAGCTTTTCACATCTAGCTGACTGGCAAAAATTTGAAAAGACTGATTTCTTTTGGGATTGCATGTTGATATAATCACTTTGGAAAGCAATTTGGGAATATCTAATAAAGTTGAAGAAGTGTGTGTCCTTCCCAGCAATTCCATTCCTTTTTATAGACCCTAAATCAGTGCTTCTCCAAGTCAAATGTGCTTCTGAATCACCTGGGTATATTGTTTCAAAGCAGAAGTGCAGCCTATATTTATAAGGTCTGAAGCGGGGCCTGAGATCTGAATTTCTAGCAAGCCTTCCAGTCAGTGCTGGTGCTGCTAGTGTACAAATGAGCAAGAGTTAGAGGCTCTCTTGCTGGGTGCACAATGGGAGTTGTGCAAGAAAGGTTATTGCAATATTAATTACAAGAGTAAGAAATGGGAATTACACATATTTAATAAGGGTTTGAAAACATGTATGGGAATACATCCCCCAACTTCAGACAATGGTGTTCTTTGGAGAGTGATTTAAAGGGATTAGATGAAGAGAGACACGCAGGAGGCTATAAATCTGTGTGTGTGTGTGTGTGTGTGAAAACTTGTTCAGTGAGAAAACATGTAGCCCTTCTTAGGACACATGTTGATAACTCATTCATCAAAAAAGTGGACAAATATGAGAAAGTTGTAGTGCACTCCATGACACAAAGGCCAATGTGTCTTATTCTTCGTCCCCAAGGACTTAAAAATGTGCTTAAATGTCAATATTAGGTTCTTTCATCTGAGATGTGATATAGTAGAGAGGGCTGCAGAAAGTCCTATCCTGATCTTGGCTCCAAAATCCAGTTTTAATGTCTACTAGCTGCTTGGTCTTTAGCAAATCATCCAGACTTGCAGAAGCACAGTTTTTTAATCTTTAATTTAGGAAATCACAATATCTACCATCTTAGCAAAGTGAGAGACACATTTGTAAAATGCCTGACACTCAGTAAACATTCAGAAGAAAGGCAAAAAAACACTCTTAAGAAATAAGACAATTAAAAAAAAAAAGAAGTAAGACAATTTTTAGGGACAGAGCACAATTTTAAAGTAGTGAATAAAGAGTAAGGTACAAATGCTTCTCTTGCCTACATCAGCATGGTTAGTTGGGAGAGAATAAAAACCCCAGGCTGCATTGCCAAATCAAACCTAACCCAAGGGTTTTGTACACATTAGATATAAAATCATGGCATTTAAAAAAAAAAGAGATAAGATGACTTTTACCCACATTTAAATAATCATATAAACTGGATGAACCTGTGCTAGGCAAGGGCTTGCAGGGGGCACAAATGAGAGCTGGTGTGTGTCTAAGGCATAAAGTGGACTAATTCCAAGAGGAAGATAGCTTTTTTGTCAAATCAGTATCTCTGGATGGAGACTTATCCATTCCCTGTTAATATACTTAAGTGTTTGCAAAGTATATTGAAGAGAGGGAAAGATGCTTATACTGGAGAGAATTATCTGCTGAATATGTCCACTGTAAATCTATTGAAAATTCATTTCTCTGCATGGTACAAGGTGAGGTCAAGGTGATGGAAAGTCTCTCTCCCTCTCTTTCATATCCTAGCCATTAAAAACAACAACAAAACAAACACATCAACAAAACAGTCATAGGGCTGGAAGCAGAGAAATAATTTGTGAGCCCTCAAAAAAAGTTTTAGAATTTTTGTTGAATAACAAAAGTCTCCCATGAAGAAAGTCTCTTTTGTTTTCCCTTTCTTCCATGCAGTACATGCTTATAGTGAATCATCTGAACCAGATTCTGCTAATGTAATGCTACATAAAACAAAGCACATATGTGAAATCCATCTCAGCATTCTCTAGCTCATGGGGGCAATACAATAGTTGGATTTATTCCCTGGCGGATGTCCCCTCTGGAATGCGTTACCAGTTCATGGGCTTCTCTGTGCTTGACTTCACTTTCAGTACCACACTTTCAGTACCCGTAGGACTCCATGCCTCAGGACACTCCATGGGGCCATATACCTTTTGGAACTTTTGCTAAACACAGCAAACGGATTGCAAATCTCCAAATCCTCTTCCCCCTTTGCCACACTGCTTCTACAAAATTTACATTACCAGGTCAGATTCAACTAGTAAATGTAAATTTCTTTATTGAAAACGACTGTTCAGTTTCAGAATACGTGCGGCTCAATGGACAGAAGTATCAGAGTTTGAGCTAATTTGGCTTTTCTTAACTCTCCCACAAGAAATTGAAATTCATGGGAGCGGGGAGGCCATCCCAAACAAAATCTTCCTTTATGTTAACCTGATCACCTAGATCAGCTTGACATACATTCTCCAAGGATCTGCTTCAAGTTTTTCTCTCTGAAAATTCTGCCCTTCCACCACAAATATTTCACCTCATTCCCAAGTAGATGCAGTGATTTTTGCAACCTCTCTGCAGCTCACCGGGCATTTTAAAGTGTGAGCCAAGTAGCATCAGGTTTCACCTGATGTGAAAACATACATTGAAACTCCCATTTTAGTTTTCCATTAGTGAGCTCTATAGACCTGTATGTTACCTTAGCCCAAGGGTTCTTCAACTTTAACATGGATTAAGAGTCACACTGAGGACTTGTTATAAATACATTTTGCTAAGCTCAGTCCCAGAGTTTCTGATTCAGTAGGTCTTGCGTAAGATGCAAAAGCTTGCATTTCTGGTCAGTTCCTGGTGCTGCTGGTGCTGCTGGGACCTGGGACACACTTTGAGAACTGCTGCTTTAATGTAAACATAGCTACCAAAGACAGTTTGTGTATTGGTTGAGAGCTCAGATTCTGGTTTAATTTCTAGAGTTCCTATTTATTAGCTATGTGATACTGGCCAAGTCACGGACCTGTGTTTCAGTTCCCTATCTCTAAAAGGAGGAAATCATAGTGTCTTCCACAGAGAATTGTTACGAGGATTAAATGAGATCATAGGTGTAAAGCACTTAGAACAATGCCTGGCACAGTACTGACTCAACCAATACTGAGGTAAGATTCCATTTTCAAGTAGCAGGACATTTCTCCTGCCCTTTGAAATCAGCATATTCCTTTTTTTTTGTGGATTTTCCACCTAGTCTACCATGGGGACTTTCATCTTCATAAAAGTGCAATACTGGCTTTATTTTAGAAAAATTTCAAGCTTACAGAACACTGTAAAAACGAATGTGGCAAAGACTCATAAATACAGGTACCATGTAACTTTGTTGAATGTTAGCATTTGGCCACATTTATACAGAGGGGACTGTTCTGATTTTATTGTTCATCATTATCACACGTAATTTATGCCATTACTATATATATATATATATACATATATGTCAACATGATATATTGTTTTGCCAATTTGCACACCTTTATGTAATTGATATTAAGCTATACACATATGTCTTCAACTTTGTTATTCACAAAATATGGTTTTTGATTATTCATGCTATTAGATATGATTTATCACATTATGTGAAAGTGACACAATTCCTTTATCTATTCCCTTTTAGTTTATGGGATTTTATTTTTCCATTTTATTACTAAAAAATTGCAAACATTCTTTATCTCTCTCTGTGTATACATACATACATATATACATATATATGTATATATGTATGTATGTATTTGGAATTTGTATATCTAGATTGTAAGTGCTATTGAAGAACACACACATCTAATTTACTAGATTATGCCTAATTGTTCTTCAAAGTAGTTGTTTCGATTTATACTCATAACATCAGTGTATGAGTCTCCATTGCTCCCATTCTTACCAATATTTGGTATTGTTACATTTTTTTATTGCTATTTTTATTGATCAAATTGGTGTAAAAGGCAGTCTTACTATTATTACCATTATATTTAATATAACCGCTCCAGGTATGTAGAAAGAGGATTTCAAGTTATACAATGCATGGATTGCTCCTGGATTTAGAATCTATATAATTACATTAATGGATATTCTCTTTTTGAGGGTAAAGACACTCATCTTGTTTAAATACACTGGATTTAAAGAATCCTTTTAATAGCAAGGGTATAGGGAGTGGGTAGTGTTTTTTTCTGATTTTTTCCTACCACATATGCTTTATATATATAATAAAGTTGATTCTCATAGCATTTGCATTAAATAGAGAAGAAACAGTTCCTCTTATAGCTAACAAACTTAAAGGTCGAGGGATTTGACAAAAGACACCCACTGATTAAATTGAGCTAGCTGGCCAGCTAAGAAGTTATTCATTTCTTGAGTCAATTGAGACTAAGAACTAAACCTGTCTTTTTGCCCAGAGGCCACTGGCCCCAGAGAGCCACCTGGCTCAGTCCCTTGCTTCCTTCAAACCTTTGCTCACATGTTCTCTTTTCATGGCCCTTCCCTGACAACACTGTTTCCATGTGTACGTGTGCATGTGTCTGTACTTGACAGTGTACTTAATACACTTATATAAATATCAGATATCAATGTGTAAATTGCAAGTATCTTCAGAACAAAAGATGTTAAGAAGTTTTTAAAAATAAATATTAAATGACTATATTCACTAGAATGGTTTTTAATTTGAAAATCCTTCATATGTAATAATTCTCTATATAAAGAAAAAATCTCCAACCTTCTTATATAACTTTATCATTTCTAAGAAAAAAAAAATTAGCATCTAGAATATATTTTACTCACACGGTCAAATTGTATAAATAAAAGGATCAAAGGGTAGCTGTACACACATCAACTAGAATTGTTGGTAAAATTATAAAAAGCAAAAAAAATAGAAAAAAAAATTAGTGTAGTGATATATGGATAAAACCACTAATCCTAACTGTGTGTATGTAAAAATTGGTCCTGTGTAAGGACATATCTATGGAGAATTCTGGAGTGCTCACAAATCATATGTGCTCAAAGAGTAAGTGGCACTTTCTGTAGTGACTTCCACATGAAGTCTTGTGCAAATCAGTTGACTTCCACTCTATGCATGGGCAATTAAATACAGGGGACAAGGAAAACGTCAGAAACAGAATGATATCTTCCAAGTTACTGCAGAGTGTTAACAGGTGGGACTCACTTAATAAAACCTATTCATTGAGACCATATATATACGTGTGTGTGTGCACGCGTGCACATGTTTGCCTCATAGTACTAAAACATACTTTCTTCTCTTATCATAGTTCAGAATGCTTCTCTTTTGATTTAGGACTCATTAATTCTAACATAATTTTTGATATCTTTCTCCCTGGCTGTTATTTATCTTGGTGGACTTTAAGAATCTGGGTCCTGTTTTCTATCCCTTGATATATTGCCATTCTTGAGTAAAAGTCCTCGTGCAGTGAAGAAAAGTTGTTAAAAATGGATGACAGTTCTCTTCCTTGTCGTTGATTTGCCAGTTAAAGAAAAAGGCTTATATATAATAAAGTTGATTCCATCTTTTCTTCTGCTCCAGCATCCCAGATATTCTGCAGTCACCTTTCCATCACCTTAATGTACTCAGGTACACACCTGGGTAATGATAAGCTCCATTACTGCCACTTTGACACTTTTATGTGCTGCTGGAAATGTTTCTCCTTAATTTCACAGTTCAGTGCCACTCTTTGGATTTGGGACTTTGAAATTTTCTCTCCAGTTTATTTTCTGAAATACTTTTTTACTTTCCATCCACAATAACTTCATAAAACTGCCAACACCTCTAAAATCAATCTTTTTCCCTTAAACACACTTCTGACATTGTCTCAGGATGTACTTGGCTCTTAAATTCCTTTTCTCTGCTTAATAGTTTCATCCATGTTTAAGGAAGACTTTGTGGATTTCTAGGCAGTGTGTGATTAGGGCAACATTTCATTTTCTATCTCCACTATTTTAGTTCTGGTAATGAAAGTGGCAGGTTTCCTGAAAATTTAAGAGGACCACCTATCATAAATATATATACAGCAAGTTCTTAGGAAAATTAATGTATTGAAATCCTCTGCTCAAGACAGTGACACTGAGGTAGAGGCCAGGATCTCAGGGCTCCTTTTCATCAGTCCAGGTTCCTCTAGATTCCTTTGTTACTCAGTTTTATGGACAAATCTCTTAACATGTGACAGTCTCATCTGTCTAATAACGATGCTCAAATTTCTTCTTCAAGTGTCTGTGTGGTATCAAGTAAATCCGTTATGTTTTTAAGGTTCATTTTAGGGGTCAATATTGTGACTCGAAGTAATGTGGCAGACTCAGAAATTTAACTCAATCCTCAGATATGCAAGGGAAAATGAGTTTCTTTGTTTTTGTCATTTATCTAAGCTTTCAAGAGCTTCTATCTCTTCTTGGAAAGCAATTGGAAAGTGGAGGCAAGTGGAGGTGGCTTCAGTGAAGAGCAAAGGGGAGATAACATTCTAAACAAGGTTATCAATGGCATTTCTCTTCAGTTTTAAGTAGTCTCTTCAGCATGATTCATTCTCTTTTTGAGAAAACCTGTCTCTCATATTACCTCCTCTGTTCCCTGTTTTGTTCCAAGATGGTGTCCAAGTATGTAGGTTGGTTTAAAGATTTAAAAAAAAAAAAAATGCATCAGCTCTGTGGTAGGTAAAATAATGGGCCCTCCCAGAATACCCACACCCTGATACTCAGAACCTGTGAATATGTTAAGTTACAATGTAAGAGGGGATTAAAGTTGCAGATGGAATTATGCTTGCTAGTCAGCTGATCTTGAAATAGGGAGATTATCCAGGATTATCTTTACATGGTGGGCCCAATGTAATCACAAGTGTCCTTAGAAGTAAAAGAGAGGCAGGAGAGTTAATGTTAGAGTGATGCAGGATGAAAAAGGCTAAATATGGAAAGGGACCATGAGCCAAAGAATGCAGGCAGTCTCTAGAAGCTAGAATAGGGAAGGAAATAGATTCTCATCTAAAGCTTCCAGAGTAATGTAGCCCTGCCAGTACCCTGATTTTAGCCCAGTGAGACCTACTTCAGACATCTGGTTTCCAGAACTATAAGATAATAAACTTGTGTTCATTAACAGCAACTATAGGAGACTCATACAGGGTTGATGTCATATCTTCTTGGTCTTTGTGGGTCTTTGTGGCAAATCTATCTGACTAAGGGCCACTGGGGTACACAACTAGTTCTCTCTGGCCTTTCCAAGCATCATGCTTGTTCTTATCACGGAAGTCTGTGGTCTCCACTATTTGTCTCTGACACAAAGTCCCTACACATTTGTCTCTGTGTCCTGATCTCCAGGCCATCTCAAGACCTCTACTTTGTCTTATTGAAGCATGACATGTCTAGGCTACATGCAGACTGGAGATCCAGGTGTGATCTTCATGCTCATCTATCTAAACAGCTTCATGCTCATCTATCTAAACAGCTCTCTTGGCTGAGCTGGGCCATCATCCCTCAGGTCTGGGCTGTGCCACCCTACATGGTGGTCCAGGGTTTTAAGCAGTTGGTCTTTTCGTTCTAAGTTTCCAGTCAATCTATCGACATGCTAAGGAAGGTCAGGCACACAGTTTTAACTGTCTGCTTCCCAAATCACTGTCTTGTTTCTCATTCTCACAATGCTCAGAATTAGAAGAAATGTGCTTCCCTCACCAACCTTTCTTTTTGTCATGTTCTGTATTCCTTATGTCTCTAGTTTATAGATAGTAAAACCAATGCTGTAGTGGGCAAGCTTGAATGTTGTTATGTTAAGGCAGTTAAAATAACTCAGATTCTCTCTTTCTCAACATAGTCTGATTTTCAAAAGTATTGTTTTGATATGGGCTGAAGAAATTTGACTCCAGGTCCCAAAACCAGAATTTTGCTACCTCTTTCACTGTGCATATATGTTGCATAATTCTGATCCTTCAAAGAGGCAAATCCATGCCTCTAGAATATTGATGAGAACGGCCAAATTCAAGAAAAAAGAGAAAAGCCATTGAATATTATTCCCACCACACCAAAAAAATGTTGGATTTTTTTTGGTATTATATATGCTAATTATTAAAAAAGATAGATTATATAAATGTGAGAAATAATGGTGAGGTCTATTACTTAAAATGCTCACATGTACTTAAAATGTGTATTGATTATTGTGCTTATTATTAATCTTTAAATTAAATCACATGCCTCAGGTTTGAATTAGGAAATTCAAGAAAGCTTATTAAAACTTGGACTCTGTGCTGTTTATTATACCAAACTGAATATTCTAAGACACATTTCTTAGGGGTCCTTAGGGTCCTTGATTAAATTGGATTTGTGGAATGGTGGAGCTAGGGCAGACCATAAGAAATCACTTAATATGTTCCCTTGAATCCCCAAAGTACCATTTACAAACCTATTTAAAATATAGCCCTCGATTCTTTAGCCATCACTATCATCCCCTCAATGTTAGGAAGATATTTCTAAGCAAATGAAAGCTTGCTCTTTTCCGTCATTTGTATCTCTCCCATAATGTAGCTATTGGCAATTAAAGATCATTTTGTCTCTGCTTTTTCTCTCTATTTTCTTCCTCTGTAGAAGAAATTACTTTTTTTCTTGGAAATTAAGAATCAAATGTATCTAATATTGCAGAAAGACTATATGACAACAATAATTACCTCTCAATCTCAATTATATTAAATGGTCCTTTCGTTGACAGTCATTACTTAGCATCAGAAGCAAAATAAAGTAGATTATCGACAGTGTCAGAACAGTCCTGACTTCTCTACATGATTACCATGAATGATACCACATAAACCTATGGCTTTTTAAGTTAATTTCCATGTTCCCATTTTTGCTGTTTTATTTCTGTCAACCTCCAGACCTGTATTTAACTTCATATGAGATACCTCTCTACCTATCTTACTGCAAGTTCTATATGTCCCAATCGACACTAATATTTTCATTCCTTTTGCCTCTCAGATATTCTCCCTTCTCTGGTTTTTGATATCTTAATTAATAGTTATGATCTATCTCACTGGCCATTCAAGCAAAAACCTCAGTAATCACTGTGTCAGTATCCTTGGATTCATGCTAACGCCCCACACACATAAGAAAGCACAGCCAAGATCAGCAATACTAACACAGCAGCCTGCCAGGTGAATGCAGACCCTGGGCAAAGCCATCCTAGGTCAGCCATCTCCCAGTGAGCTTGCAGATCTAAGAGTTAAGTAAGTGCTGTTGTTGGAAACCACTAAGGTTTAGGTGTTTGCAATGCAGCAGTAGATAACTAATACAACCATTTTGCTCTTCTCTGTTCTTTATGTTCCATATCCAATAGGTTATAGAGTTCTCATTCAACTTCTGCTGGTTATTTGAATCTGTCCTTTTTTCTCTATTCCTGGCCACTGCCTTATTCAAAGTCTCGTTTATTTTTTTTCCTTCTAAGCTATTGTTAGATACCCATCACCAATATCTCTGCTTGTGGTATTTCCCATTCTCTTGAATCCTCTATAATAACCTAAGTGGTAGTGTAATGTAATGGTTAGTATTTTCAAATTATGGACGTGAATCCCAGCTCTGTTACTTGGGAGCTCTATGATTAGGAGCATTACATAACCCCTCCTGCCTCAGTTTTTTAATGTGTGGAATTGGTATAAAGATAGTACCTGCCTGGGGCGCCTGGGTGGCTCAGTCGTTAAGCGTCTGCCTTCGGCTCAGGTCATGATCCCAGCATCCTGGGATCAAGCCCCACATCAGGCTTCCTGCTCAGCGGGAAGCCTGCTTCTCCCTCTCCCACTCCCCCTGCTTGTGTTCCCTCTCTAGCTCTGTCGCTCTCTGTCAAAGAAATAAATAAAATCTTTAAAAAAAAAAAAAGAAAAAGAAAAAGATAGTACCTGCCTCATAGAATATTCAAGCATTTTCTGAATTAGAACAGTTTTTCCCAATAGAAGGCACTCAGTGACCATTATTTTTGAACATACAGTGATCATGTTGTCGAGTGTAAGTATATTTCATGGAATATGTTTGAATGAAATGTTCCCCCAAAGGGTTCCATAACCAAATAAGTCTAGAAACCATTGCTAAAATAGCACTTCTTGAGGAAAGTTGTAGTACTGAACTACTTCCTTCTGGTTGGTGCTGGGAAAACAGTAAACGGGTTTCAGATGCTGCTACTGGAAAGAATTGATCCTGCTGGGCTGAAGAAGCATGAGCGGAATAGAAAGAAAGCAGGGAGAGAGCAGGCAGTAGCAAGCCTCTTTTTTTCTCCTCTTACCTGATTTTCTCTCTCTAGCATGCCCTAACAGGGCGCCAGCTTAGGGAGGAGGAAGGCATGTCACAAAGCAGAGTATAGGATGGTCGGTTTAGGATTGAGAGACAACAGATAAATAATTTGCACACAGTATAAAGAATATGTCTCAAATATTATCTCTAATCCTAAGTATGAAATTGAGAAGATATATGAAGCTTTAGTTAACCATTCTATAAGTGCTAAAAGATAAATATTAAGACATTGACAAAGAAGTCCCAAAATGTTTTGAAAAAAATTAGTATGTTTTACACTATCCCTTATGCAATGATGAATGTTGAATATATTCAGTACCAGAAATTGAATATTCCCGTGAAAGCACTTAAAACCCTTCCCAGTAAATCAGTCATCAGAATTTCAGAAAATTGATTATATAGCAGAATAAATTTTAAGAAACTAATTTTTGTGAATTGACCTAGTTAGTCTTCAGTAAATGTTTACCATGATCATCATTTTTATTACTGCCACTATTACTATTAACTACAGAAGACAGTCCAAGTGCACTGGGATAACATGCATACATATAATGTTGATTTGGCCAGTCTTCCCTCTACTTCTCTCTATCAATATCTTTCTTCATGCATTTGGCTCTACTAGAAGTGACTAACTTTTTTAGTAAACAGTAATGAAAAATTCTCAGTTCATGTGACTTTTTCCCCTGCACATTTTCCTGAAACACTTTGGGGAAGTTAATTAGTCCCTCTTCTGAATTTCCACTCTGTGTATGTTTTTGTGAGTGCCCTCATAGCATAGCACTAGAACTTTAGGGCTGTTGTTTCTTTCCTCTTTTTTAAGTTGTTGGATTTTTGAAAGCAACAATGTCTTATTTTTCTTTTTATCTCCAGGCAGAAGCATCCTAACTTAAGCATAGTAGAAATTAAATAAATGTTTGGTTTTTTTTAAAGGCTAGTTTAATCTAAGCAGTCTTCAAAAGTTTAGCAAGTCGTTGTCTTTATATAATGTGCATCATCAGTCTAAAGTAAGAGTCTGCAAACTGTAGCCTTCGCATGGGCCAAATCCAGCTACTTGCCGTTTTTGTAAATCAAGTTTCATTGAAACATAGCCACACTCCATTCATTTAAGTAGTGTCCATGGTGGCTTTCAAGCTAAAATGGACTAATTTAGTAGCAAAAAAGATTTTTATGGCCCTCAAAGCCTAAAATATTTATTATCTTGCCTATTACCGGAAAAGTTTGCCTCCACAGACTTATGATTATAAAGGTATTATTAATACCAGGTTTTTTCCTCCTAGAAGCCTGGAACTTGCCAGAAAATTACTATTTCTGGGAAATTGAGATCAACTTGTTGAAAGTTAATCACCATTAGAAGATAAATAATTCCGTATCTTCATAGATTTCTCTCCCATTAACTTAAATTACCTCCACTCATGTTTTCCTCTCCACGTATCTTTCCACCCATAAGGAACTGCTTTCATTTGTATTTTACATGCAATTAATATGACCCAATTTTCTAGCTCATAAATTATTATTATTTAAATCAAAACTAATTTGAGCCTCATTTATCCCTCTCTCCTTCAGTGGGTCAGCACTCCTGTAATAATCTCAGATCTCCAGGATATTTACTCACATCATTATATCCTCATCAGTCAACCTCATGAATGGAGCTAGAACTCACAGGGAAGGTGGAAGATTCCACAAGCACTGTCTGAAAGCACTATTGTTCCAGAATCAGCCACCACCCTGGTATGTTACCAGAATGATGTAAGCAGCAGTTATCTGGCAATCCAAAGTGATTCTGTACTCACTACTGTCATCCTAATTGCCATTGGAATGTGAAGCCAATGGAAATAACCTGAGAATTAGCCCTATGTATAAGTCACACCTTGCCTCTTCCCTCTTTTTTTTTTTTTTAAAGATTTTATTTATTTGACAGAGAGAGACACAGCTAGAGAGGGAACACAAGCGGGGGAGTGGGAGAGGGAGAAGCAAGCTCCCTGCGGAGAAGGGAACCCGACGTGGGGCTTGATCCCAGGATCCTGGGATCATGACCTGAGCCGAAGGCAGACGCTTAACCGGCTGAGCCACCCAGGCGTCCTGATTGTCTCTTCCCCTTAACTGTGTCAATCTCCTAATAGTGAGGACTCCTCAACTAAGCTCTATGGCCCAGCATTCTATCTAGAACACTTATTTGGCCCAAAGTGTCTGGCCTTATATTTAAACAGTGTACAATGAAGGAAAAGAGGGCCTGTCCTCCAGCGCATTCTGGCTAATAATATGCCTGGATTCACAAGTCTTGGCTCTTTATTTACAGTCACATGCAGTATTTTACTTCTCAGCAAGCTCACGATTCTGAATTGACCATGTCAGAGGTGTGCAGATTTATCCACGTACTTGCTCACTGTTTCTCTGCTCTTATAAAAGTTTAGTCTCTGATGGTCATAATTTGAGACTCTGTACTTTCTTCCTTGACTTGTCTTTTGGTAGATTTTTGGTTTTGTTTTTTTCTAGGTAGTCTTATTCAAGACCAATCTCAATCCATCAGAAATATTCTAATAACCCTAACTCCTAAAAGCAAGGGATTTTTATCTTTTTTGTTTATTTAAGATCCTTCTTCATCCCGTTTGCAGTTTTATCTTTTCAACAGCTTTAGAGTCTTGCATCACATTTGGTAAAAGGTGGGATTCCCACTGTTCAGCCAGAACACTGCTTTATTATACTCTTTCCTAGGACAGGATGCCAATTTTATGTGCTGAAAAGAATGGAGGTGATTTCTTCCCAAACAAAAGAAACTGCTCCAAATTAACTTGTTCTCTTGATCTCTCAACATAGTAGGAACTACAAATTTAAAATGCAATTCTCTGTAACAACAATCACCAAAAATATATATATATGCTCTCTCATTTCAAGAGCGCTGCTATGTAAAGAAATTGAAGCAAAATTCAGCAAAAAATTTGTTCCAAAGATCACATGAAAATGTCCCTCTATATACAAACATATTTAAAATTAACTCACTGGGATTTGGACAAATGTTTAGTAATTGGTTTGGAGCAGCACATTTTTCTAATCCAATAATTCTATGGACTTGGATCCTTTTAATCATTCATTCTTTGGGATTCTTTTGCTGTTTCTTTCTTTACTCCTTCCTATCTAAGGTTTGTTGGATTATTTCTACAAGTTCTGGATTCAGCTTGATATTGCAAAGATGTGATTCTTTTTTTAATCTATTTTTTTTATTTTAAGAAATTACTTGAAAAGTATCTTAATTAATTTAGAATTTTGAACTGCCTACTTGTCCTCACCATTAAGTGGTTTGTTATAGGCTCCCAATTTGGAAATTGGGAAAAGAAAATGCAAATGGAGTGTGCATGCTCTGTCTGGTGGATTCTGTTGGCAGAAATTGTTCTGGGGAGTAAAGAGCTGTTGCTGCCTAGAAACAGATTGAAATTGCATTATAAAAAGGATCCAGATTGTATGTTTTCCAATACATGTATTTTCCCCACATTATCTCTTATGAAATGAAGTACTTTGTATTATCCAAGGAAGTCACCTTCTAAAAACCCCATGTAGAAATGCTTGAAGATGCCTTAGATCTTGTGTTTTTGTTATAGGCCAAGCCAGGCACATTAGGATTAGTTTTTCTCCATCCTTTTCATATTTTGACAGTTTTCTTATTTAATCTTAAAAGCATGAGAGATAGGCCACCTACTTTTATGATGTTTGCCATGTCACATAATATTTTTAGATTTCAGTTTCCTTTTCAATTGAGTGAAAGGATTTGGTAGCCAATAATTATTTGTGCAATTGATCCCCTAATAAAATCTGGTGTATCTCTAAATTAGATGATTCTATAAGAATTAAAAGATGTTGAAACTTCTTACTTATTACTGAAGATCCAAACGTTGTATGCTAACCAAAACATATGTAGCAAAAATGACAACTCCTGAAGAATTTAACCTTACCATTGCTTTGGAGGAAATTTATAACAGCACAGGTAAAATGCAGATAGTCACTGGGCAAGAAAGCAAATTCGAACAGATGCTATATAAATATCATCAAGCTCCGAGGGGATAAAACATAGAAAACCCACGAAGCAAACAAAGCTCTATAGTCCAAAACTGAAAAAAGAAAAGGAAAAATTTAGAGACTACATAGAATTGTAATGTTAAGGAAAACTAATGGAGAATATGTTGATGGCACAGGAAGCATTACATAAATATTAGAAGATAATGACAAATGTGTTGATGAAATATGAGCCTAGGGACAAGGAGCAGTCAAGTCAGCCGGGTCCTGGTCTAGATTCCTTTCACATGATAGAAAGAAATAAGCTGTTCTTGAATTTTTCCTGTGTACCATGAATTGTGCTTGATGCTTTCATATATATAATCACATTCAATTTTCAGACCAACTATAGAATGTATGTTGAATTTCTGTTTTATAGAAAAGAAAATCTGAGGCTGAACTAAAAATTTGAGGAACATGGGGAAGGTCATACTACTAATTTGAAAACAAATGGTTAAGAATTTGAATCCAAGTTTGTTGGATCTCTAAACTTATTTCTCTCCTACTCAATAACTTTTGTTAACAGTGGAGATGTTTTCAATGTGTTCAGGTTAAATTGCATTTTCCAAATTAGCAAAAAAAAAATATTCAGTTCTGAGATATACATTGTTTTTCACATTTTCACATAAATTTTTATCTGTCTTGATAATTGTGTGTTATAGTTTAGGAATCTTAAATTTCTTCATGGTACATGGGGCAGTATTTTTGTTTTTTAAATGGTGTTTTAGGTTTATTGAAGTATGGTAATGTTTATGTTCTTAGAATTGAGTTCAAACTAAATAAACAGCATTATTTTTTTTAATGTAGCAAGTCATGAAAAGTAAGGTGTTTGCTTCTCTCTTCATAGAAAAATAAGGAGTACAGAATCTATGTTCCTGTTCTCCATTGCCTGATACTTAACAGCAATAGCAATGTTCTTACATGAATGGGATGCTTGACCAAAGGAAATGAAAGGTACCATGGACCAAATTATTTAAGTTTAAATTTCATTCTAAATTATGACCCCTCACCTAAATGTTTTGGTTTTAGGTAAGGCAAAATTATTAATGAAGTATTTTAAGTTTCCTCCTGTGAGATTTGAGAATGGTCATGATTGCTTACATTAAAAGGTGAAAGAAAGTACATAAAATCATATTTTTCTTCAATAAATTATACTTTCCTCCTCACATAAAGAGTCTGCATTTAAACTTACTATAATATAGGTTACAGTTAATCCTACATATCAGCTGAATTAACTCTACTACCTAACTACCAGGTCTTCTGTAACATTCAGTAAAGATTATGTTGACTCAAAGAAGAAATTTGGAAGATTCAAGTTTCCCTTAGGTAAACCAGAAGCCTACTATATATAGCATTGGCCTACACACCATTAACTTTATAATAAGGGTGAAAAACAACAAAATCAACACTGTAACATATTGAGTACTTTCAATGTGTACATGGCACTATGGTAAAATGTTACTTATCTTACTAATTCCTCTCAATCCTGCCCAGTCAATATCCATTTTACAAAGCAGGAACTGAGACTTAGAGACTTCAGGTACCTTGCAAAGTTTCCTCTCTCATTCCTGCATGATTTATTAGGAATCTATGAAGAACCAGTCACTGTGATGGGCACTTCATAAAGCATACACATCATGTGTCTGATAGCCAGGAGTCTAGCCAGGTCTATCCCACAGCATTGTCTATGTTTAAACTCTGAGTATTGAGATGATTATCATTTGGGAGTAATTTACTTGATAGTAATTACAACACTAATACCAGCTTATAAAGTTGTTTTGGTTGTAACTAAAGCAAACTATGGCCAGGATCCTAAAATACCTGCCATTTCTGATATGCCCTTAATTGACATGCAAGAAATATTTTAGTTTAGTAAAGGCAAATGTACAGCCATCATAACTACTAGCTAAGGCTTTGAGTCCAATACTTGTCTGGTCACCTTTTTAGTGAATCTCCATTTTGCTTATATATTATGTCAGAAGTTTTTTTGTTTTTGTTTTTGTTTTCCATGAGAGGAAGCCTTGACTTCTCTTGATGTCAGATTGAGGCTCATACTTCCATATAGGCTGTTCTTATCCTATTGTAGCCCAGTACATTTATTATTTAGGTTTATAGTTATTCAGGGATGATGTTGTCCTTTTTAAGAGATCAGTTGCATACCAGAAAGGCAATACATAAATATTTTTGGGTCACTTTTCCAAGCCTGTCAGCTGCTTCTGTGAATCTACCTGAATATGTAAAATGGGAGGTCTATTAGTTATTTCTGTGACATTAAACAACTCCCAGATCTTAGTG
Source organism: Neomonachus schauinslandi (assembly GCF_002201575.2). Lineage (NCBI taxonomy): Eukaryota > Metazoa > Chordata > Mammalia > Carnivora > Phocidae > Neomonachus > Neomonachus schauinslandi. The sequence goes on along the minus strand of NC_058407.1, from coordinate 29,533,623 downwards.
GCTTGCAACAATAAATGTGGGACTGCACATCAAATGTAGGTCAGCAGGATTTGGCTGAACATGGTTGGGCTTTGTTTAGTTCTGGTCCACATGTCTTACATTCTGGAACCCTGGCTGAAGGAATAGCCACTATATGAACATGCTGTTCTTAAGATAGATGGTGGAAGCAAAAGAGCGACCAGCAGAAGCACATGATACCTGTTATTGGCTCTGAATGGCATATGGTCACTTCCCACATGTTTAAACCCAAAAGAAATGGGGTAAAGTGATATACGTCACTTACAGTGAATTAGAACAAGGTTGGGAAAGAAGGAAGAACCATGAAGAAATGATACAATCTACCACAGGAAATTTAACTACTGAAGACCTTTCACTAATATCTCTTTGATATTGCCCAGAAGCCAATAAAGTGTTGTGAATTTGATTTTCTCCAAAATTATGAAATCCGCTAAACCAAGAAATCATTGCTTGCATTTTATTTTCTACCTCAAATTTTACTTGTTTTGTAATGTGCCTGTGCCCCAATAATGGAATCAATTTAGTCAAATCCATAAATTACTAGATGTCAAAAATACATCATTGAAGCATCTGAAAGGTCAATACTACAAAACTATTTTCTTCAAGGACATTCAAGTCTTTCTTTGCCCACAGATAAGTAATAATTTTAAACAAAATGTCCTTGCCCTCCCTTGTTCCCAATGAGAATGTAAATTTCCAACATTTACATATAGACACTTGTGGAAGAACCAGTGTTTTAAATTTATAGAGATTGGAAAGCTAAAATTCTCTCTTTCCCAAGTTCCCTTATGGCAGAGTTTTGGCCAATGAAATATAAGTGACATCTGCTGGAAGGAACTTTCATGAAAGATTTTTTAAAAAAGAAAACTCAGCTAAAATAGCCTCTTTGGCCCATATCCTTGCCTGTCATATGGTGCAATGCCTAGAGCTAAAGGATGAGCAAGCAGGAAGACAGAGGGGCCTTGTTCCTGATGACACTGGAAAGCCATCACAACCAGTCACCCACTGCTATCTCAAGATTTTATTTGGCATGTCTCCTCCCATGCTATAGTTAGAACTGGACAGGGACAATATCATCAGTGCTTAGACAGAATCTGGGTTTCTTCAGAAGCTCCAACCTGAGAAATCTTTCTCCTGCATTTTATGTTGCTGCTTCACCTCCAAGAACCCTGTCCCACTTTCCCGTAATTCTGAGTGACTGTCAAGACCTATAAGACATCCCACAACAAAGAAATTTAGAATTATAACTAAACCCTCAACCACACATGACCACTGCAACAGATTTCAACCTTTGCCCTTTCCTTGGTTTGCCTTGGCAAAAGAAAACCGTCACTGCTATATTAGTTAGGACTCCAGTTGATAATGTGTTATTTCTCATTCTTCCCTTTTCGTGCACATAGCCAGAATATAATAATGCCTGGCTTCTTATGTTGGTTGGGGTCATATCACCATTTCTGAACGAAGAGTTGGGAATGGAAATGATGTGTGTCATTTTCTGGCTTGAGTTTAAAGCATTTAATTGCTACTGTGAGACCCCCTAAAGATTTCTCTCTTCTCTCTGGCATGACAACTGACTATATCATTTACTTGAACTCCCAAATCACTGTGATAAACAGAGCTCTCCCTGCCAATCCCTGATTGTCATGAAATATGAGAGAGAAATAAATCTTGCTTTTTTTTTTAAGTCATTATAACTGGGGGTTGTTTGTTACTGGACCATGATGTAATCTATTTGGAATGACTCAAGTCCAATCAAGGGAGCTTCAGCACAAGGGGATATCTGGGCATCAGGAAGACTTGGAACCAAGAATCGAGTGCCGCAGTTACCAACAATAGCCAAACTATGGAGAGAGCCCAAATGTCCATCAAATGATGAGTGGACAAAGAAGATGCGGTGTTTAGTGTTTATTTATATATATATATATATATATATATATATAATGGAATATTACTCAGCCATCAAAAAGAATGAAATCTTGCCATTTGCAATGATGTGGATGAAGCTAGAATCTATTATGCTAAGTGAAATAAGCCAGTCAGAGAAAGACAAATACAATATGATCACATTCATATGTGGAATTTAAGAAAGAAAACAAGTGAACATATGGGAGGGGAAAAAGAAAAAAAGAGAGAGGGAAACAAACCATAAGAGACTCTTTTTTTAAAAAAAGATTTTATTTATTTATTTGAGAGAGAGAATGAGAGAGAGAACATGAGAGTGGGGAGGGTCAGAGGGAAAAGCAGACTCCCTGCTGAGCAGGGAGCCCGATGCGGGACTCGATCCCGGGACTCCAGGATCATGACCTCAGCCGAAGGCAGTCGCTTAACCGACTGAGCCACCCAGGTGCCCCAAGAGACTCTTAATAATAGAGAACAAACTGAGGGTTGATGGAGGAAGCTGGGTGGGGGGATGGGTGAGATGGATAATGGGTATTAAAGAGGGTACTTGTGATGAGTACTGGGTGTTATATGTAAGTGATGAATCACTGAATTCTACTCCTGAAACCAATTGCCCTGTATGTTAACTAACTAAAATTTAAATTTAAAAAAAAATTGAGTTTTGTAGAACTCTCTCTTTCCCTCTTGACCATACTTTTCTTGATCTATTTAGCATTATTTCCTCCCATTGAAAACTTGTGTTCTTCACATGGGGAGAAATACGACCTTTGGCCATCTGAGTTTTACAACCCACAGCTTCAGTGAACAGGGGAATAATGACTGACACTTTATCTGGTCTCAAATTCAAAACTCTTAGGAAATGTGTCTGTTTGGGCCGCCTTGAGTAACCTTTAAGTAACTATATTTAGGAAAATGGGGTCATAGAAGAACATGACACAGATCTATGTGAATGGAGTTAGGGGAGGAAATATTCCCAGGAAAAGAGAGGGGTGTCAGATTAGTAGCTCATAAATGTTAAAGTGTAGAATATATATGTATGTGTGTATATGTGTGTGTGTGTATATGTAGTCAAATAAATTTTTTCAGCAAGAATTTATGGTATTCTTCCATTAGTCTACATAAAATTGTCAAATTCTTTAATGTGGAATATGATATATCAAAGAATGAGCAACAAAAATTAAAGATAAATGAATTGTACTAGAGATATATATTCATAGGCAACATTAAAAATATGTATGCAATTTGTAAAATACATGAAACACATTAATTTATTATATGTTTCTTGATAGTATATTAACTAACATGTGCTTAACTCAATCTGTGCTAGCTTATTATTTACTAATATATATTAATTCACTCTTGTAATTGTAAGTGGTTGTAAGTGGTTTTTCTACTTGCTATTTTCTTGAGGCTGTGTGGTTGTTAAATGTGACAGTTGTGTCTTATTTCTTATTATATACCAATGTATAAATTAAGAACCTAGAAAAAAAGTCTTACCATAGGAATATCTTAATCTTCCCCTTCAATCAGGAAATACCCAATTTCAAAGTTGAAATCATATTCATATTGCAGATTCAGTTTTTTTCTAAGTTTAAGGACTTGAATCTTAGAAGGCTGCTCATATTGACATTTTGTCTTTTCATGAAACAGTGCATATAAAAATATATAAAAGCCATTTTAAATTTAGACAGCATTATAGAAGCAAAATCAAGTTTTAATTAGTGTTGCTAATTGAAAGCAGGAAACAGCATAGATGATCTTTAAAAATTACAATAACTTGGCTTAGGAATTCACGTCAACCACACATATTGAATTTTTTAAGATTGAGTTTGGCTGTGAGTGACAGAAAAACTCAAATAACAGTGTCTTAAGTAAAATAGAAGTTATTTTCTCTCTCCCAACACAGTCTGGAGGTAGGTGGTCCAGAGACAGATGGGATGGCTGTCCATGGTATCAGGCACCCAGGCCCTTTGTTAGCCTGTTATGTAGAGCCTCCCTTCCTAAGTTCATTTCATCTTCCACTCTTGGCCATTGCCATTGCCATTCATTTGCATTGTACCTGACAGAAAGAAAGAAAAAAGAAGAAGAAGGGTGCTCTGTCTTCTTTTAAGAACACTCCCTTGAACTTGCACATACAGTTTTTATTTATTTGTCTTTGGCAAGCACTTGGTGTTATAGCCAAAACTCCAAGCAAAGGAGTGTGGGAAATGTGAAATTTGTTCCAGATGGTTATTCACCCAACTGAAAATCAAGGACTCTGTCACATAGAACAGGGAGAGGGAAAAAACATGAGGCAACTAGCAGTCTCTACACAGCTAGTATATTCACTGACAGCCTGACTTCTGCCTATTCCCATAATGGGCTTGCATCTTGTATGCCCATATTTCAGCCTTACTCTGGCCTGTTCCCGTAATGAGTCACACCTAGTGTACCTATGTCTACAACTTGACTCCTGTGCCAGTGAGATTATTGCACTTTCCTGCAAAGGTGGAACTGAGGGCAAATGTTCTTTCAGGGTACTCTCATTTCATGGAAAACCAAGTTTTACTCTGCACTTAATGAACAGGGTCACTGTGGACAGTTGTGCAGGTTGTGCACACAGTCTGAAAACAATAAGGGGCTAAAATCCAAAGGGAAAGAGTATCTTTTTGTAGTTCAAATGCTTAGAAAGTCAATCTGATTACAATTCTTACCTCAATTCTCCACCCAAGTGGAATGTCTTTTTTCTAATTTGTGTAATTGGACTACATGTGCTGGTTGCAACTTTAGTTAGGTGGCATTATTCATTTCCATTTAGGAACTAGAATAATTTTCCGAAGTATGGATTTAAGAACATTAAATCCTCGGAAATATTGAGACTGTCAGATGAGAAAATATGTTTCATAGTAAAAATGTAGGTCAAGCAACTTTCTTTGCTATTAGCAAGACATTTAAGAACCTTTATTATGTTAATCCATGTTCCAGAATCTTCTAGGAGGGGATTCTTATATGAAATGATTGACAAGACAGTCATTTCTTTGTAATGCATCTTTCAGGGCACTGTAGTAAAATACCGATTTGGTGCAATGTTCCTGGAACGTGCCTGAAGAGAAAATAAACTCCCCTTCAACACCCCCAAATTTACTTAATTCAGAGTCTCCAGATGAAGGTCTTGGCAACCTGTAGTTTTAACAAGCAACGCAGACCACTCTTATCATTAAGTAATTTTTGGAAATATTGATATATAGAAATATTTTTACTAGTAGTACACCAGAATCACCTGGGAAACTTTTTCAAATACGTATTTACTTTGTCCCTTCCAAATTTATGAATCAGAGTGAGGTGTGCTTTCTCTACCATCATTTCTTACACTAACTCATAGTTAAGAACCATTGTTTTAGACCTAAGTTTCTGATTCTTCATATATTGCTATTTAGTTATACACCAAAGTATGCCCACATAGATGTTTTCATTCTTGGGTCCATTCCTTTCCATTTATCAGGTTCTCCCTGGCATTAACTACTTCTTTCATGGCAAATGGGAAGAGGACTCCTAGCTATGCTTTATCTCAGGGCAGGGTTGATAGCAGGAAGAGGAAAGCCTTTGGTTGTGGAATATAATCTAGCCAGCAGATAAAATATTGGAGAATAATGAAAAACTGATTGCTTAAGCAAGGGACATTTTTATGGCTCATATGCTTTAAATGCATACAGTTGGCATGAACAGGGTGGCCCATTTTTAAAAAAGAGCAACTGAATTAAGTAGATTCCCTTGCGTAAAATGCTGTCTGTGTGATCTGTTTTCCAGATGTTTCCATGGTAAATGTTTTCTTAATGTGAAATCCAGCCATAAAAAGCACCTGGGTAGTAGACAGCTCTTCCAGACACAAATCATCTTTTTTTTTTTTTAATCCAGAGACTTATAGAAAGAAAAAACTGCATTTATTTTAAACACAAGCAAGGATGAGCCTACTTCATATTCATATAAAAATATAAAGTGACAAAAATGTTTATTTAAACATCAGTCTTAATATGTAAAGAGGTCCATTCATGTCTGTAAACAACACAAATGTATATACTTTCTACAATGTGTACAGAACTGTTTGGCAACCATATTTGAAACATTTATTTTCAGTATTAATTTTTCTGCATGGATTCTGGATGAGAACACAGGAATAAAAGATAATACAGTGTAGCAGTCAACGCCTGAAGTTTTTGAGCCAAACAATTTGGTTTTGAGTCCTCCACCACTTATCAGATATGTAAACTTGGGCATTTTACTTCACCTTCTGTGTTTTATTATCCTTTTTTGTAAAGTAAGGATTAGAATAGTACCTCAGAAAATTGTTACGAGGATTAACTGTGTTTACACACATAAACCCTTAGAACTTTGGGGGCCCGTAGTAAATGTTCAATGAAGATTAGGGTCAATAAAGTAAATATGTCAATTGGATATTTTCTGCAAGACTAAAAGAAAGAAAACTCTGATTATTTTGAGCCTGATATTTCACTTCGTTAGAAAAAAAAATAATTCGTTCACAAAGGCCTCCTTGGACAAAAGCAATAAGTAGGAAATGAAGTGATAAGTCATAAACTCATGCCCACCTTAAATATGCTACTTGATTCATTAATGGAAATACTCATCAATTTATTTAATTTGTTGAAATATATTAGAGGAAAAATAGCTGATATTTGCCATATAGTTTAATCACAAAAGATCACCAGAGAGATTGGGTGCTAAGAATGTCATTGGCGCAAGAGGTGAGGCAGATGAAGGGAGAAACACAGGCGGGAACTGGAGGGTGGAAGAATAAAGAGAAAGGGGGAGGTGAGAGAAGCAAGAGAAAAGTTTGTAGAGGCGTTGGTGGGAAAAAGATATGCTACCAGTTGGGTACGACTTTGTGCCGGTTGTACACAGTGCCACGGATATTTCTTACAGAAATGCGCTAAGAACCTTCCCTCAATTATCAACTAGTCATTAAGGTGATATTTGCTTTAAGAAGAAGGTACCATAGGGGTGCCCTGGTGGCTCAGTTGTTAAGCGTCTACCTTGGTTCAGGTCATGATCCCGGGGTCCTGGGATCGAGCCCTGCATCGGGCTCCCTGCTCAGCAGGAAGCCTGTTTCTCCCTCTCCAACTCCCCCTGCTTGTGTTCCCTCTCTAGCTCTGTCTCTCTCTGTCAAATAAATAAAATCTTTAAAAAAAAAAAAAGAAGAAGGTACCATATTTTAAATGCTTCGCTCATTTGCGACTCCAGATGGGCAAGCCATTCTAAAAGGCATTTACATAAACATTAATGGCTGGTGAAAGCTCTGTGGATAGCTCAAATTTGGGGCTAAAAAAATTCCTCCCCCCCTCCAAAGACGGGTATCTCTGTTAGTTGTCATTCTGTCACATTAAAGGAAAGAGGCCAGAAATACATGACTACACATTAGATTTCTCCCACCCACCTTTGCATTTTCTTCAAATAAACCTTCAGTTTCATGGTGGCTATGGATTTCTTTATTGGTTTTCTTTTCAACATGAAATAGACATTCATACTTGCTCTTAAAGTATTTTCTTCAAAAGAGAAACATTCTTTTTGTTCAAAGTGTAAAAGAAAAAAATGTCATATAGAGATTTTTACAAGTGATTATTAATGCTTTGAAGTTAAAATATTCAAATCAACATTTGATGAAGTTTAAATTGCAGGCAGTCTTCTAATAATTCTGTGTAAGTGAGAAAGCTAATTTATATTTAATTGCTCTCAAAAGCAAGATTCCTATAAAGCATACTCCTATCTTATTCTAAATATATTTTTTAAATTAAAATAGTAGATCTCAGTATAGTATCTTCAAGAGAACAAAATCCTAAATACAGCCCACCCAGATGCATTTACTTTCACATGGCAGACGCTCTGTTTCTATAAAGATGCTTGGACATTCTGGATACAGGCACTCTAGCAAAGCTACAATGGTTTATCATATAAAATGCACTACAATTCCCATTGATGTACTCTATGTAAAAGAGAAGCTACCTTCCCATGGCAAAAAACTAGAAATGGTGAAATCTTTGAGAAGGAAGGAATTAAAATGGCAGCCTTACCTTTGTGATGCTGAAATATTTACTTTGTGTAGCTGTACTTTTCACATTTTCTCTCAGTTGTTGATTACTCCAACTTATCTGAGTAGTAAGGATTTCAAGTCATGGGGAGATTTTCTTCTCAGCATTTGTGATTGTAAAGAGTACTGGACATTTTGTCAATAAGTGACTTCAATGAATATATGACGTAGTTCAGTGCAAAAATTCCCCTGAGAATTCATGACCATTAAAATAAATTGGCATCTTACTAATTTGGTCAGTTTGAGAATTTGTGTATTGAATTTATATTAAATGAGTTAGAGAGACATATTTCCTAATCCCAGACTCAGCTCTGCACAGAGTATGCTCTAAGGCTGCCTTCCTGAGCTTTCTGAGGAGCTTCATGGGGAATAACATAGAGTGTCCACCTTGGGAAATAGGAAGTTAGAGTTGTCAGGTCCTTTCATGTTGCTGATGGCAGCTACTACCCCTTCTCCTGACATAGTCTGGAGCCTATCTGCTTGGGTTAAAATCTTGACTTTGTTTCTCATTTAGCTGTGTAACCTGGTAATTTAATTATCTTCTCTGAGGCTCAGTTTTTGTCATTTGTAAAATGGGGTAATACCTGTACCTGCTTCATAAATACCAAGAAAATAAAAGAGTTAATAGAGCTTCTATAAAGCTTGGAAAATGAGAATGGCATAAATGTCAGTTAATATTATCATCATAAATATTATTAAAATAAAAACTTCATTGAGACATCATGCCATATACTAGCCTCCCTTCTGCTCACTCCCATGGATTCCTGAGTGCCCATTCCCCATCCAGTTAGCCATTTTTCTAGCATTGGAGCCTGTTTTTTAATCACCTTTTTGAAATTTTATTCTATTCCTCATGTATCCCAACTTCTGCCACAGCATCCATTGATTTTTTTTCAAGTTTGCCTATCAGGTTTTCCTTGGGTCCAACTCTTAGGATATCGATACTGACAGAGGTCTGACCTCAACTGGATTTGCACATCCTTGCTTAGACTAGACTCTTAGTTTTGTTTCATCCCAAGCACTTCTATTTTGTCCTAAAGTAATTATAGGGCAAACTCTTTCTTTTCTGAAGTCTTCCCTCTTTTACTCAAAGCATTACATGAGGTGAGGATAAAGAGACAGCATGAAGCAATGTATTATTTTAACCTATCTTCTTTTGTGTTGGAACAAAAACCTTATACACCTCCTCAAATACTCTGAACTTTTTAATTTCTCTCTTTTTGGCATGATACTCCTACTGGGTCATCACTCTTCTCTTGGTCTTGGGTAAAACGCCTCAATGCATGGCGTAGTTTCTGGCTTCTTAGCAACAAAGGGGCTGGACATGCAGCCCAGTTGTTTAGGAGTTGTGTCTTGACAAATGAGAAGTGAAAGGTAAAAGGAAATTGAACTCATACATTTCTCTTTCTTACTGTATTTGATGGACTAGTCTGAGTGGAGTTCTTCCTTGCAGCCCTTTTGGAGAAGAACCACATGCTGAGCAGAGACATGCCGAGAGATTGTTTTTGTCCTTTCCCAGCTTGTCATGAAGCCATGGCTGGCACAATGGCATATTCCCTTTTTTCACTTTGATTTCTTTTTTTCTTACCTTCACCTCCCTGTGCTGGTATAGCCCAAACATACTGGCACCAAATTAATCTTCAATTTGACATCCAATACTCCAATTCTGCCTGAATCAACTGGCAAGAGCATTGCTTTCTTCCAACTTTAACTTTTATGTGTCCTTTTTTCTGTATGACCTATTCCTGTTGCCCCTTCCCTCATCATTTGAATAATGGATTCTGTTTTGAAATTTTGAGATGTGATATCCCCCCTTGTGGGTAGGGAAAGAGTAAGGACCCCTAATTGCAGATACACAGTCCCTTCCTCAGTAGCTCCATCTTGTGTCCTCTCTGCACTGAAACCAGAGTCTAAGAGTTACTTCTAGTCACTCTGTAGTTCAGCTTCTAAACAACCATCTGTTGGGCACTAATTAGATCTGTGGATTATTCATCTACTTTTTCTACCATTCTATACCTCACTCAATAATGCACACCTCACCTTTCAGACTGGTAAAAATGAGAATTATATATAAGGTTCTATATAAATAACTGATTTATGTAGTCTGCACAGCTAACCTTCTAGTCTTTCTATAGGATACTGCACACGCATTACTCATCTTTGTACAATTATCTTATTTTCCATTAAAAACAGAGACAACATACTGGTTAAGAGCTTAATTTCTCATCTCTGATTTTGATATAACTCTGGACTATCTTATTGGTTCTTTGTGTGATTTTGGGCAAGTATCTTAACTTCTCTAGCCTCAGATGTCATAATCTGAAAAAGAGTTATAAAAATATGTTTTTCTTCATGAAGTTGTTTGAGAATTAAAGAGAAAATTTATGTCTTCTAAATGCTTATTGAGCATCCATTATATATATATCAAGAATTCTTCTAGTCCTTGGGGATAAAAACACAATATCCATAAAATGCTTATTTTCATTGACTTGCCCAAAGTAAACAATAAAAATGTTAGCTATGTTATTATTAACATCATCTTTTACTACCCCAAATGACTTCTGTTTCACTATACTGTCTAGTTCATTGTTAGGTGCTGCCCTCTATTAATAGAGACTCTTTTTTAACAATACCAAAGTAAAACCTTGGGGAAATCAGTATCTTTTATCATTCTCTTTTGTTGTTCTTTGTGTTTTTCACAAATACATATGTATCTGATTTCCAGGTCAGAGAATTTTCTTTCTTGATTTTTTTAATTTCAAGAAATATAGTAAGACATGATTATAAGTGCTAGTCTATCTTTTTAATTAAACACATCCTTTATCGTGTGCCTGTTATGTTCTAGGTATAGTTTTTTGTGCATGGGAGGTCTCAGGGAACAAGAATAAAAACAAATCACACCCCTCATAGGATTGCATTGTAATAGAGGGACACAGATAATAAAAATAAGCATAATGAATAAATGTTTGTATGATATATGTCCAAACCTTTTGACTGTACCTCCCTAGGAAAAGAATTATAAATATACTCCTATGTATATCTACTGATATAATTAAAAATTATATCCATGTACTACTTTAGTAAGAGATACTAAATTTTATATTAAAAAAGAAAAGATAAAAGTAGTTATTAGCTGAAGATCTAATTTTTTCCCTTGTAATCAATGTGTTATCTTTCACACTGTCTCTGGTTGCACATCTTGCTTTAAAGGTCAATTCATCGACTACTGAAGATAAATCAAATATTTCTTTAATGATACAAAGGATTAGTTGACAGAAAAAAAAATGACAGGCCAATTCTTAGCATGAAATGCATGATACTTATGTGATTTAGGAACAATACTATCATAAACAATACCAAACAAAAGTACTGCAGAAGTTAGTGATTCAGGGTATTTTGAGTGATGGCCTGCCAGTTTCTGAAACCAATATAATTTTTTAAAAATAAATTGCTAAAATTTTACAACCCTAGTTTCACAGTTCTCAAGTTCATGTAAATAGATTCATATTCTGAGTTTCATTTTGTATATTTTTGTTCCATTAATGGAAAATAAACCTGATTTTACTTTATATTAATATCTTCCCTGAGAAGTAGAGTGTGACTCAGTATTGACTGTCAGAATCACCTATGTTTAAATTATTGTGATGAGATTTTTTGCCGATGCATTTATCACCATTTGTGGAAGTGGCAGTTTTAAATATTAAAATGTCTCTGAAGTGACATGACCATATTAATCTCAAATTTGTTAGACCTGCAACAAAAGTCCATGTGAATCTCAAAAGTTGTCTTATCATACACTTAACCCAATGTCTTGCACTAAATATTTGAGGAAGTGAAGAAAGGATAAATGAAGACTGATATTCAGTCTCATAAATCACATCCAATTATCAGGGAGAATTATGTTGGTTCTATCTCAGAATTTATCCAGGATCAGATCTCTTCTCACCACCTCTGTCACCAACACATCTTGCCAAAATGGGGGGGAAAAAAGGAATCTTGACTATTCTCTCTGCATCTGCTCTAGCCCCTAATCTCAACAGTGTCACTTTTATGATCCTTTAGAAACAGAGGGGATCACATCATGCTTGCTCCAAATTTTCTAGTGGTTCTTTTCTATCTCACTCAGCATGTAAGCCACATCCTGGAAGAAATGTAGAAGGTCATACATGATCTGCTCCACATTACTTCTTTGTCCTCATTGCTTCCATTCCCTCCCCTTTCCTCCACTATAACTCACTCAGTTTCACCCCCAGTGATCTTCCTGCTGTTACTTGAACTTGTCAAGCACAATCTTATTTCACAGTTCCCACATTTCTATATTTTTCTTGTTTGCTTTATATATCTGTATGACCCACTATCTCTCTTCCTTTACATCTCCACCTAGGTGCCTTCTCAACCACTTTGCCTCAAACCATCAGTCTCTAACTTCTACCCAGCTTTATTCTTGTAAGATTCATCAAGACATGACTTACTATATATATGCATATACATTAAGTGTATGTGTGTAGTTATTATTATTTATTTTTCATTTCCATTATGTTAAGTATAATTCTCTAAAGTTTACAGAATGTGACTCTTAGACAAATATAAAAGAACACATGCCAAAAATGTTATCTTATTTTTTTGTTGTTGTTAATAAGACAACCAGTATATTGTAAAAATATGTTCAAGAACATTGGGTGAAACCAGGCACTTAATAAAGAAATGTCAGGATAGGATTGCTGGGTTATATACAGAACTGATTAATGTCTTACAGGGAAATAAAATATAACCTTTGGCACTATCTATTCCATTGGACAGAAATTATTTGATCTCTACTGGGCAAAATTTACAAATTAACCTCTGCTCCAACAGAGTTGTAAAATAGCTCAGTCGATGATGAGTCAAGTTCAGGATTTTATTGAAAGGACATTCAGTAATCAATTTTGCCAATTTCCAAGTTGCAAATAAATTTTTTGACACATACAAGGTCAGACAATTTAATTTATTTTGCTGCTATATTTTCAGATCTTTCAACAGTAATAGGCAGGTAGTATTCTTTGATCTTAGTTTAGGTGCTCCAAGAAGCAGATCTTGAGGCAAGGATTTATATGCCTGTAATTTGGGAAATCCAGAAAAACTAGTAAATAAGTGAAGAAGTGAGAAAGGGAATGAAGAAAGCTGAAAAGAGTGTGGCATCAGGCAAATTTTCAATCTGGAAAATGGGAACTCAGTCCCATGGTATAACATAAGAGATAGGGCAGAACATACTGAACAATGAAGGTATTCCAACCTAACAATGAAATACATGGGTTATTTATTTACCAACTCTGACTATCATATGTTGGGGGTAGTTCTAAGAAAGTTAACTTTGTCTAGTTTTCCCTGTGTGAAGGTTGAATATGCTTCTTGGGCAAAACAAAAACAAAATTACAACAAAAATAAAATAACAACAACAAAAAAAAACAGAATTAAAAAAAAAAAAAACCTTTCCAGTAAAAAGGACAGATATTTCCAGTAAGCAGCCTTTAGAAAGTGAGTCCCAAGGGAATGAGAGGGATATTGGCATATCTGTTGTGGTACTCCATTAAAAAAAAAAAAAAAAGGTGTTGATCAGGGCACCTGGGTAGCTCAGTCAGTAAAGCACCTGGTTCGGTTCTTGGTGTCTGCTCAGGTCATGATCTCAGCGTCGTGAGACAAAGCCCTACCTGGGGCTCCAGGTTCAGTGTGGAGTCTGCTTGAGATTCTCTCTCTCCTTCACCCTCTGCCCCTCCCCTGCCTCAGGCTCGGGTGCTCTCTTTCTCTAAAGTAAATACATAAAATCTTAAAAAAAAAAAAAGTGTTGATTGAATAAATAAATAAATGAAATGTTTCCAAGGATCTTGTAAGTTGCATCCTTAGTCTGACAGGCCCCTATAGAATAAAAGGGGCAAGGTAAATGCACAGGAAATGATATGAAGATCTTGCACATATCAGCTTTTCTGCCTAGGTGGTAGAGCAGGAAAAAAAGATAGGATTTGGTATCAGGCAGACGAGGTTTCATTATGTTATCTCGCTATATAACCTGTATCGGGTGACTTAACTTCTGTAAGTTTTTATTTTCTCAACTCTAAAATTGGGATAACTGATCTCAATTCTCCAGTTATGAAAGTATCGCCAAAGTTCAAATATATCATTACCACCACGGGATAGAACTTACACCTAACAAAAGCTAGACTCTATTTAAAATGTTAACAAATCTAAATAGAGAATATGACAAGCTGAATGTGTTGGTCAGTCATAGACTTTGAACATTAATGGTCTAATTGACAAGCCTGTTCCTTAAGTAGGGAAGGTTACCTCAAACTATATTAGATGAAGAACATTTCCAAAAATCATCCAACTTACTTCTTTGGTTTGGCAAAAGACTCAATAATTATATTTCTGATTGTAACTATCTTCCAATGCATATGTGCTTGCAGTGAAAAGCTGTGTCATATCAATAAGAGTATTTTGTTCCTAGAGAAAGTTAAAAGTTTCATACATTGATAATTTTAAAAACTGGAATTTTTGTTTGTTTGTTTCTGTGAGACAGTGAGACTTAGGAATATACATGCTGAGGATAAGAGCTGAACTTTGTTAAATGCCATCCTGCAAGGACTTTTAGGAGACCAACAACCACTTTTGCCTCGTGCCTTCATTTAAAACTTCAACAATAAATAGATGCAGTGCCCAAGAAATGAGGCATTCTCCCAATTTAGGAAGGAATGGATGGAGGAGATATGTACGCATCCCAAGGAAAAGATGTAGGAAAAACACCAACATTATTTCACCTGATATGAGACAATTAATACTCAGTAATCTGGACTTTTATGTTTTGGAGCTAAGCTGAAGAGGAAGGGAGAACAATCAAAATCATGCAGAAGAATATCTAGTACCAAATAGGATCCCCTCAGGGGATCTTCAGGAAAGAAGAACAAGAGGAGAAGGACACCCAGAATCTTAGTTGCAGATTCTGTTCCCAGAGAATAATGAATTGGGGTGAAGTTATTATTTAAATATAATGATAACAGGTACACATTCTCAAATATTCAAGATTTCATAGCCTGATAAACCCTTGAGCTCTTCCTAAAAAAAGGAATAAACAAACAAACAAAAAACCCCAACAAACTACAGACTGACCATAGTCATGATCTAATGTAATGGTGACCACTGGATCCACTTGAGAAGAGCACTAAGTCAAAATATGGTTATAGAAAATAAGTATTATAAATGTTGACAATTTAAAAATCATAACATAAAACCAAAACTTAGCATACAGAGGGCTAGTGAAGGGAGGAAGGGTGAGGATAAAAATTTCTAGTATGGCTTAGCAGAATATAGCTGTTACCCAAAGTGGAAAAGTCAAGAAATACAGGTTAAATTTGCCTTTTAAAATCCTCAACCAAACATGTGATTGAAAACTCTATTCATTCGGCATCAGGGAAATCCAAATCAAAACCTCAGTGAGATACCACCTCACACCAGTCAGAATGGCTAAAATTAACAAGTCAGGAAACAACAGATGTTGGCAGGGATGTGGAGAAAGGGGAACCCTCCTACACTGTTGGTGGGAATGTAAGCTGGTGCAGCCACTCTGGAAAACAGTATGGAGGTTCCTCAAAAAAGTTGAAAATAGAACTACCATACGATCTAGCAATTACACTACGGGGTATTTACCCCAAATATACAAATGTAGGGATCCGAAGGGGTACGTGCACCCCGATGTTTATAGCAGCAATGTCCACAATAGCCAAACTGTGGAAAGAGCCAAGATGTCAATCGACAGACGAATGGATAAAGAAGATGTGGCATATGTATACAATGGAGTATTATGCAGCCATCAAAAGGAATGAACTCTTGCCATTTGCAATGACATGGATGGAACTGGAGGGTATTATGCTGAGCGAAAGAAGTCAATCAGAGAAAGACATGTATCATATGATCTCACTGATATGAGGAATTCTTAATCTCAGGAAACAAACTGAGGGTTGCTGGAGTGGTGGGGGGTGGGAGGGATGGGGTGGCTGGGTGATAGACATTGGGGAGGGTATGTGCTATGGTGAGCGCTGTGAATTGCGTAAGACTGTTGAATCACAGACCTGTACCTCTGAAACAAATAAAACCTTATATGTTAAAAAAAAAAAAAAAAAGAAGAAGATAGCAGGAGGGGAAGGATGAAGGGGGGGAAATTGGAGGGGGAGATGAACCATGAGAGACTATGGACTCTGAGAAACAAACTGAGGGTTCTAGAGGGGAGGGGGGTGGGGGGATGGGTTAGCCTGGTGATGGGTATTAAAGAGGGCACATTCTGCATGGAGCACTGAGTGTTACATGCAAACAATGAATCATGGAACACTACATCAAAAACGAATGATGTAATGTATGGTGATTAGCATAACATAATAATAAAAAAATTAAGTTAAAAAAAAGAAAACTCTATTCCTCATGGGGGTGATGGCAGTCATATTGTCTAAAAAAAAAATGAAGAAATATTTTACATATACATAAAGTTTTTACTTTTACATTTTATACATATAAAGTTTTAAAGGTAACTACTATAAAATGGAAAAAAAATAGATTATGTAACAATCTAAATTACCATTAGAAAAATCACACAGCTCCAGAGGTAAAGAGACTTTTGTCTGTTTGCTTAACTTTTATTCCAGCACTTAAATTAGTGCTACCCACAAATAGTACACAATAAATATTTAATGAATTAATTAATAAACAAGACAAAACAGGGTCAATTCAGTTAGCAAAATATAGAAATTGGACTATTAAAGTAAGAAAATATAAAATAACATGGTAAAATTAAAAGTCAAGAAATACATTTTATACCAAGATATGTAAATGGGATAAACTTGCTTCCTAAAATTAGTCTTAGAGTAAGTCGGAAACCAACATCTAAGGATATCCCGTCTCATTAAGCAGGTATCTAAAACAAAACAAAACAAAATGCTTAAAAACATAAAAAGAAAACAAGGCCATAGCTTATACATTGGGAGGGAGGTGAGGAAAAGAAAGAGAATTAAAGATGATTCAACGTGTCATTATTGTATTTGCTGCTTTTTAACCTAAGCAACTTGGAGGATCATAGTATTATATATTTAGAAGGGAAGATGACCTACCTTGAGGTTCTAGAATTATCAGTACTTTATTTTCCACCACTTTGCCAAAATTCCTTTGCCAAGGCTATGTTTCTGTGGAAGAATAATTGCTTATATGGTAGGATTTTTTTTTTTTTATTTCACAAACTCTTTTCATCTATCTCTATTTCCATGACATAGTCTACAGATGTGAATTTCGTAGTGTCTTATTCTGTACCAAGAAACAAATGCAGTATGTTTGCTCTGATAAAATATAACCAACAATTTCTATCTCCTCATGTTGGTTTTTTTCTTTTTTGGGAATAGTGTTAACTCTTTAAAACCAAGCAAAGCAAAACTTTGTTTTAATAATTTATACTATTCAGGATTTAGCTATTTAGAACATTGACAATTACAATACAGAGAAAATATTGAGTATTTATTTTTTTAAATTGTTTTTGCTTTTATAGGTCCTTTGTTTCCCCACATGAATTTTAGAATCAGCTCTCCAAGTTGTACCAAAAAAAAAAAGCCTACCAGGACTTTTATTGGAATTGTGTTTCTTGGGGGTGTTGAGTTATACATAGATTATTATGTTATATGTGAATAAAGGCAGTTTTACTTCTTCCTTTCTAATGTAGATGTCATTTATTTCTTTTCCTTGTTTTATTGCAAGGACTAGAATCTCCCATCCAATTTTGAATAGAAGTGGTAGGATCAGATACTTTCTAATCTTAAGGGGAAAATATCCAATTTTTTACTGTTATGTATGATTCTAGCTGTAGGTTATTCATAGGTATCTGTTATCAGATTGACATTGAGACAGTTCTCTTACATTCCTAGTTTGCTGAGAGTTTTTTAAACAGAATAGATGTTGGATTTTGTTAAAGTTTTTCTGTGTCTATTCAGATGATAATATGTTTTACTTACTATTGTAGCAAACTATGTTGATTCATTTTGAATGTTAAATCAGTCTTACATTTCTGGGATGGATACCACATGGTCACAGTATGGCAATTGTATACACTGTTGGATTTGATTAGCAAAAACTTTATGGGATGCCTGGGTTGCTCAGTTGGTTAAGCGTCTGCCTTCGGCTCAGGTCATGATACCAGGATCCTGGGATCCAGTCCTGCATCAGGCTCCTTGCTCAGCAGGGATCCTGCTCCTCCCTCTATCTGCCACTTCCCCTGCTTGTGCTCTCTCTCTCTCTGACAAATAAATAAATAAAATCTTTAAAAAACAAAACAAGACAAAAACAAAAAGCCAGCTTTGTTTAGGAGTATTGGTTATTGGTATGTTGTGTTTTTATTTTCATTCAATTCAAAATAGTTTTCAGTTTTCCTTTTTTTTCTCCTCTGACCCATTGGCTATATAGGATTGTGTTATTTGGATTACGAATAATTAGGAATTTTGAAATATTTTTATTGATGTCTAATTTAATTGTGTTTTGCTTTATGACCTAGAGCTAAATTTGCCATATAAAATGCAGGATGTCTAGTCAATTTGAATTTTAAGTAAACATGGAATAATTATTTAGTATATGTTTCAAGTATAAGATGGAACATAGTTATACTAAAAACATTATTTGAGGGCGCCTGGGTGGCTCAGTTGGTTAAGCGACTGCCTTCGGCTCAGGTCATGATCCTGGAGTCCCGGGATCCAGTCCCGCATCGGGCTCCCTGCTTGGCAGGGAGTCTGCTTCTCCCTCAGACCCTCCTCCCTCTCATGCTCTCTGCCTCTCATTCTCTCTCTCAAATAAATAAATAAAATCTTTAAAAAAAAAAAAAAAAAAAAAAAAAACATTATTTGAGGACTGCCTGAGTGACGCAGTTGGTTAAGCATCCAACTCTTGGTTTTGGCTCAGGTCATGATCTCAGGGTCCTGAGACTGAGCCCCACATCAGGCTCTATGCTCGGCATGGAGTCTTCTTGGGATTCCCTGTCCCTCTCCATCTGCCCCTTCTGCTCATGCTCTCTCTCCTCTCTCTAAAAATAAATAAATAAATCTTTAAAAAAATAAAATTAAAAACATTATTTGATAAAGCAAATGAAAAGACAGGCCACAGACTGAGAGAAAGTATTTGCAAAAGACACATCTGTTAGGAAACTGTTATCTAAAATACACAAAAAATTCTTAAAACTCAATAGTAAGAAAAAAAGTCATAAAATTAATAAAAAATAGGCCAAAGACTTTATTTAATAGACACTTCACCGAAGAAGATATACAGATGCCAAATAAGCATGTGAAAAAATATTCCACATCCTATATCATTAGAGAAGTATAAATTAAAACAACAGTGATATACCAATACATATCCATTAGAATGTTCAAAATCCAGAACACCCACAACACCAAATGCTGGTGAGGATGTGGGGGCAGCAGAAACACATTTACTGTTGTTAAGAATGCAAAATGGTCCAGACACTATGAGAGACAGTTTGGTGGTTTCTTATACAACTATACATATTTTTTTTATTTTTAGTAAATTTTTAGACTTGGGCAAGCATCATCACAATCAAATTTTCAAGAACTATACATATTCTTATCATACAATCCAACAATCATACTCCTTGGTATTTACCTGTAGGAGTTAAAAATTTATGTCTACACAAAGACTTGTACAAGGATGTTTATAGCAGCTTTACTCATCATTGCCAAACTTGGAAGCAACCAAGATGTCCTTCAGTAGGTAATAAATAAACAGGGGTGCATCCAAACAGTGGAACGTTATTCAAAGCTAAGAAGAAATGGAATATCAAGCCATGAAAAGATATAGAGGAACCTTAAATGCATATTGCTAAGTAAAAGAATCTAATCTGAAAAGCCTACATACTATATGATTCCAACTATGTGACATTCTAGAAAAGGCAAAACAATGGAGATAATAAAAAGACTGGTGGCTCCCAGGGGTTAGTGATGAGGAAGAGATAAGTAGGTGGAACACAGAATTTTTAAAGCAGTGAATATATTCTGAATTATATTATCATGGTGGATACATGTCATTATACATTTATCTAAACCCACAGAATGTAGGACACCTAGAGTGAACAGTAATGTAAACTATGTACTTGGGTGATATGATGTATCTATGCAGGTTCAGGAATTGAAAAAAATGTACCACTCTGGTGGCAGATGTTGAAAATAGAAGAGGCGGTGCATGTGTGGGTGCAGGGAACATATGAGATATCTCTGTACCTTTCAATTTTGCTGTGAACCTAAACTACTTTTATTTTTTATTTTATTTTATTTTTTAATTTTATTATGTTATGTTAGTCACCATACACTACATCATTGGTTTTTGATGTGGTGATCCACGATCCATTGTTTTCGTATAACACCCAGTGCTCCATGCCATACATGCTCTCCTTAATACCCATCACTGGGCTAACCAGTCCCCCCTTCCCTCTAAAACCCTGTTTGTTTCTCAGAGTCCATAGTCTCTCATGGTTCATCTCTCCCTCCGATTTCCCCCCCACCTTCATTTTTCCCTTCCTTCTCCTGATGTCCTCCATGCTATTCCTTATGTTTCACAAATAAGTGAAACCACATGATAATTGACTTTCTCTGCTTGACTTATTTCACTTAGCCTAATCTCCTCCAGTCCCATCCATGTTGATGCAAAAGTTGGGTATTCATCCTTTCTGATGGCTGAGTAATATTCCATTGTATATATGGACCACATCTTCTTTATCCATTCATCTGTTGAAGGGCATCTCGGCTCATTCCCCTAAACTGCTTTTTTTTTTTTTTAAAGATTTTATTTATTCATAAGAGACAGAGAGAGAGAGAGGCAGAGGGAGAAGCAGGCTCCCTGCTGAGCAGGGAGCCTGATGTGGGACTTGATCCCAGGACCCTGGGATCATGACCTGAGCCGAAGGCAGACGCTTAACCATCTGAGCCACCCAGGCGCCCCCCCCTAAACTGCTTTTAAAAAATAAAGTCTTTAATAAGAAATAAGTATCATTTGATGTTTGTCTGAAATTCAAATATAAGTGTGTGTCCCTTTTTTTGCTGTTGTTGAACGGGGAACTACGTAAATATGGTTTATCTTGGTAAACAGTCTGTGTATATTTGAAAAAAAAAAACCCACAACATTTTCTGTTATTTTTGAATGTAGTGTTCTCTAAAAATTAATCAAGTTAAGTTTGGGTGATAGTGTTTTTCAGTCTACCATATCCTTGCCGATTTTCTGCCTGCTTGTTCTATTAACAATTGAAAGAGAAGTATTGATACCTCTTATTACATTTGTGAATTGGTGTATTTCTCCTTGAAGTTGTATTAGTTTTTGCTTCAAGTATTTGAAGCCCTGGTTATAAGTGCATAAGTGTTTAAAATTGTTTGTTGGTTCTTCTTGATCTTCTTTTGGAAGATCTTTTTGGATCTTCTTTATCAATATAAAGTGAGATTCTTTATTCTGAGTAATATTCTTTATTCCGAAATCTACTTTGATATTAATATGACCTTGCCACCTTTCTTTTGATGAGTTTTAGCATGGCATATTTTTTCTTTATTCTTTTACTTTTATCCTATTTGGATCTTCATATTTAAATTGAGTTTCCTAGAGCTTATAGTTGGGTTTTGTCTGTTTATATCCAATATGCCTATATCTTCAAATGTAAATAGATACATTTACATTTGATGTGATCATTAGTATGATTAGGTATAAATCTATAACCGTGATACTTGTTTCTGTTTATCTCATCTGTTCTTCATTGTTCATTTTTTTTTAATTTTCCTACCATCTTTTGGATTTAGTGTAGTTTATGATCCATTTTAATCTCTGTTGGTTTATTACTTACAGCTGTTTTGTTACTATAGTAATTATTCTAATACCTTACATATTTAATTTATCACAGTCTACCTTCAAGTGAGTCTACCATATTGTGTAGAGTATTAGAATCATAAAGTAGTATACTTTTATAATTTCCCTCCCTCATAGATTTTTACCTTTATATACAATATAAACTCCATGCCATATTGTTATTATTTTTGTTTAACCTAAACTGTAAGCCCTCTGAAGATAGTCACATGTCTACTGTGCTTCCTATTGACTGTCCTTTGCCTAGTATACAGGTCTATATGAAATAACTACCTAATGAATATTTAAGCATGAAAGAATAAAAAAGAATGAAAAGACAATATTTTTAATTAATATTGTTTTTGTATTCTTCCTCATAATATACTCTGAAGGGTTTGATGGACACATTTTTTTAACCTATAGAATGCAGTGACAAGAACTATTTTAATATCCTGTTCAAGCCTTTCATTAATGTCAGTTCTGGATCAGTTTTGATTGACTGATTTTTCTCCTCATTATGGTTTATATTTTCCTGCTTCTTTGCATATCTGAAAAACTTTACCTTGTTTGATGACACATGGTTTTGTATTCCTTTATAAGGTGACCTTTGAACAACATTGGAGTTACAAGTACCAACCCCCTGCAGTCAAAAACCTGTGTGTAACTTTAAGCTCCTCCAAAACTTAACTACTAATAGCTTACTGTTGACCAAAAGTCTTACCAATAATATAAACAACCAATTAACACATGTTTTGGATGTTACACGTTTATTATATACTATATTCTTACAATAAACTAAGGTAGAGAAAAGAAAATGTTAAGAAAATCATAAAAAAGAGAAAATACATTTTTAATACTGTACTGTAAAAAAATTAGCATGTAAGTGGACCCATATAGTCTAAGCCCATGCTATTCAAGGGTCTAGTATACATTATGAAGCTCTATACTGGGGCATGGTTGGGTTACATGTTAACTGTTTGATCCTTTAGGTCTTTTAATATTTTTTTGGTGGGACCAGAACAGCATTTAATCTAGTGCTAATTATCTCTCATTTCTGAACTAAAACCCTTCTGAGTATTCTAATCAATGCCATTAATTATAAAGTTTTTCTTTATGGCTTTTTGGAACATGCTTTGTTCCTTATATGAGCCCAGTGTACTGTTCCCTGTAATTCTTTTGGATGGTACTTTCTCTGCTTAAGGTAGCATCCTCAAATGCAGGCACTGATCATTACTCTACAGATTACTTGAGTGAACTGTTGATCTCCAGAATTCTCTCTCTCAAGCTCTTTCTTTTCTAGCACTCAGTTCTGTGAACTCTAGCTTCTTGGGTTTCCCTGGACCCTTAGCTCTGTCACTTCCAACTCAGCCAAATCCGCCTAGTGCTGAATTCCCTCTCTCTGAGCCATTGCTTGGAAACTCAAGCCAGTAATCTGGGGCAAGTGTGGGGCTCACTGTAATTGTCTTGTCTTGTGCATGTTCTGATATAATGGTGTCATCTAATATATGTCATTCAATAATTGCTTTTTTTACTCAATAATATAACTAGCAACTCTTTCCATGTTGGTATATGTGGAACTAACTCATAATTTTTTAGTGACTACATCATATTACATAATTTGAGTATAATATGGTTATTTTGCCATTCGTCTTTTTGATGAACATTTTTTCTTAATATTTTGCTGTTGTAGCTAGATGTGATGAATACCCATATATATGCTTTCCTATGCAATGATGTGGGTATTTCTCTAGGACAGGTAATGAGTGTCATTCAAATTTTATAGGGTCAAATTGCTCTTTCTGTAGCTGTCCCAATTACACTGTCCCAACAAAATATAGAAGTATCATTTCTTCACAGCTCCATCCCCAATTAATATAAGAAAGGATTATTGAAACTTAGTTAAAATTATGCATAAAATGGGCGCCTGGGTGGCTCAGTTGGTTAAGCGACTGCCTTCGGCTCAGGTCATGATCCCGGAGTCCTGGGATCGAGTCCCACATCGGGCTCCCGGCTCAGCAGGGAGCCTGCTTCTCCCTCTGACCCTATCCCCTCTCATGCTGTTTCTCTCTCTCTCTCTCAAATAAATAAATAAATAAAAATCTTTAATAAAAAAAAATTATGCATAAAATATCATGTTTATCTCCTCTCCAATGAAACATATATTCACCTACTTGCCCATTTTCAATCAGGATGTTTGTCTTATTATTGTTTTCAAAAGAAAAGACCCTATATATCTCTATATTTCTAAATATGCATGTATGAAAATTGTTATATACTGCAAATATTTTCATCCAGGGTTTCACTTTTTGTGTCTAATTTAAGAAGGTTTTTTTTACTTGGAATTCATAAACATATATTAAAATACCTTCTTCTAATATGTTTTGGGTTAAGAGTTATACATTCAAGTTTTGGATATACCTATATTTTGTTTTTGTGAAAATTGTGAGCTAGGGCTCCTAATTCTTTTTTTCCCATCAAACATATGGGCAGTATTCCCAACAAAATTAATTGAGCAAGATATCCTTTAAAACAGATGTGAAATGGCCCCTTTCTCCATGCAATGTCCTCATAGACACAGCCATGGTTTTGAAGGTTTTCCCTGATGTTCTCTCAGTTTATCCTAGCTGTGGCACTATGAGGTAAGCCCATTAGATAATATTACCGCCTTCCTTTTCTATGTGAAGAAACAGGCTCAGAATTATTTGCTTAAGGTTAAAATAGCCCTCATGAAACTGAACAAGCATTCAAATTCCAGTTTTTGAACTTCAAATCCTATGCTCTATTCCATACTCTAAGGTCATGTCCAGTTTGTTTTTCTGATTTCTTGGCTCAGTGTGATTTTTATTTTTATTTATTTATTTATTTTTAATATTTAATTTATTTATTTGACAGAGAAAGAGACAGCGAGAGAGGGAACACAAGCAGGGGGAGTGGGAGAGGGAAAAGCAGGCTTTCCTGTGGAGCAGGAAGCCTAATGCAGGGCTCCATCCCAGGACCCTGGGATCATGACCTGAGCGGAAAGCGGAAGCTTAACAACTGAGCCACCCAGGTGCCCCTCAGTGTGAATTTTAAATAGATTCCAGCTCTAGACAGAATGGTTCTACTTTCCCCTCCTGAAAGAACCTAATCTCAGATAACTTTTGATCTCAGATAACTCAGGCGTTTGACAACATGTCAAAAACTCTACATTTCCCTTTAGATTCCACCCTCCCCAATCTTTAAGGCATAGAGATACAAACACAAAATCAATATGCTCAGTTCCCAGGAGTATACATAAAAATTTAAATAATAATAACTCAGGGTTTTCTTATTTCATGTACAATGTAAACTCCTTTCCTTTTCTGTGAGGGTTTATAGAGCTTGAAAGATACAGCTAAAAGAAGTTGGAAGAAGGAATGAAGCCATTTAGCTGCCTCCTAAGACCACAGTCCCAGAAGCTTTTTATCTTTAATGAACATGCCCCTGTGAATGATTGTGCATCACCATCAATTTTCCCCCATATGTGGCTGATGAGTATGTGAAAAGGGGGTTCATTAAAAATAAAAGCAAAGCAATTAGAAAGACTGCAAAACAAAGATCGACACCCATTATCAGACAGAGGAAATGGTATGCTAAAAGAAGTATTTGCTTTTCAACTAGTTTCAATCTACTGCAGGCTATGAAATGATAATCTCTGCTTATTTTTTTTCTAGTAAATGTCATCTATGTCATTTCTGTTTACAGATGAGTGGGTTTCAATCTTGAAATGTTTATTCTCTGCCTCTATTAGAGGAAGAAAAAGATTTACCTAGCTTGCCTCTGGGAAAGCAATATTGTCTGCATTTGTATTCTGTACTAGACTAAGGGAAAAAGCATTGAAACAGGGAATTACTCTATGTGTCTGATTGGATTGCAGCTTTGGGAACTGCAAAGAAGGTTTCATGCTAATAGAGAAAGAGCGAGCAAGTGAGAGAGATTATATACTCCTCTAGTGTGGTAGGAAGGTGGCATCCAGGACATAAAATGCATGGGTGAATGGTAGCACCACTTTGTACCTTTCGATCTCAACTGCCATCCTAATATATTGAGTAGAATGTCCAGGCTTTGGGTCCAGATATGGAAATATTTATTATTGTGAATTTTTTGGAGCTAGATTTTTAAAATCCACGTATTAAATATCCAGTACTATATAGGTGAATTTGTACAGAAAGAAAATGGATTATAATTATATTATTGAAATAAATTTTACTACTGCAAAGACAGTTCTCTCCTACCAAATTGTAGCATAAGACACAAGATAATGCTAGCAACCATAATGACAAGCATCTTGATATTAATAAGAAATTAGAATTGTGGCAAATAAATGCAGATACACACCTAACCTAAAGTTTTCTTAGCTTGTAAGAGCCAACCTATGGCTAAAGAGCTTAAAGTTTGTCAGACCTAGACAGATTATTTGCTTAAGTGTCTTTTGTGGATGGACTTTGGATAATAGCACGGAGTATGCATTTGCAGAAGAAAACAATTGTTTTTCTCTTCCATTAATGAATAATCCATCTCACTTTAAAATATATTTAAACTACATAAGAAAGAAAAAATAAACTTACTTGTTGTATTAGCTTTCAGAAATGAATGCTGTGAATAATGTGGTAAAATTCCCTTAAGTCTATATATTTATTATTTTGAGTTTCTTGGATAACTATTTACAATGATAAATCTTGCTAATTATACCTTCCTTTATGATATAAATATTTGCATGTCAGTATAAAGTTTTTGTAATCCACCAAGTATTTCTTTTGTAAAGACATAAATATTTTAATGGAGTGGTTTCTATCTGGAGGCTCTGTGGTTTTATCTAGTCCTTTTATTTGAAATTGATTTCCACTATATTTGCTGCAATTGTTTGTGGTGTATGCTCTGGCCTTGCTTGTGTGACAGAATGAAACTGAAGACAGTTTTACAGGTCATTCTTGAGGTCTCTTCTCACAGATACTCAGGAACCTCCACCGCTGGAGAAATAATGGTAGGAGAGTTCATGCTTTGACCTTTCAAAATAACAACAACAACAAAAAAAATGATAGCAGTGTGTTGAAAGCCAAACTTTTAATTTTCAAGGGTCATGCTTTTTCAGAGAAGAAAATAATTCAAAACAAAAAAAACAAAGCCCCAAACACGGGAACAGTAACGTATAGTTTCCACATCACAGTGTACTAGCTGCCCAGGTGTATATGCAAATAGGGTCTGGGGGTGCATGTCACTTCACACCTAAGTTCTATGTCCCTTTCACATTAGGATTTTCACATTCTATAGGTTTTTAATCCAATCTTAATTTTAGTTTTAACCCAACTTTCCCTCTAGGGAAGAGTGGGATTAGTTCACAGGAACATTTTCCTTGGACCATTTACCTTCAGAGAAGGTTGTATCCTCCCAACAGGAACATAGGCACTTTTAGGGCAGCAAAGATGTGATACAGAACTCCATGCTCATGGTAATCATCTGATAATTGATGTAATGTTATTGAATTGAATAGCATTTTTATCATAAGCAACTTGCATCAAGGCTATATCTATATACACCCCAAAATTGAAGAAACAGGAATTAATTGAATAAAAAAAAATTCCATGGACATTTCCCCTTGAATTGCTAGACATAGGAGAAGACTTTCTATTTGTGCCTTATGATTCTGCTACATTATGCGTGCCCAACCAGCAGAAAATTATAATTGTCAGGATGGAAAACCTCTTCATTACAATGATATGGTATAACTGTGAATTTGTTGGGTTTTAAAAAATGTATATATCCACAAAACTACTGATGTGTCTAAATATATCTCCACTTATTTTTTTCAAAATAAAAATTTTATATCTATACAA
This sequence comes from Neomonachus schauinslandi, assembly GCF_002201575.2. Classification (NCBI taxonomy): domain Eukaryota; kingdom Metazoa; phylum Chordata; class Mammalia; order Carnivora; family Phocidae; genus Neomonachus; species Neomonachus schauinslandi. The sequence continues at coordinate 29,505,888 of NC_058407.1, read as the reverse complement.
TTTACTTTCTCTTTTTTAAAACACATGAATCTGCGGGATGCCTGGGTGGCTCAGTCATTAAGCGTCTGCCTTCAGCTCAGGTCGTGATCCCAGAGTCCTGGGATCGAGCCCCGCATCCCTGCTTCTCCCTCTCCCACTCCCTCTGCTTGTGTTCCCTCTCTCGCTGTGTCTCTCTCTCTCAAATAAATAAATAAAATCTTTAAAAAAAAAAACCCACATGAATCTGCTTAAACAATAAATGGTCCTCATTTCGTGTATCCAAATATAAAAAAAATTAAGCTTCAATACTGCCATGCATTGGATAATTGGATATGTCATATTGAAGATTAATTGTTTTTGTTAGTAAACTGTTTTTAGCACAGTGATTTCTAGATTTCCATTTTTTCTATAGAAAAATGCATTTTAATTTGAAAATAAAATAAAATTTGAAGCTCAAAAGGCTAGCATATTGAAACATCACTTATTAATCATTATTATTAAAACTACGGAGAGAAAACCAGAATAGCAGAACCTATGTTGAAATGTATAGAAATTGGATAATGGAACTCTTCACTTAGAAAACCTTCCAGAGCATTGCACCAGGAATTGACACTTAGTAAAAACCTTTTTAAGTCTCTCTACTGTTCTTTGAGGATGAGCAGATTTAACAGTCAAATGTCCCAACCTGAACATTTTTGTTCTCCTTATCCACCAAACCTGTTTCTTTTCCATTGTTTACCATCACAGCTAGAGTTGGCACTCCTGCAATTTGACAGGCATTCCAGGTACTTCCCTTTCCCTTCCTTCCCACAGCCAAATATCAGTCTTAGTACTGTTCTTTTCACCAGGCATTAGATCCATCCACTGCTCCGTAGCCTCCAAATCACTCTGCTTGAGCAGGCCATCTGAATTACTGCTAACCTCAAGCCTCCAATATTGATTTTCCTCTCCCATTTGTAAAATACAATCAGAACTTTTCTCTAACATGCAACCATGATCATATCCTCCTGCTTAAAACCATTTATCAGGTAACAATTGCTCTGAAAATAATACCCAAACTTCATGGCATGGCTTAGAGTATTAAGCTTTATACTCCTTTCTGCCCTGAATTCAGCCACCAACCTCCCTCACTCATTCACTGCTGTTCCACTCAACTCTTCCAGCATTTCTGAACTTCTTGTATCTTATAGAATTACACGAATGTTTATACTTCTGGGCATTTACACATGTTTTTCTCTGCCAGAAAAACTCGTGGTCCTGCCAGAAAAATTCTTATTTCTTATTTTTGATTACTTAATTTGTATTCATGCTTTAGACTAGTGGATTTCAAACACATTTGGAGGCATGATTCCTCTTGAAATATATATATATATATACTTTTTTTTTTTACTTTAAAACCCCAAGATCTCTCACACACAAACACAACTGAAAAAAAAAAATTTTCATGAAACAATACTCACACATTTGATGTGCCATGCAATCTATAATTTCATTCTCTTCTACTCTTCTTGATTTGCTAAATTGATTTTTACAGCCTCCAATTTGAAAAACATGACTTAAGATCATTTACTTCAGGAAGTCTTCCTTGATTCTTTTGAACTAACTTGTTGCTCATGGTCTATGATTCTACTGGATCTTATGCTCCCATATTATAGCCCTGGACACATTTGGGGTTATGACTTGCTTAACTTTCTACCTTTGACAAAGACAGAACATACAGAGAGGGCAGCCACAGTGCTATCCTGCTCAACATCATGCATTCTGCACTGAGTATTGTACCTGCCATATAAGTGCTTAAAAAATTGAAGTTGAATTATAACAAATTGAAAAGCAAAATTCTGATCTGTTTGAATTACTCACACTTAAAAAGCCAAGTGTTGTTTTTTTTTTTTTATCCTAAGTAAAAAACTTAGGGGTAAGTGATTTCAAGTATGTCTTCAAGAAAAGAAAGAGGTACAAGAAAGTTATAATGAAAAAGTTGAAAATTGTAGTAATGAGGAAAAGAGAAACATGTCTTTTGGCAGTCCTAAGGAGGGCTATATTTCATCTTGTTTATACTGTTGTATATCAGTTATGAACTGCAAAATGCCAACTTGCACTGGGAGGATATCCTGAAAGCAACATATTATCTCTAGCTATTGTTCTGATGGAATGTGTCCCCAGAGAAATAAGGCATGTACTTTAACATTTAAAGCTTAAAACAATTAGTCTTTCTTTCTGTACAAACATTTCAAAAAAGCTACATTCCCAGTTTATGAGTCAGAGTTGATCATAAGTTTGCTTACTTTTAATTCTGAGTGTGAGGAGAAGTGTTACTCTTTACCCAGCTTCAGTCTATATTTTGGTATGACTTGCCAAGATTTTTCATACACATTTGTGACCTTGATTTAGTTATTTCTAACTCCACCTTAAAGTTTTACAGTGAATTGATTAAACTTAGAAAAAAAGTTGGGGATATCCTCAGTGATTTTTTTTTTTGAGATATCTGTTTTTTGGTAAAAATATTTTCTAATCATTTTCATTAGTTTAAACACTGACTTATGGGAAATTTAATCCATATGTTTCTACTTCACATATCATCAAAATATTGTTACAAAAGAACTTTACAAACAGCTGTTTCCTCTCCAAATAATGCAGTCAGGCTTTGAATAACCTATTTTTTGCTTTATGTTTATTGCCGAACACCCAGTGCACGGGCAGATGTATCAGTGCACCAAATAGGATGCAGTCCTACACTATATTTTTCTTAAGATTGCAATGCACTATGTAAGTGATATTAATGAAAATCTACTTCCTCATATAAAGGAATAATTTGAGAAGGCCAAACAAACATGGGAAATTTTAAGTGAAATTCTTCAACTCTAGCTAAATAATAATTATCCCATCTGTATCACTTAAGATAACGTCTGCTTCAAGAAATGAAAACTTTACTGAAACTTGCTTAAACAACGGGGAATATATTATCTCACATAACAGAAACCCAAAGATAAATTGGAGTATAAGTTGTTTATTTGAGAAATTTGATGATGTTGTATAATATGTGGTTTCTTTCTATCTCTCAGATCTGCTGTCTTCCTTCTTTAGGCTGAGAGCAAGGTAGAGGCAGAAGTTTCTTCTATGATAATGCCCAGAAAAAAAACTCCATCACTTGTTATGCATCTCTTTTAGCAGGGAAGAAAACTTGTCTAAACAACCCCTCTACCCCAGCAAATTTTTCCTCAAATCACATTGGTGAAAATTGGGTAGCGTGTTCTTTTGTAAACCAAGAGCTGGCAAGGGGAATAAGATGATTGTCTTTAGACCAGTAAGACTTATACTTTGGTTGGAGATGAAGGAGTCTTTCTCTAAGGCTCTAGTCTGTTCATGAGGAGTAGATATCTGAACAAAACTGGAGATTTGGGGGAAGGAATATTAGGAATAAATGCTGGGTAGGCAAAAGAAACAAACAAACAAAAAAAATAGGATGCCTGCAGTCTGGTTAATTCCTTATATATAAATATATAAGTCTGGATAAATATTAGTAAGGGTTCAAGTAGCTAATATTTACTACACACAGACTGTTTTTTGTAAGATGCCATAAATTTCATTAAGTTAAGGAGATTATTATTATTATTTTAAAGAAGTTAAGGAAATTATTAGCTCCATGTGTATTTTTTTCTGCATCCTCTAGGCAGCTTTTTGGGCTGTGGATAATCAGTTGCAAGTGAGAAAAGAGAATAATTAGGTTAAGCTGAGAAAAGAATTGGTGAAGGCACTCGAAGTCTATGTTAGAAGTTCAGATTTTATTGAAGAGCCATTATTAAGCTTGATTTGTAGTGAGTATAGAGTTGTGAAATAGGGAATTTTATTAACTAAACATCAGAATTAGATGAGTCTTGCCACTTTCATCAGCAGAACAACACTTATCTTGTCTGTTTCACCCATCTGAATCTATCTTTAGCTTCAATTATTGATTTTTATCTTCTGATAAGAAAGAAGTGAGAACTTTTGGACAATGACCTGATTCTGTTCTCTCTCTCTGTCTTGGATAAAAAGGAAACTGAAAGTATAAAATGAGAGGGTGGTTTTCAGGTTACTAAAACATTCTTCCTGTCCTATTAGAGTTTTTAGATATTTTGAATGTTAAAGCAATAATAACATGTTTCTTCAAAATAAAAGGTAAATATGAATGTCTTCCATATTATTAATTAGTCCTTTGATAGAAACTAAAGTCCATAAAAGAAGGGGGGGGGGGGGAAAGCAAATGGGGGGGGAGGGAAAGCAGATTTTTAAAAATGGAAAAGACTGCTCATCTGTAAAATGTGGAGATTTGATTAAATGATCACAGCTCTCTTTCAGGTATAAAATTTGATGATTCCATCTGAGTAGGCATATTTAAAAGCAAAAAAAGAATATTATGCATTTTCACATCTTTCACTTTTATTCTATCTAGAAAAGCTTTTCAAGTCAATTTTGAAATTTACTTTACCAGATGATTCATGCTTTACATTAAAAAATTTGATTTAGCTTAGTTGGTTTGAGTGAATTGAAACGTCACCTAATAAGTGGGAAAAAAAATAACTGCTATTTTCAAATTCATAATTTTGTTCCAGTATCCAAAAGAACTAAGTATAAATAATAGTTATATTTGATTAATCATACTTACAATGACATATAGAAAAGTACATGTTTAACACATGATTAACCTTTATTATAATTTAAAATAAAAAATATAAAGCTTATTAAGTAAAAATTACTATCATATTTATAGCCTCGTTCTAGCATGGTTTCTTTGGGGGGGGGGGTGTGTGTGTATTTATGCAAGCACACGTTTGTTTTTTATTTTTTTTAAAGATTTTATTTATTTATTTGACAGAGAGAGAGAGAGAGCACAACCAGGGGGAATGGCAGGCAGAAGGAGAAGCAGGCTCCCCTCTGAGCAGGGAGCCTGGTGTGGGGCTCTATCCCAGGACCCCGGGATCATGACCTGAGTTGAAGGCAGCCACTTAAACCAAGTGAGCCACCCAGGCGCCCCACATTTGTGTTTTAAACAGGGCTTTTGAAAAAGTAATTATAAATTATTCAGTTTTATTTATTTATTTTGTACTTCTTCCTTTTATTTTTCACTGTTAATTAATGGTAAATTCAAGTCAAAATGACTAACATATTTTCAGGGATATGCCAAAGGTAACTAAGCATAGAGAATCCTAGTCACCAACAGTTCACCATTGCAATGGTATTATACGACCACTGAAAGTGAACAGAAGACATGTTTTTGCCTGAGGTACTCTTTCCTCTTACTTCAACCAAGTAAATCCTTATCATCTTCAGATTTTTCATTATGAATCTTTCCTAAAGGACTAGCTTAACTAGCTTAACTTTCCCTAAAAAGTATCTTACAGAACCATTTCATCCTTCTTCCTACCATTTACTTCTTTTCTCATTTAATTATTTGAATATCTGTTTCACTCACTAACTGTAAGCTTCTGAAGACAACCACTATGTCTACTATGCTTACTGTTGAACAAACATTGCGGGCCATACAGCTTAATATAAAATAATGTCCCCCAAATTTGGGTGGATGCAGCAGTAATAAGAGTAAACAAAACCAGAATATTTTGTGTTGGTCTTCACAAAAACAATCTGAAGTAGTTGGTGCATTCTTTACCTTGTAAAGCTATAGTAAACAATTTTCTTACATTTAAAATTTTAATGTTCTAGTACCCTTAATACCAAGCACAAATAAATGCTGGATGAATGCGGTATAAAATAAATCTATCAACTTAATAGTTTATAAATAAACAAAACTAGTTATTTTCTTCATCCTTCCCTTTTCACATTCTATTTTATCTCTTCCCTCACTTACCCATTGGGTTGATTTGATCTTGATTATCTCTTTAGTCCATCCATCTTCTGCTTTCCTGGTTTCTTCATTTCTAACCTGGACTCGAAATAAGAACAGGCTATCTGATCTCTGTGTCTCATTTCTTCCCTATCCATTAATTACTTCTTAGTGATGCTGAAATTACTTTCCTAACACATATATCTCTTCAATATTTTTTCTTGTTTTATGTACAATTCACCATGAAGTTCGTATTTGGAATGGTTTAAGGGCGAATCATAATTTAAACATCTACCCTCCTCATTTCTTCTAATTTAATACCCTTCATTTATGAAGTAACAACCAAATGACATGGGTTTTAATTTCAGACTCTGTATCTATGTGATTGAATCTTGGAAGATTGATTCTTTGTACAATCTGAAACCCACTTTTCTCATGGATACTTAAAAAAAAAAACAACATAGTTACACTTTCCTTCTCTAATATGCTTCAGTGAGAGAGAATCACTCCCTTCTGTCTCTAAGGTTTTTATTCAATATCTCTCCTGAAGTTTTTGTTACATGTGTATTTTAAAGACATTTCTTTTTCTGACTTCACTGGATACATTGTGAAGAAAATTCATATCTCACACTTGCTTAACTTTTCATTACTATGAGACATATAGCAGATATTTAATAAATTACTGTTCAGTTAAAGAATGAACATTAGTTTGTCCAATCAAAATATCAATATATGTTGATATATGATGAAGGTAGTCAAAATATTTGATTGACAGATCCTAAATTCCTTTATATTATGATTACTTTAGAATGTATATTTTTATGAATTACAAATACTTTTTATGAGTTGCAAACATTTAGGGCCATAAAATATGGTTTCCACAGTAAGGATCTGTTCTGCAAATATAAACTCTAAAATCTTATAAAACTTTTGAAAAGTGTATTCTTAAACTTATCCATATATTATTTTTTGAAGACACATATTGTCCCCATAATGATATTCTACAATACCTTTATTTGACTTCATGAAATGATATATTGCCTGATTTTATAATTAATACAGTTTAAAATAGTCTCTAACATAATGCAATATAGCTTTCAAATTACAAACAATAGTGCCCAGAGGATTCTGTGTGCTCCAACATAAATGGAATTATAAGATATACAATAACTATGATTGTTCTGCAAATTAGAAAGAGCAAAAATACCACAAACTCAAGAAATAGCATGGGAAATGGCTATTTCTTTTTCCATGTAGGCCTTCAGGGGACAAATTAAATGCAAGATCTAGACTAATTTTACAATGATTACAATCTATTATTTTTACTGCTGGGGAAGAGAAAAAAAAAACATGATTGGATTTGGCTGAACATCTTCAGCCATATTGGGTATAATAATAACAATAATAAATGTTTCTCTCTGAACTGAAGTTGTGCTAATTATTGAACAGTGCTCTAAATTATAATACTGATGATCTCCTATACTATTTCTATACCATAAATTATTTTCTCTGACTTTCGTTTAGACATCAAGGCCAATAGGATTTTTTTTTTTTAAAGGTTTTATTTATTTATTTGACAGAGAGACAGTGAGAGAGGGAACACAAGCAGGGGGAGTGGGAGAGGGAGAAGCAGGCTTCCTGCCGAGCAGGGAGCCCGATGCGGGGCTCAATCCCAGGACTCTGGGATCATGGCCTGAGCTGAAGGCAGATGCTTAATGACTGAGCCACCCAGGCGCCCCAAAGCCAATAAGATTTTATAGTCAATTATAAAATATATTATTCTAATATACCATTGCCAGCTTACACTAGAGAATTCCTAAACTACCTACACCAGCACCTCAAGTCCTTAGTGTCGACTAGGCTTACAAATAAAAGCCAAGCAGTGTACAGGGAAAAACAAGATAAAAGAAGAAACATAACATTTCTGACAAATGTCAAGTTTCTGATTTCAATTTTTCCTACTTCTTATATGTCTATCCTTGGACCCTATTACCCACCCCTGAATCCTTATAGCATTTTTCTTAACCTGGATCAAGTTGTCTTCTGTTACTTGGAGCCAGTCCTAATATATTCTCTGTATCTGTGTGTGTGTGTGTGTGTAATTTGTTTCAGGGGTACAGGTCTGTGATTCATCAGTCTTGCACAATTCACAGCACTCACCATAGCACATACCCTCCCCAATGTCCATCACCCAGCCACCCCATCCCTCCCACCCCCCTCCACTCCTGCAACCCTCAGTTTGTTTCCTGAGATTAAGAATCTCTTATGGGGGCGCCTGGGTGGCTCAGATGGTTAAGCGTCTGCCTTCGGCTCAGGTCATGATCCCAGGGTCCTGGGATCGAGTCCCGCATCGGGCTCCCTGCTCCTTGGGAGCCTGCTTCTCCCTCTGCCTCTCTCTCTCTCTCTGTCTCTCATGAATAAATAAATAAAATCTTTAAAAAAAAAAAAAAAAGAATCTCTTATGGTTTGTCTCCTCTCTGGTTTTGTCTTGTTTCATTTTTCCCGCCTTTCCCCTATGATCCTTTGTCTTGTTTCTCAAATTCCTCATATCAGTGAGATCATATGATACTTGTCTTTCACTGATTGACTTATTTCGCTTAGCATAATATCCTCCAGTTCCATCCACGTCATTGCAAATGGCAAGATTTCATTTTTTTGATGGCTGCATAATATTCCATTGTGTGTGTGTTTGTGTGTGTGTGTGTGTGTGTGTGTACCTCTCACATCTTCTTTATCCATTCATCTGTTGATGGACATCTAAGCTCTTTCCATAGTTTGGCTATTGTGGACATTGCTGCTATAAACATTGGGGTGCATGTGTCCCCCCGGATCACTACATCTGTATCTTTGGGGTAAATACCCAGTAGTGCAATTGCTGGGTCGTAGGGTAGCTCTATTTTCAACTTTTTGAGGAACAAAAAAACCATACTGTTTCCCAGAGTGGCTGCACCAGCTTGCATTCCCACTAACAGTGTAGGAGGGTTCCCCTTTCTCCTCATCCTCGCCAACATCTGTCGTTTCCTGACTTGTTAATTTTAGCCATTCTGACTGGCGTGAGGTGGTATCTCATTGAGGTTTTGATTTGTATTTTCCTGATGCCCTGTGATGGTGAGCACTTTTTCATGTGTCTGTTGGCCATTTGGATGTCTTCTTTGGAGAAATGTCTGTTCATGTCTTCTGCCCATTTCTTGATTGGATTATTTGTTCTTTGGGTGTTCAGTTTGATAAGTTCTTTATAGATTGTGGATACTAGCCCTTTATCTGATATGTCATTTGCAAGTATCTTCTCCCATTCTGTCGGTTGTCTTTTGGTTTTGTTGACTGTTTTCTTTGCTGTGCAAAAGCTTTTTATGTTGATGAAGTCCCAACAGTTCATTTTTGCCCTTGCTTCCCTTGCCTTTGGCAATGTTTCTAGAAAGAAGTTGCTGTGGCTGAGGTTGAAGAGGTTGCTGCCTGTGTTCTCCTCAAGGATTTTGATGGATTCCTGTCACACATTTAGGTCTTCCATCTATTTTGAGTCTATTTTTGTGTGGTGTAAGGAAATGGCCTAGTTTCATTCTTTTCCATGTGGCTGTCCAATTTTCCCAACACCATTTGTTGAAGAGACTGTCTTTTTTCCATTGGACCTTCTTTCCTGCCTTGTCAAAGATTAGTTGACCCAGAGTTGAGGGTCCATTTCTGGGCTCTCTCTTCTGTTCCATTGATCTATGTGTCTATTTTTGTGCCAGTACCATACTGTCTTGATGATTACAGCTTTGTGATAGAGCTTGAAGTCTGGAATTGTGATGCCACCAGCTTGGCTTTTCTTTTTCAACATTCCTCTGGCTATTCGGGGTCTTTTCTGGTTCCATACAAATTTTAGGATTATTTGTTCCATTTCTTTGAAAAAAGTTGATGGTATTTTGATAGGGATTGCATTGAATGTGTAGATTGCTCTAGGTAGCTTTGACATTTTCACAATATTTGTTCTTCCAATACATGAGCATGGAACATTTTTCCATTTCTTTGTCTTCCTCAATTTCCTTCATGAATATTCTGTAGTTTTCTGATACAGATTCTTTGCCTCTTTGGTTAGATTTATTCCTAGGTATCTTATGGTTTTGGGTGTAATTATAAATGGGATCAACTCCTTCATTTCTCTTTCTTCTGTCTTGTTGTTGGTGTATAGAAATGCAGCTGAGATCCGTGCACTGATTTTATATCCTGCCCCTTTACTGAATTCCTGTATGAGTTCTTGCAGTTTGGGGGTGGAGTCTTTTGGGTTTTCCACATAAAGTATCATATCATCTGCAAAGAGTGAGAGTTTGACTTCTTCTTTGCCAATTTGGATGTTTTTTATTTCTTTTTGTTGTCTGATTGCTGAGGCTAGGACTTCTAGTACTATGTTGAATAGCATTGGTGATAGTGGACATCCCTGCTGTGTTCCTGACCTTAGGGAAAAGCTCTCAGTTTTGCCCCATTGAGAATGATACTTGCTGTGGGTTTTCCATAGATGGCTTTCATGATATTGAGGTATGTACCCTCTATCTCTACACTGTGAAGAGTTTTAATCAAGAAACGATGCTGTACTTTGTCAAATGCTTTTTCTGCATCTATTGAGAGGAACATATGGTTCTTGTTCTTTCTTTTATTAATGTATTGTATCACATTGATTGATTTGCAGATGTTGAAGCACACTTGCAGCCCAGGAGTAAATCCCACTTGGTCATGGTGAATAATCCTTTTAATGTACTGTTGGATGCTATTGCCTAGTATTTTGGTAAGAATTTTTGCATCCATGTTCATCAGGGATATTGGTCTGTAGTTCTCCTTTTTGATGCGGTCTTTGTCTGGTTTGGGTATCAAGGTAATGCTGGCCTCATAAAATGAGTTTGGAAGTTTTCCTTCCATTTCTATTTTTTGGAACAGTTTCAGAAGAATAGGTATTAATTCTTCTTTAAATGATTGGTACAATTCCCCTGGGAAGCCATCTGGCCCCGGGCTCTTGTTTGTTGGGCGATTTTTGATTGCTGCTTTAATTTCCCTACTGGTTACGGGTCTGTTCAGGTTTTCTCTTTCTTCCTGGTTCAGTTTTGGTAGTTTATATATCTCTAGGAATGCATCCATTTCTTCCAGATTATCTAATTTGCTGGCATATAGTTGCTCATAATATGTTCTTATAATTGTTTGTATTTCTTTGGTGTTGGTTGTGATCTCTCCTCTTTCATTCATGATTTTATTTATTTGGGTCCTTTCTCTTTTCTTTTTGGTAAGTCTGGCCAGGGGTTTATCAATCTTATTAATTCTTTCAAAGAACCAGCTCCTAGTTTCGTTGGTCTGTTCTACTGTTCTTTTGGTTTCTATTTCATTGATTTCTGCTCTGATCTTTATTATTTCTCTTCTCCTGCTGGGTTTAGGCTTCATTTGCTGTTCCTTCTCCAGCTTCTTAGGTTTGGGTTAGGTTGTGCATTTGAGACATTTCTTGTTTCTTGAGAAAGGCTTGTATTGCTATATACTTTCCTCTTAGGACGCCTTTGCTGCATCCCAAAGATTTTGAACAGTTGCGTTTTCATTTTCATTTGTTTCCATGAATTTTTAAAATTCTTCTTTAATTTCCTGGTTGACCCATTCATTCTTCAGTAGGATGCTCTTTAGCCTCCATGTATTTGAGTTCTTTCCGACTTTCCTCTTGTGATTGAGTTCTAGTTTCAAAGCATTGTGGTCTGAAAATAGGCAGGGAATGATCCCAATCTTTTGGTACCACTTGAGACCTGATTTGGACCCAGGATGTGATCTATTCTGGAGAATGTTCCATGTGCACTAGAGAAGAATGTGTATTCTGTTGCTTTGGGATGGAATGTTCTGAACATATCTGTGAAGTCCATCTGGTCCAGTGTGTCATTTAAAGCCTTTATTTCTGTGTTGATCTTTTGTTTAGATGATCTGTCCATTTCAGTGAGGGGGGTGTGAAAGTCCCCTACTATTATTGTATTATTGTCAATGTGTTTCTTTGATGTTGTTATTAATTGGCTTATATAATTGGCTGCTCCCATGTTAGAGGCATAGATATTTACAATTGTTAGATCTTCTTGTTGGATAGACCCTTTAAGTAGGATATAGTGTCCTTCCTCATCTCTTATTACAGTCTTTGGTTTAAGATCTAATTTGCCTGATATAAGGATTGCCACCCCAGCTTTCTTTTGGTGTCCATTAGCATGGTAAATGGTTTTCCACCCCCTCACTTTCAATTTGGAGGTGTCTTTGGGTCTAAAATGAGTCTCTTGCAGACAGCATATCGATGGGTCTTGTTTTTTTTAATCCAATCTGATACCGTGTGTCTTTTGATTAGGGCATTTAGCCCATTTACATTCAGGGTAACTACTGAAAGATACGAATTTAGTGCCATTGTATTGCCTGTAAGGTGACTGTTAGTGTATATTGTCTCTGTTCCTTTCTGGTCTATGTTACTTTTAGGCTCTCTCTTTGCTTAGATGACCCCTTTCAATATTTCTTATAGGGCTGGTTTGGTGTTTGCAAATTCTTTTAGTTTTTGTTTGTCCTGGAAGCTTTTTATCTCTCCTTCTATTTTCAGTGACCGTCTAGCTGGATATAGTATTCTTGGCTGCGTATTTTTCTGTTTAGTGCTCTGAATATATCATGCCAGTCCTTTCTGACCTGCCAGGTCTCTGGATAGATCTGCTGCCAATCTAATGTTTCTACTGCTGTAGGTTACAGACCTCTTGTCCAGAGCTGCTTTCAGAATTTTCTATTAGTCTCTGACTTGTAAGTTTTACTATTAGATGTTGGGGTGTTGACCTATTTTTATTGATTTTGAGGGGGGTTCTCTGTTCCTCCTGGATTTTCATGCCTGTTTCCTTCCCCAAATCAGGGAAGTTCTCTGCTATAATTTGCTCCAATACACCTTCTGCCCCTCTCTCTCTTTCTTCTTCTTCTGGGATCCCAATTATTCTAATATTTTTTCGTCTTATGGTATCACTTATCTCTTGAATTCTCCCCTCGTGATCCAGTAGTTGTTTATCTCTCTTTTTCTCAGCTTCTTTATTCTCCATCATTTGGTCTTCTATATCACTAATTCTTTCTTCTGCCTCATTTATCCTAGCAGTTAGAGTCTCCATTTTTGATTGCACCTCATTAATAGCCTTTTTTATTTCAGCTTGGTTAGATTTTAGTTCTTTTTCTCCATTCTGAGCTCTAGTTCCGACATCTTACTAATGTCCGTATTGATCAGGTCCCTGGCAGTCGGTACTGCCTCTTGTTCTTTTTTTTGAGGTGAGTTTTTCCATCTTGTCATTTTGTCCAGAGAAGAATAGATGAATGAGAGAATAAATTGCTAAAAGTGTAACAGTGACCCCAGGAAAATATACAGTTCCAGAAAGTGGTCGCTTTTCTGTTTGTAGAATTGCTGCTATTCTTTTCTTTGATCTCCTGTTGAGTTTGTAGGTATTCTGAATGGTTTGATAACTATCTAGCTGAATTCCTGGGACCAGATGAAATTTAGGTCTCCTACTCCTCTGCCATCTTCTTTGTATCTGTTTTTAAAAATGATTAGAAATAATCTGTTTAAAATGTTTGAATAGTGCTTTGCACATGGTAGATATTGTTTCTTACAACTGTAATTCCCTATATTTTAGAATGTCTACTGGGTTATTATGAAACTATTTTGTGAAAAACATTAAAGATAGACTAGAATTCCATGTGGATGTCTGTTCTGAAATTGCCAGTGGTAAAACAGACTACTGGTTGCCAGAGATTCCATGATACCTTAAAATTGGCATTAAAATACTTGTAGGGAAGCATGGCAACATATTTAGTTTTCCTCAGTTACCCTACATATCTCTGAGTGATATGTCTTTCTCTCAGTTTTATGCTTCTGTTACAGGATTTTATGAGATAAGGACGATCATTTATTTTATTTTGTATATTTCCCTTTGCAGTGTATGAACTTGAAAAGGTAACTTTAGGATCCCAGAGTTCCAGCAGTAAGATAGGGAAGGTACTTGAGTGTGATGACTCTCTAGGAGGTGCTTCATGACTCTTGAAACCTAAAGAATTATAGGACCCCAAAGAATCTATATAATACTAAGTAAGCATATAACTTATTCCAGGTAGACATCCAAAAATTGTTAAAATTTGATTCATTTAAGTATTTTTTAGGAACCTACTGTATAGCAGATGTTCTCTTAGAAAATTCAGCTTGAATATGAATGTCAAGGACACTTAAGGACCTCATGGTCTAAATGGGAAAGCAGATGATAAAAATTACTAGAATGAAATGCAACAATTCTATAAGAGTTCTAGTCAATAGGGCGTAAGAACACATATAAACAGGAATCAATTCTGGCAGTCAACAATAAGTTGATTTTTAAATGGAAGAATTATACTTTCCTTACCTACTACTCCTTTATTTATGCTTAAGAGTCTGCCCTCTAGAATTCCTGCTTGTTGGAATACAGTGATACTTTCTGTATTGGACAGATGCCTTCAATTGATACATAGATAAATACCAAAAATATAAGCTAGGAGTCTTCAAAGTTGTCATGGGAGAGAAATAATTGGATTTGAGTGTACAGGAGTTACTATTTTTAATATAAATATCTTGTAAAATGCTTTGCCTCATTAAACTATGCATGAATAACTTTGATAAAAATAAAATAAAATTTTTAGAAAGGAGAGAGAGCCAGAGAATGAGAATTGAGGAGTGAAGTAGCAAATCAGAACAAGAGATAGCAGGTAAAAACCAAGAAAAAGTAAGTGCTGTCACTGATTAACCTCAAAATGTTGAAAATGATATTGACTTTCCGTGGGGAATTATTTATTATTATTTATTATTTATTTAGCACTGGGTGTTATATGCAAACAATGAATCATGGAACACTACATCAAAAACTAATGATGTGGGCGCCTGGGTGGCTCAGTTGGTTGAGCGACTGCCTTCGGCTCAGGTCATGATTCTGGAGTCCCTGGATCGAGTCCCGCATCGGGCTCCCTGCTCAGCGGGGAGCCTGCTTCTCCCTCTGACCCTCCCCCCTCTCATGTGCTCTCTCTCTCTCTCTCATTCTCTCTGTCTCAAATAAATAAATAAAATCTTTAAAAAAAAAAAAAAAAACTAATGATGTAATGTATGGTGATTTACATGACATAATAAAATAAAATTTTTAAAAAAGAAAAAAAGAAAGGTAATTTCATAAAGCTATAGGACTCAGGTTGGATTTGCTCATGGTAGTACATTTATAAAAATCAACCTACATTAGATTTTAATGGACATAAGTCATCTGAGTTAGATGATTTCTTAAAAAAATTGAAGCAGTTTGTGAAAAATTCAAAGTCTAATTATACTTTTCATTACTCATTTTTTTTTTCCAGTTAAATCCAAGATATCTAGAAGCCAGAAAGAAGCTGTATGGTAAATAAAATATGGATTGAAGTAAAGCAATTATACTGATTCAAACAGAGTCTGTGATTTTTTTTTTTTCTTAAGTGCATTTTATCCCATTTAAAACCATAGGGAAAATTATTTTTGACTCTTGTATCTTTTCAGATGAACCTAATTTATCAAACTATCCGAGATTCATTTATAGGGAAAAATCTACAAAGAATTATGAATTAATTCTGCTCAAGAAATAAATGCAAAATGCCAAACTCCTTAGAATAGTTTGTGTCCAAAAATTAGTGCAATATGAAAAACATTTATGTGGCACATTCGGATAAAATAATTTTGTTGAGATTAACATATTATCACTTGAAAATAATTTAGATCACCATTAAAGTTGATATTTTTGTTGTTATATAAATGTACTTCTTGTTTATACTCATGCATTAATTTTCTTTTCATATCCTGACACACAAAACATACTGGAAAATCTAATAAGCTCTTTTCCAATAACATGGATTGATTAGAGGTAAAATGTGTATTAAAATGAGTAAAATAGCTTTACTTTATTGGTGGTTTTAGGAACTTCCTTACATTTGTTTTGTTTTTAAGAATCATTGCTTATTTCCTATTTACATATATCATGGGTAATTCACAGGTACTTTAAGAATTAAGAAATTATTTTTATGCAATTCATGGATAATTATTTTAAAAATTACTATAAAGACAATTTGTTTAGTAAAAGAATGCTGATCAATTAAAATGCAAGACAATTTTAATACTGCTCTTTTACCCCTCTGTCTCACTGTTCATAAGGACAATAAAGATGGAGCTAGCAGATTGTGCCTATAGTGGGCAAACCATAGGGTGTTCTCCATGATTTTTGAAACCTAGTACCTGCCCCTGGAGGGTTGGTGGAAACTGTGATCTACTTTTAACCAGTAGAATATGCCAAATTAATTGGCTATCACTCCTATAATTATGTTGTTGTATTGCAAAGGTGAAGGGGTTTTCCAAATATAATTATGGCCTTTAACCAGTTGTCTTTGAGTTATCAAAGGAGTTATCCTAAGTGGGCCTCACCTAATTAGGTGAGGCCTATAAAAGCAGGCCTAGACTTTCCTTGAAGGCAGAGATTCCGAATGGGAGAGATGTCTCTGTGGGTCTGAAGAAGTAAGCTGCCAGGAATTTTACAGTCTCAGGGTAATGAGTTCTGCCCAAACCTCCAAGCTTGGAGCCTGATCCTTCCTAGTCCAGCCTCCTGATATGGGCACAGACCAACTGACACCTTGACAGACCCTAAGCAGAGGAGCCCACTAAGCTGCACCCAGACTTCTGACCAACAGACACTGTGAAATAAAATGAGAGTTGTTTTAAGCTGCTGAGTTTTTGGTAATTTGTTACACAGCATGTAAAACTAATACAAAGCCTCTTACAAAAACCTTCTAAAAAAAGACCAGATGTCCTTACATTTCCAAAGCAACCCTCAGCTTTTAAAATGAACTATTTTAATGTTTCATCCAACCCTCACTATAATGTCAAAACAGTATATTTTTTGCTGCTAGGCAACCACTTTCTTCAGTAATATCTGCTTAGAAATGTTTAATGTTTTTCAGCTCTTCCTCATTCTTTAATGCATGTTAGGAGAAAACATACAGAAAAAAAAAAAAAAGATGAAGCTATGGGCAGAACCTCCACGGTTTCCATTCACGTTTCTTTTCCCTTAACCAGATAAACTCATTTTTTTTTTTGCTATTTTTGTTGCTATTCATCTCGTATTCACAACTCATCCCACATACCATTCCATTTTGATTTTCACTCCATTTCTGCCATGTCAGTCAGACTGTAATGAAGAGGATTAAATAATAACATTTTACTGCTTGCCAGTATAAATGTATTCCCATCCATCAATCAATCAATGCTAGGACACCCCAGGCAGGTCGGTGTGCTGTTTAATCAGACTGACATGATTTTGAGCACTATGTCTATTTCTAGCCATGTGACCTTGGAAAAACTGCTAAATTTTTTCGAACCTCCATTTTCTTATTCATAAAACATAGATAAAATGTCTTTATCGTGTTGACATTGTGATTAAAATTCACAAAATATTTAGCAGTGCCTGCCGTATATTAAGAGCTCAATGTATAGTAATCATTTTTGAATATTGACTGTTTATCAGTCACTAGACTTGGCTCCCTTCTCCCTCCCCTCTCCTGCTGTCTCTCAGTAAGGATGCACACTTAATTATAACAGTGATTATCATAGTAAGGATGCAAGATGAACTTCCTTATTTCTATTATAGAAATGAAGAAATTAAATCTAAGGAAATTAAAGGCTTTCCCTCTTTTAGTGAAGATCACAACTAAGAAATAAACCTAAGCCCTTGAATTCCATTTTCATTCACTTTTCATTTCAACTGCCACATCTGTGTCCTTTTAACATCCTGAGGCTATGCCACTGAAACAATCTATTTCCTAACAATATTCAATTCTAAAAAAATAAAATAAAAAGAAGAAAGTCTATATCCTAGAAAAATTTTAAACCCCAAGACCTAAAATAAATATATTCGGGACCATATGTGTAACCACATATTTTTGGGTTCTGTTAATTGAGAAGCACATTAAATGAATTGAAAAGGCTAATTCAGATCATGAAGTCATCTAAAGTTTATTGGTGACTAATATACCAGCACAGTGTGTGTGTGTGTATATATATTTATATTTATATTTATAAATATAAATATAAATTCCTTAATAAGATAGT
The DNA here is from genome assembly GCF_002201575.2 of Neomonachus schauinslandi. NCBI lineage: Eukaryota > Metazoa > Chordata > Mammalia > Carnivora > Phocidae > Neomonachus > Neomonachus schauinslandi. The sequence goes on along the minus strand of NC_058407.1, from coordinate 29,487,955 downwards.
CCTAAGGAAAAGAAACAGAATAGAGAGAACATTTGAAATTCACTATTTTTCGGCTTTTTAAGTTTTCATTTTAATTCCATTTAGTTAACATACATTGTTATATTAGTTTCAGGTGTACAATTTTGTAATTCAACAATTCCATACATCACCCAGTTCTCATTATGACAAGTGCACTCCTTAATCTCCATCACCTATTTATTTATTTTTTATTCCCCCATCCCCCCACCCACCTTCCCTCTGGTAACCATCAGTTTGTTCTCTATAATTAAGTCTGTTTCTTGACTTGTCTCTCTTTCTCTTTTTTTCCTTTGCTAGTTTTGTTTCTTAAATTCCACATATAAGTGAAAGCATATGTATTTATCTTTCTCTGACTGATTTGTTTTGTTTAGCATTGTACTCTGTAGCTCCATCCATGTTGTTGTAAATGGCAAGATTTCATTCCTTTCTTATGACTGACTAATATTCCATTTTATACACACACACACACACCCACACACACACCACATCTTCTTTATCGATTCATCTATTGGTAGACACTTGGGCTGTTTCCATATCTTGACTATTGTAAATAATGCTGCTATAAACATAGGGGTGCATATATCGCTTTGAATTAGTGTTTTTGTATTCTTTGGGCAAATACCCAATAGTGTGATTGTTGTATCATTGGGTAGTTCTATCTTTAACTTTTTGAGGAACTTCCATACTGTTTTCCAGAGTGGCTCACCTGTTTGCATTCCCACCAACAAGGCACGAGGCTTCCTTTTTCTCTACATCCTTGCCAACACCTGTTGTTTCTTGTGTTGTTGATTTTAGCCATTTTGATAAGTGTGAGGTTATATCTCATTGTAGTTTCGATGAAATTCACTATTTTTAACACACTTTATTTTTTGGAGTGGTTTTAAGTTTGCAGCAAAATTGAGTGGAATGTGCAGAGAGTTCCTACGTACCCCCGGCCCTGAAAAACTCCTCCATTCTCAGAGTGGTACTTGTATTACAATTGATGAACCTATGTTGACACATTCTTATTACCTGAAGTTCATAGTTTACATGGGTTCACTCTTGATGTTGTGCATTCTATAAATATTAAGAAATGTTTAATGACATGTATGGTATCATACAGAAGTTTCACTACCCTAAAATTTTTCTGTACTTTACCTATTCATCCCTCTTTTCAACCCCTAGAAACCACTTATCTTTTTACTGTCTCCACAGTTTTGTCTTTTTCAGATGTCACACAGATGAGCTTATACAGTATGTAGACTTTTCAGATTCTTTCACTTCATAATATACATTTAAGTTTATATCTTTTCATAGCTTGATAGATTATTTCTTTTTAGCATTAAATACTACTGCATTGTTTGGATATGCCACAGTTTATTTATCCATTCCATCTGGGTTACTTCCAAGTGTTGGCAATTATGAATAAAGCTACTGTAAACATCCATGTACAAGTTTTATGTGGACATAAGTTTTCAACTCTTGTGTAAATATCAAGGAATGCAACTTCTGGATCATAGGGTAAAGGTACATTTAGTTTTTTTGTGTGTTTGTTTTTAGTTTTTTAATTTTATTTTATTGTTATGTTAGTCACCATACATTACATCATTAGTTTTTGATGTAGTGTTCCATGAACATTTAGTTTTTTAATAAACCACCAAACTGTCTTCCAAAGTGATTGTACCATTTGCACTCCCACCAGCAATGAATGAGAGTTCCTTTTGCTCTACATCCTCACCAGCATTTGGTATTGTCAATGTTTTGGATTTTGGCCTTTTTAATAAGTGTATAGTGGTATATTATTGTTGTTTTAATTTGCAATTCCCTAATGACATATGATATTGGACATTTTCCCATCTGCGTATCTTCTTTGCCATCTGCATGTCTTTGGTGAGATACCTGTTTAGGTGTTTTGTCTATTTTCTAATCAGTTTGTTCAATTTTCTTATTGTTGAGTTTTAAGATATATTTATATTTGTATATTTTGGATAACAGTCTTTTATCCTCTATGTCTTTTGCAAATATTTTATGCCAGTCTATGGCTTGTTTTCTCCTCTATCTCTTCACAATGTCTTTCACAGAGAAGACATTTTAAATTTCAGTGAAGTTAAGCTTTACAGTTTTTTTTTCATGGATCGTGCCTGTAGTGTTGTATCCAAAAAGGCATCATCATAACCAAGATCACTAGGTTTTCACCTATGTTATCTTTGATGAGTCACTTTGAGTTAGTTTTTGTGAAGGATGTAAGGCCTACATCTAGATCCACTTTTTGCATGTGGCTATCCAGTCGTTTCAGCACCATTTGTTAAAGAGACTATCATTTCTCCATTGTATTGCCTTTCCTCCTATGTCAAAGACCAGTTGACTATATTTATCAGGATCTATTTCTGGACTCTCTATTCTGTTTTATTGATCTATTTGTCTATTCTTTCACCAATACCACATTGTCTTTAATACTGTAGCTTATATTATTAATTATAGTAAAGTCTTGAAGTTGTGTAGTGTAAGTCATCTGACTTTATTCACCTCAAATACTGAGTTGGCTATTCTGGGTCTTTTGCCTTTCCGTATAAATTTTAGATTCAGTTTGTCAATATCCACAATTACTTGCTGATGTTTTATTTGAGGCTGCATCTACAGATGAAGTCGGTAAGAACTGGTATTTTTACAATATTGAGTCCTCCTATTCATGAGCATGGGATTTCTCTCTACTTAGTTCTCTGATTTCTTTCACCGAAGTTTTATAGTTTTTAAATATATCTTGTGCATATTTTACCAGATTTATTCCTAAGTATTTAATTTTAGGGGCACAAATGTGTAACTGGAAATGTGTTTTTAGTTTTAAATTCCATTTGTTCTTTGTTAGTATATAGGAAAGTGATTGACTCTTGAATATTAACTTTGTGTTCTGCAGCCTAGTTATAATTATTTAGTTCCAGGAGTTAGTTAGTTAGCTTGTTGTTGTTGTTGTTGTTGGTTTTTTTGGTCAATTCTTTTAGATTTTCTATATAGAAGATCATATCATCTGTGAACAAAAAGTTTTATTTCTTCGTTTCCAATCTGTATGCCTTATATTTCCTTTTCTTATTGCATAGGCTAGAACTTCCAGTACAATATTGAAAAGCTGTGACAAGAGGGGACATTCTTGCATTGTTCCTGATCTTAGCAGGAAAACTTAGAGTTTCTTACCATTAAGTATGATATTAGCTTTAAGTGTTTTGTAGATGACCTTTATTAAGTTGAGGAAATTCCCCTCTATTCCTAGTTTGCTCAGAATTTCTATCACGAATGGCTGTGTTTTGTCAAATACTTTCTCTGCATCTTTTGATGGGATCCAGCTTGTTTAGGTGATGGATTACGTTCACTGATTTTCAAATGTTAAACCAGCTTGTATATCTGTGATTTATCTCATCTGGTTATGATGTATAATTATTTTTATACATTGTTGGGTTCAATTTACTAATATTTTGTTGAGGATTTTTGCATCTATGCAAAAACATGTTGCAATGTTGATTCATAGTATTCTTGTAATATCTTTTTCTGGTTTTGGTATTATGTTAATATAGGTTTAATAGAGTGAGTTAGCAAGTATTCCATCTGCTTCTATCTTCTGGAAGAAATTGCAGAGAATTGGTCCAGTTTTTTCTTAAATGTTTGGTACAGTTCACCAGTGAACACATCTAGGCTCAGTGCTTTCTGTTTTGTGTTAATTGTTGCCTCAGTTTCTTTAGTAGATATAGGCCTGTTCAGATTGTCTATAGCATTTTATGTGAGTTTTGTGATACACATTTACAATTAACCTAGGTCCATTTTTAAACAACACTATAGCACTTCACACGTAGTACAAGTACCTTATAATAATAACTTATTCCTAATTTCTTCCCATCCCTTTTATTATTGCTGTCATTCATTGCACTTATACATAAGCATGTGTGTGTGTATATATACATATCTATCTATCTTTCTATCTATCTATCTAGATATCACAAATCCAAAGTCTAGTTCATTGAATCAAAAGACTACAGAATAATCTTTACTTTCTTCTGAGTCTAATGACATTACCTTCTTGTCATATAAAATGAATAATGTTCATGAATTGACTTAGATATTTGTATATTTTCGGGTTAAAAAATTAAGACAGACTGATTTAAATGCATTATGTACAGGATTCAAACTTTTTTTGGCACCTTTGTTGTGGGCCAGAAAAAGTTGACTTATTAAAGTTCCAAAAGGTATTAGCTATAAAAGTTAAGTAATTAAAATACCTCTCTACAGATTTTCAGAAATGACCAAAAACATATTGTAATTTTCAAGTTAACAATTTGAACAGTTATTTTATATCAGCCACAATATCCTGGTTGCTGAAAGAGGACTTTTTCTCTATAAATTCATTGAGAAATGTGGCCTCAGAAAATACCCTTATAACATTGCAAAACAGGGTATTACCTCGTGCGCAAGAGCACTAATCCATAGTATATAATTTAGTGCCCAAAGCTTCAAAAACAAATGCTATAGAAGTTCAAAGACACAAGAGAGTATCATGAGATTGAGAAATCAGGGAGAAATTTTGGAGGTTAAAAGAAGAGTGAATTGTGTTAGCATACATGGTGATGGAGGGAAAAAAACACGTTTTAAGCAAAAATCCATCAATAGTAAGGAGCACAGACAAAACACAGAAATAGAAATGAACGGGATATTTGCAGAAAAAATGTTACGAGACTGGAAGATTATGTCAGAAGCTTATTGGAGATATATTTATAGAGAAACTGAGGGCAGTTTGTAGAGATCCTCAGAAGCTGGCTAAGGCTCTTGGTTTAAATTTTTTTGCAGCCTGATTCCAAGCTCAGCTCATGGGCTTACTCCCTAGGATTTTGAGTAAAGAAGAGGCAGTTTTCATTAGCATCAAATTTGCTAGTGGGATTGTAAGTGTCTGGATTGTCCCTAAAAGAAATTAGGTTTCACGGAGGAACAGGGAATTGATGGTAGACAGCTAATAAATAACTAATGACCATCCTCTAAATGGCATTCTGCTTAATGCTTTTTAAGTGCTAGCTTTTTAAAAACCGTATTTTCAATTGAAAAAATGGATTAATTATTAAAAGCAAAAATCTGAACTGTTAGCCTGCAATCTGATAAAAATGCTCAAGATAATGAGGGATATTTTTAATAACCCCAAATCACTGGTGGTTATTGAAGTTATGACATTGTTCATAATGAAAACAGTACCACAACATGACAACTGGTCAACTAAGTGAGCTGCAGTAGTCAGTCTGTGAAAGCCTAGGTGGTTCTTAGATCTTTCCTTAAAATAGAGTCTGTATTATTGTGGGAAAGAAAATGGGCCTAAACACTTTTTTTTTCTTCTTTGATAATTTAATGATATGATCAAAAATTAATTATTCAAATATTTAAGAAAAACTACTAGATATTGTTCAACTTAAACCTGCACAACATGCTGGGTAAGGAAAAAAACAAACAAAAAACAAACAAAAAACAAACAAAAAACATAAACAGGTAATGCATGTTGCTAGAAGCTTCTTCCAAATTCTCTTTAAGAATTACCTTAGAAAGTGAAACTCAGAAGAGATGGGGATAAAGGGTCAATGAAATTTTAGGTTGAAAAAATGAAGCCAAATGTAAAATATTCCTTTATCAATTGACATACTGAAATAATAGGTTCTACTTAAGATGTAAGCAATGTATGTTATAATATGTTAATAGTTACAATTTGATCAATGCCTTTTGTTGGGGGTCATCAAGAGGATGTGACCACCAGTAGACCCACGAGTTAGACCCAGGCAATGGGAGGCTCCTCACCCCCTCCCCTGTTCTTGGAAAATGTATGTTCTGTTCACCATTCCCACAGTGGGAGCTGTCTTCAAGGATGCAGCCTTGAGAGAGTAATGTGTTATTGAGGCTATCTTTTTGAGATATGGGACTAAAATCAGTTAAGGCTTCTTTACAAACTTTTAAGATCTAGTGGGCAGGTGGGGAAATTTAGTCATCTCACAGACAATCAAGAGAATTCTTGAGTATTTAGGTTCTTTTATTACATTTGCCACTTACAAACCTGGAGTGGTCTGCCTCTTTCTTTGGTCACTTTGTGCCCTCCCTGTCTGGGGCCCAGTTTCAGATTTCACCTAGGAATCCCTCAAGGTTTCCAAAAACAGTTAGAAGAAGAAAATAAGGCTTCATAATAGTTAGAAGAAGAATATAGGGCTTTTGCAACATTATTGAACATTGATTGCAGTATTTATAAGGATATTTTCTATGAAAATAAGCCTATTACTCAGTCCCTCGATGGTCAAGTGAGGGGTTCAGAGAGGTTCTCTGGAGTCAGATTTGTGGGCTGGCTCTGCAACATATTAGCTGAGAAAAGCTGGAAATGTACTTAACCACTTTGTGGAGAATAAGAAATTTCCTGATATCCAATATTAGATTGTAAAGTGTTTTTTGTTATCATTATTTTGTTTTTATGTTTTTGCATGTATGTGGGGGACAGTGTTAAATGAGATAAAACAGGTGAAATGTTAAGCACAATGCCCAGCATAAAAAGTGTTAAAAATTATTGTTATTGCCATTGAAATATTTTTTCAACAGCCTTTAAATTTATCAATGTGACTTGTACAAATTAAGAAAAAGATATATGAATAAATCGGCACATGGGGTCAAACATATGACAATCAGAGAGGAGGAAATGCTAGTCTGCCCAGCCTCTCATCTGATGAACTTTAGAGGCATTGCAAGTTACTTCCTCATTCCCTAGAATACCTCTTATCCAAAGATTTGCCTCTTGCTTTTCTCAAGCTGTCAATTAGATGACAAAATGATAGATTTCATAAAAGCACTTGTTTGAATATATGTCTTTTTTAGGCATATTTGTAAGGAAATGGAGGGGAGCAGGAATTTCAAAACTTGATTTACTTTACACAAGTATGCTTTGTTGGAAAAGGTCATGGTCATGGTCATAGCTTTCAATTTTTCTTTAATGAAGAAAATATTTTTTCAGTACAAATGGTAAAGAACTGGATATGAGAATTAATTCATTGTTTATCTTAATGACATGAACAATTAATTTATTTTCTTTCAATTTTGATCATTCTTTGCCAACAACTACAAGACAGAAGGTAAATATTTTTTATTGTACTTTTTTTTATTGTGCTTGACAAAATTGTGGCAATGAAATAAATTTGGGTAGTTGAATATACTGGTATGGCCTTCAAGACTATGAGTTTCCTGATTCTCTTTATGTGTGATGATAATTAAAACACCAATGATACAGTATAAACCGTCAATCTACCTTCATCACTGAAAAAAAAAGTCCCTAAGGCAAAAAAAAAAAATCAAACCAATCAGTGAATCGGAGACATTTTTAGCTTGTTATACTACATAAGCAATATTGTGTCAAACCACCCCATTTGCATAATTCTAGACATCTCTCTTTAGTAAGTACCCTGACAAACTTAAAAAATTATAATGTTTCATTATCTGTTATGTATGAGATTCTGTTTTCACAAAGTATTGTAAAATCAGGACAGAGAGAAGAAATTCTCTGGTTGTTGGACTTTGTAGGCCATGTCAGCATTCTTCAATTAAGTCATTCTTTTCTTTCCCCAGAATGAATACACTGGAAGTCACGGCATCACATCTAATGCTAAAAAAGGAAAAGTAGAATATGTTGGGGGTTTTTTGCAAGTAAGTAAAATATTTTATATTAATATAAACTCATGCAACTCAATTGTTTTCTAGGCTTACTAATATTTTAGACTTACTAACTCTTGATGTTGTTTTAAATACATTTCCTTGAGCACCCAGTGTATGGGTGTAGGGTCTTCACCATGCTGAGCATACCTCTGTCACAGTTGCTTCTGAGAGTTCCTCAGAGTGTTATGTTACATGTACTCAGGAACATTCCCCATATACCATTCTCCTCTGAACTCTCCTATAAGACTACATGTCATTGCCTCTAAAACTAATGAGACTGCCATTCATATACCTACCACTATTGTCTGCTGTGAGCACTGTGGACTGAGGAATCAACTGCAGCCCCCTTTAGCATTCGAAATCAAGCATGGAAATGGCTTACTTATCTCTTCATGGTCCAATTAACTTCAGACTCAACATTCAACAATACTTTTCTAAATCTTCAGGGATAATGGATAAGGGAAGAGAAGGAGAATACTCAGGAAAATTCCCCATTGCTATAGGGGGTTACACTCAAAGAATACAGGCTCATTCTCAGCATCCCCAATAGGGTAATACTCTTCTGAATCTCTCACCTGCTCTTGTGGACCAGGGACCAGCTCTTTTACCATGGAGGATGCACCAAAGATTTTTCGTCTTTTGATTCCAAATGTAAGGGCCACAAGACCCAGAGAGAAAAATACAAAATAAAGCTTTTCCAGGATATTTTTCCAGAATAAAGTCTAACACCTGTCTTAACTTTTATGCAAAGTACACAGTGTCTTAGAATATTTGACAGAGTTATACTCATTATCATGCAGAGAAATCACATTGTCCATGAATGAGAGTGAAGCTTTATATTTCTTACATAATATAGTATCAAGAAGTAAGAGGATGTCATTAATGTGTCAATGGCCCAATAATGTGAAGCTCCTCATTTCTGTGATTTTTTTAGTTACTTTTTCATAGTAGCTTGATAGCTATCTCAGATACAGAAACACACCTACATTTAAAGCCAGAAGATGTGGGGAATGGAGACCTCTGTTTCTTCTATTTGGAGAACAAGCACATCTCCAGAAGACCTACCCAGCACACTCTACTTGTGTCCTACTGCCCCCAAATGTGCCACATGACCATCTCTAGTTGGAAAAAATGGGAAATGACAGTAAAGAGAAAAGAGTGTTGGGAATGAGTGTTGAATTAGACAACAGTGTATGCAAAAAATAATAACATGCAAAGAACATCAGTGGTCCAGTCCAGTGAGTTTGAACACTACCAGACCCAGTATTCCAGTCTCACTTAGTATCCTTCTGTCAAGATGAGGTGAGGATCATGCCTAACATCCTTTCTACAGTTTTCAATTTTCACCTTGTAATCTAAGTAACTACTTAAATAAGAACTCATGTACCAGGGTGCCTGGGTGGCTCAGTTGTTAAGTGTCTGCCTTCAGCTCAGGTCATGATCCCAGGGTCCTGGGATCGAGCCCTGTGTCGGGCTCCCTGCTCAGCGGAAAGCCTGCTTCTCCCTCTCCCACTCCCCCTGCTTGTGTTCGCTCTCTCACTGTGTCTCTCTCTGTCAAATAAATAAATAAAATCTTAAAAAAAATTAAAGAACTCATGTACCTACACGCAGGATTCTATACAAGTAAAAGCATAATTTTCCAGAAAAATAAAGTCTAAATTTACAATTTTAAAAAACACATTTTTTAAACTGGGGAACATAATCTGCAGAGACATACCTCTGACTACAAAGAAAATTGTTTCTTCTTTTATGTTGCCAAGAATGGATTAGCTCCTTAGTGCCACATTTTCACAAACACTGCCATTTCAAAAGAATGTTTGCAGCTTTATAACTAAAAGCTACATTAAGATGATTTTAACAACATAGGAGAACAGCCTTCTCCAGAGTTGAATTTATATCTCTCCCTCTTTTGGCATCAAAACTTTTAATATGAACTAGCATGCTTGTTTACTATTTATTTTGTTTCTGTCCATGTCCATCATGGTTTTAAAGACTGATGCTAAATTTCAGGGAGAAAACCAAGTTGTAGTATGAAATAAAACTCAGATTTAGATTCCTTTTAAAGTTCAAAAAGAAGACTTAAAAATTGGGGTCTTATAGCATACTCTTCATCCAAGCTTCCAAAACCACCGTGGAGTACATGTTAATGTTTCCAGGTTGAGGAAAATTTCAGAAGACTTTAAGCACAGTGTAAGATATTTCCAAAGTAAGACTAACACCAGAGACTTAGAGTAGAATTTGTAGCTCTACCTTTGCCTGAGGAGCAGATGAGAAAGAAAAGCATATGTTAGGATAAGTGCTGAGATAAAATAAAAAGAGGGAGAATGTAAATATGAAGATATGGGAAGGGAAAAAGTGAGAGAGGAGGAGTGGAGATGGAGGTCAGGCTGGGGCAGATTGCAGGAGAGCAATTTCCTTTCTTTTGGAGAAACAGGATGTACTATCTCCTAGGATTGTACAAAGAATTAAGGACAAGTTGCTCTTCACCCTTAGCCATGACAAGGGTCTATAAGGATGCAAGCTCCAGTTGTGGAAGAATGGCAAAGATGCCAGTGTGTGGAGCAGCAAGGAGTGATTAAAAATTGCCGAACAAAATACAAGGCTTCTGTTTAACAGCACTGTGGAATGTAACAGGAAATGTTGAGAGTAGCATATAGTAACGGGGACATAAAGTAGAATATGAGAGAAGTGACAGCATGGGCAGCAGTGTCCCTCACACTTGAGAAGTGATAACACTACAAGTGGGCCATATTAAAGGGAGGAGTTTGGGATGGGTAAAGGTTAAGCCAGGATTGAACCGTGATGCTAAAAGGGGCTCATTGCAATGCCCCTGCCCAGCAGAGTCATTACTTCAATGTGTTTGTTCATCTCCACTCTGGTTAGAGGGAAACAACTGGTGTGCATCCACACAGTCGAGACTTTTATGAAAGTGCCTATTTATCAGGGTTTGGTGCAATATTCTGTTGTGTGGCAGATGAAAGAGAGAATGATCTTTGTAGCTTCAGTAATGGGAGATGTTTTCAAACAGCAAAAGGTACATAAGGTGCACTTTATCACATTGGAAAATTTGGGAGAAATGGCATTTAATAGAGAAAAGAATGTGTAATGCTGTCAGGCTATAGACCCTCCACTGCTGGTGGAGTGGAGGATCTGCTGAGGGCATGTGGGAAACAAGGTCATAAAGGTGAGTGACAATGGACAGGAAACAGTCACATGATGCTAGTTGAGAAATCTGCAATAGCAATGGGTGTAGAGGCTAAAACAAAGCATCAAGGATTACGGAACACAAGTCTGAACAGGTAAATACATTATATCTTGAGCTTTCTGGTATACATTTCATTTTATTATACATTTATTATACATTTCATTTATTTGAATGTTACTGTAATATTATTTTCTAACCTATAACTATAATATTACTGGTATGGAATTCAGTGAGGATATAAAATGGTTAATTCCTCAAATAATTTGCACTACCTCTTTCACCATAAATAATTATTAAACATTAATAAATATTGCTGTAGAAGAAAACAGAACAAAGCTAAAAAAGGCAATAATCAAACATTTTTCAGAAGAAAGCTTTCCAGAACACTAGGGGGAAAAGAAGAAAAGATTCTGGATCTGTAAACTAAAAGCCTTAACATGTTTTTTAGGACAAATGAATAAAAGGAGTATCTATCTTGAAACATGTCTGAAAATTTTAAATTTCAAAAAATAAAGAAATAATTCTGAAAGTATCTAAGCAAAGAAAATAAATTATCCCCCAAGGAACTAAAATCGGGTTAGTAAGAGACTTCAGTAAAACCGTAAATTTCGTAAGACAAGAAATAACGTCTGTAGAGCTTTAAAGGGAAAAATATTGTAACCTAGTAACTCTGTAGCTACACAAATTATCTTTAATTAAAAATTCGAAAGTTTGGATTAGGCAAATTATAGAAAAAAGGACTGGTAGTGAATGTGGAAAATATTAAACTTTCATGTTTAATATTGCTAGAAGTATATACTACTGTGAGAAACTGCTGATGGTGATAAAGTAGGTGTGACCATTCACTTATTTATTCAGTGGAAGTATGTCAAACACCTGCTGTGAGCTGGATACTCCAAATAAAGCATTTGGTTTCATTCCTGACAATTATTACACCAGGGGCAGGGTTAAGACTGGAGCCCCAGATTCCAAATTCCTGATGTCTAAAATTTATAAGTTAAATTAGTTTGAAAAATATACCTTCATAATAAAATTCAAAAAATATGTGATCAATTTTTTTTAAAGATTTTATTTATTTATCTGACAGAGAGAGAGACAGCGAGAGCAGGAACACAAGCAGGGGGAGTGGGAGAGGGAGAAGCAGGCTTCCCGCCGAGCAGGGAGCCCGATACGGGGCTTGATCCCAGGACCCTGGGATCATGACCTGAGCCGAAGGCAGACGCTTAACCACTGAGCCACCCAGGCGCCCAAAACCCACACATCTTCATAGCACTGGGAGACAGTTGTCTTTTTCTTAAGAACATAGGGCAAGAGGTATGGAGAAGCATCTTTTCTGGGTCCTATACTGTATTAGTCATGACAGTGTAAACTGAGGATTATGGATTACATAGCATTAGTATTGAATGCCAGATCCCAGGTGTTGAGATCTGTAAAGGATCTGAGATTTTGTCCTACTTATTCACTAATAAGTTAGCCTTCCCCAGTTACAAGGATGCTTGCAGAACCTTGAGTCAGAAGAAAGGATGTTACAACTTATGGCACAGCAAGCAACAAGAACTCCATATTCTCTCATCCCACAGGGATGAAGAGGAATAGCTCAGGTGGATGCTGTGCACCCAGTGGGGTACAGCTGAAGAGCCCCAAGTTTAGGAAAACCCCTTCTTATAAGGGGTGAGGTGCTACCAGACCTTTTCAACATTTGCCCTGGAGGGAAACACTACCTTCGTTACCCTGATTAAGAAACACACCTCCAGTAGCCCTGAACAAAATGAAGTTTTATTTCACAGGGCTTATATTCCAGTGGTGGAGGCTAGTATTAAAAATGGTCAAATATATGATATAAAGGCAGGTTAAAAAAATATAAAATAAGGTAGGGAAATAGAGAGTGGGCATAGACTGGGTGAAGAGAGTGAGTGGCTATGTTAGAAAGGGTGAATAGGAAAGCTCTCCCTGAGAGGGACACCTCTGAGCAGAGACCTAAATAAATTACAGAGAAGGCTATGTAGATATCTGAAAGAAAATTGTTCTGTGAAGAAGAAAGAGTGTATATAAAGTCTGAAGGCAGGGAGCTACATGTCATGCCTAAGGAATAGTAAAGGGCTCAATTTATCTGAGAAGAATGGGGAAAGAAAGAAAGGAGGGAAGGAAGGAAGGAAAGAAGGAAGGAAGGAAGGGAGGGATGAATAGGTAGAAAATAAGAGAGATGAATTGAGGCAGCTTATGCAGGGTCTTAATTACCATGGAAAATTCTTTTAATTTTAGTCAGAATGAGATGAGAAGCCTTGGAGAGCTTTGAGGGACATGATCTGACTTATGATTTTAAATGCCTACTCCCACTGCTTTGTACAGGGGTAGGTTGGTAGGAAGACAAGGGTGGAAAAAGGTAGATCAATTTAGGTAGAGTGTAATAGTCAAAGCTTTATCTGACAGTAGTAATGGTAAAGATTTTGGATACATTTTGAAATTAGAATTATCAGCATTTATTGATGGACTGAATGTGGGATATGAGCAAGAGAGAGAGGGACAAAGATGAGTCCAAAGATTTTGAATGTAACAGCTAAGAAAATGGTTGGAGGACTCTGTGGAGAAGTAGTTTTTGAAGAAAAAAAATCAAAGTTTTGATTTTTGGCATGTCAGTTTGAGCTCTTTTTTTATACAGGAAGAGACTTTGCTAAGGAGCTAGTAAACAACAAAAACTCCTACCCCTTCCAAATAGGGTAGGTGAAAATAATTTATAATTATATAATATATTAATAATTTGCAAGGCAATAATAAATTGTCTTAATAACAGAAAGTAGAGGTACTTAATGAGTAATCTCAGGTTTGAAATTTATATTCCCAGAAAATTTAAGAAATAGGCTTTTGAAATAAGTACATATTTAGGATATACTAATTTCTCATATTTATTCTGAGAGTTAGGAAATCCATGAATTGCAAATCTTACTATGAGTTCTAGGGAGCACCATGGAACCCAGGCCACTGAGGCATGCATACAAATTCACATACATTTTTAGACGTACATGCTTGTGAAAAGTTACATGCATCAGTCAACCATGTAACATTGCTTTAAAAGGTATACTTTGGTGATTTTTTCTGTAAAACAAACAGTGCTCTGAGAAGTAAATGATAATGGTGTAATTAACACACAAAAAGGTTATACTTTAAAGTAAAAGCACCAGGGATAAGTTCTCATCTGTATTATATGTTATATTGCAACGTAGCAGTGTGATAATTTCTAAGATTACTTCTATGTTTTAAACAAAAACAAATATAAACAAATACAGGTGTGAGGAAACAGTGCAGGGAACTACTTTAAGGATTTGAGCCACTTTTCTGGCTTTGCAGATCAAGGGATTGTTTGTACTCTAAATCTTTGGAAAGGCCCTGGAAACTCATTATTTTTGTCTGCTTTTAAGTTAAATGTAATTGCAACTTTTTCTTTTTTTCTGTTCAAGTTTTCTGTCTCTAAAACATCATCAGATCAGAAAGTCCTTATTGATAGTTTATATAAAAAAAGGGGGGGAAATGAAGCTTATGTGAAAGTTAGGTCATATTCAGGAATTTGCCACAAAGTTTGGCCTAGACATTAAGCCCTATGTTTTCAGGAGATCAGACATTAATTAATAGTGCCTCAAGAGATAAGTAAAGATGCAACTTTTACAGAATGCCAGAGTTTGCCATTTGTACATTAGTCATTCTTCATCAGTGTGCTTACTACATGTAGGTGACACAACCATGATCAAGACAAGATGTCTACCTACTTTCAGTATATCCAGTGGGGTGATAGGCAAGGAAACAGAAAATTGCAATTCACAGGGATTAATGCTAACTTTGAGGCAGAGATTGGGCATTTAATCCAATCTTGTTCATCAGACAAATTTTCCCAGAGAAATGACATCTGCACTGAGCTTTGAATGGTGTAGCAGTTAGCCTGGTAAGGAGGAGAGTGAGGCAGGTCAGGCAGACATATAGTCACATCTAGGAAGTCCTTCCTTCAATATTATTATGATTTCCTCCTTCTCATAATTTAACTCTTCTCACATTTGTGCCGTCTAATTCATTCTAGTTTTTCTCCATCTTTTTACCCTGTTTTATATATTTCAGAGTACTTAGTTGAAATTAACTTCTTTATCTGTAACTTATCTGCCATTTCCCCCAACTAGAATATAAACTATCACCAGTCTTTTTTTCTAAGTTTTATTTTAATTCCAGTTAATTAACATACAGTGTTATATTAATTTCAGGTGTACAGTATAGTAACTTAACACTTCCTACAGCACCCAGTGCTCATCACACCAACTGCACTCCTTAATCCCACCACCTATTTAATCCATCACCCCACCAACCTCCCCTCTGATAATCATCAGTTTGTTCACTATAGTTAAGAGTACCTTTTTTTTTATCATCGTTGTATCTCTATTGGCTAAAACAAGTTTGACAAGTCATTGGTTCTCTCTGAATATTTATTAGGTGAATAAACAAATAGAGAACCAAAGGCGAAGAATGGTTTAGTTCTTTCTTGGAGAAATCCAACCAGTCACACTAGAATGTCACAGAAGGCAGATGGACCAAGTGCAATTAATTAATTTTGATATAATTCTTTAATCATTGAAGATACATTTTTTTTCTTTCTTGAAAGTTGTATTGTTGGTTACAGTGGGGCCTGAGAAGAAGAATGTGGCTAGACCAGGGACCACCAATCATAAAGGAAAACAAGAGCGGGGCACATTCCACTGAAAGTGAGACTCTTAGATTAGGAAAACTAGCAAATTGGTTTATAACATAAACAGTATGATTTACAATGCCCCATAATCTGAACTCTGTGGTTTTACAACTATTCATCTGTAAGTCTGTTGCTTCCTCTGTTCCATTCCTCTTTATATCACTCAAAAATCTTTCACTTTGAAATTCAAACAATCTAAGTCTTGCCACAAAGCCGTTTCTTCCACAACACCTCCTTTTTGGGCCTCGTGAGGCAAAAGAGAGCATTCCTTTTGCAGTTGTTTTATAGCCAGTGCAACACATAACAACCTCACCATGTAATACGGTATCTCCCAGCATTGGCCTGGAATTTCATATTTTCATAGTTCTACCATTGCAGTTCCTTCTCAGTGTATAAATATTTGATAAACATTTATCAAATCAGATTAGAAGACAGCTACTATACATTCTCCAGAGGTTTTCTAGTTAAAAGTAAGCAGAATATGTGTCATAATTCCAATAACATGAATACCCAAGAGGTATGTAATTTCTGTGATGTAGGGAAATGAAAATCTCTACAGGAAATGTATATTTTGGTTGTAATAATGAACCGTGAAATCTGGCGAGAAAGGATCATTAAGGACTGTGTCCAGTACCTTCTTTTTATAGATGTGGAAACAGGTCATAACTGTATTCAATAGGCCAAGACTCCGGGGATCCTGACTCTCTGATCAGTGGTCTTCCCATCCTACTTGATCAAATTATGTATATAAATTACCTCCAACACACACACAAAAAATTAGTTATTTAATAGTTTGATCCAGTTTGATTTTTTTTTCAGATTCTGATTATGTTCTCTAACTTAAGTTGATAAAGGTCATTGTCTTTAGATGTCTTATTTAAGTTTTACAACCACAGAAATCTCATTGTCATTTTGGTACAATTATGACATACTCAATTTACTGGGAGAGTTATGACATTGGGCAATAGGCTATCTCAAAAATCCATCAAAATTTAGCAATTTTAATTTTATATTTTTAAACTATTCTACTAGGCCCAATTATAAGGAGATTAAAAAACAAAAAGCACATTGCAAAGTAGCTTGAAAGATCCAAAATAACCTACTGTTAATTATGTTAAAAATACCAAGCATTTGTCAGCATCTCATTAACATCTTATGGAAAGAACAAGCTTTATTTGCTTTAAGATGAAAGAATTTTTAAAATCAGATACATATATTTTTGGCACCTTTAAAATAACTAATATTGGTCCTAATTAAAATCTTGCCACTATTATCTTTAAATATTACTAAGTCTTAAGTGGAGTAATGCTCTCTGGCCCATGCTCTCTTCTGCTTATGTCTTAGAAAAGATTGATTTCACAATAAGGCCTTAAAGTAATACAACTCAGAGACCTAGGTCTGTTGGATAACCATGATATGGGGTTAATTTTTTTAATGTCTCATATAAATTTCTCTTTGTACTCACTCATTTTCTTAGATGTGTTTCAGTCCATTCAGGGGTAAAACTTGTAGAGCTGGAACTAATGTATAAGAATAAGTATAAGAATAATTTCTCTGCGGAAACCTTTACTAAATATTGGTAATCAAAGCAATTAAAGAGTAGAAGGGAAATAAGAAGAAAATATGTTCTTTCTGAGAACAATAATGGCCAGCATAATTGATACTAAAAAGAGGGCATGGCCACTAAAAAGTACTTGTTTGTCTGATAAAAAGATCACGGTTTTCTACTCTCTTCAAATATACAGAACTTACATAGCTTTTTACCCCTCTTTTGAAAGAGTGACTTATGACTATCTCCTTAATTTTCAATCATATATAAATCCTGAATTTATTTATATTCTAAGCTATGATTGATAAAGTAGGACACAAATTCCACAAAAGAAAAAATATATATATTTTGAAATTGCTAATTTTTCTTTAATTTATCAATTCATTCATTTGTTCATTCTCTACAGAGTTCTGCAAAAGATTTAAGATTGCTGATTTTTCTCCATTGTTTCAGTATGTTTCCTCATATTCTGATTTCTGCAATAGTTTTTCTTCAAACTCTAGAAAAAGTTTTCAACCTAAACATTTTGGTACCTAATTGCCTGACAATTTGGGCAGTTCATATTCTGCTCACATATTTAGGTGAATATATAGAAAGTAAAAACCAGAATTTAATTAATATATTTTTCTTATTGATTTACTCAATATTAATGTTAATACAAATATTATCCCTTTTATATGAGCTGTTTTCTCCTCTAGAAACCCATGAGCCAAAATATGTACTGTGTTCCAAGAAAAGTTTATAATCAAGTGGTATTACAAAATTTAAATATTATAAAAAGTTTTAACTTTTGGTGGCCATCCAAGCATAATCATTATGTCTTCAAATTCTCTAGCATTCTAGAGCTATCCTTCCTTTTATTATTCAGGTAAAACAACTTGTGAAGTCTCTCACTTAATATTGTGGCAAGTCCAACATTCTTTCCAGTATTCCCATGGATATTAGGGAGATATTTGCTCCTATATATCGCTCCTGAGTCATTAGTCAGACTGCCTTGTAATTGGGTATGTGAGTTGTTCCAGATATCTTGGTTCTCTATTTTTTTCAAATAGTTTTATTGTGATGCAATTCATATACCACACAATTTTTACATTTCTTGGCTGTCTTTTGATAAAAACAAACACAAACAAACAAAAAACATGAGAACAAGCTCCTTCTCTTCCTAAGGTGCAATTTCTTTGGATACAATAGATAGTTACAGAAAGTACTGAATAATTTAAATCAAATATAAGGAAAACTTTTCTTGAAGACCTGTGGGTACATCTGCTATGGAAGAATCCGGAGTATTGGGCTCCAATTTTCTGGGGCTCCAGCTTGCCACCCTACAGAGGCACACCCCTTTGGAGAGTCTTAGTTCAAAGAACAACAGAAACTTTGGCATTAGAGATTTCCCTTAATGACTTCCTGTCTGTGAATTAAATTCCAAGGCGGCGCTCAAGATCAAAGAATGTATAGAGAAGAAAGTAAAAGATTTACTCTTCCTTTTATACAGTTTTGTTGTTTTACCTTCTAATAGTACAAGTAAGGTTTAATTGTGCTGTGTTGGATGCTTGTGCCAGCTGAGTATTTAAAAAGCTTTGCCTAAAGCTACATTCTCCCCTTTCCATTTGGAAAACAGAATCTTGAGGTTAATGTTTGGTTACTGTTTTTCAGAATGGTCCAAAGATCACCTACGTTAGAATTTCAGGAGAATTTTTAAGAGATTGACCCCTCTGCCCCAACACAAAATGTAAATAATCAGAACCTCTGTGGATTTTTCATTTTCTATAACTGAGCTCCACAGATAATTCTCACATACAACAAATTTGGCTTAATTTATTTATTCTCATTCTTCCTAAATATTGAAAAATTTCAAGTTATGACCTTAACTTCAAATATATGACTTTATTCACATTCCTTTAATATCAATGTGTAGTGCTCTCATTGCCAATATTTTCTCTATGTTGTGTGTTTCTGATTTTTGTCTTCGATCAAATTAATTTTAATTTAAAAGAAAACACAGTTAAAATAGATTTTTTTCCTCATTTTTAAGATGTAAAGCAAACCCATTTCTGGGATTTATCCTGATGACTATTGGAATATTTTATGTATTATTTTACCTTTAATTCGATTTTAATATTCTTCAAATCATTTTATTAATCTACAAAAAATTTATTGAATATTCCCATTATCTTTTATGTTCTTCTATTTTATTTTTTATTTTTTTTAAAGATTTTATTTATTTATTTGACAGAGAGAGACACAGCGAGAGAGGGAACACAAGCAGGGGGAGTAGAAGAGGGAGAAGCAGGCTTTCTGCAGAGCAGGGAGCCCGATGAGGGGCTGGATCCCAGGACCCTGGGATCATGACCTGAGCTGAAGGCAGATGCTTAACGACTGAGCCACCCAGGCGCCCCTATGTTCTTCTATTTTAATGCAACTTGAAGTATTTTACGTGTCATTATTTTTTCAATAATCTCTTTAATAAAAAAATTTATTTATTTTATTCTTGGGGGCATTTGGGTCTTGTGCTCCACTTGTATGACTTTTCTACATAAAAAAACAAGCATTAGAAAAAGAAGGAATATTCTCATTCCACTCATTGAAACTTGTGATATTATATTACACAGGCAAACTATTAGCAAATGAATAGAAAATAATAAATTCATATGGAGAAATTACAGATGATTAATGTATTTTACAAAGAACATAGCTTGTTTTATTGTGCAAAGAGAATAATAGTGAATTTATATGAAAGAAAAAATGATAAAAATAGAACCTCAGATTTCACTATGTGCTTTGAAAGAGTGGACAGATGAATTTTAGCATAAGAAACGTACTAATCAGTCCTTTGAAATCCAGTTGCATGAGCTAAGTATTTCATTGAATTTTACCTCAGTCAATATATACGCAAAGAAAGAGATCTAGCCACTTGTTTGTCTGAATTTAAAAAGTAACACCTACTTACAACTCGGAAAATGCAGTTTTTGTATTTATGTTCTATCTCCTCAACTAAATTGTAAGTCTTTGGGTAGGAATAGAGAAGTGGCCTCAAGCTTGAATTCTGGAGTCAGCCTGCCTAGATTTGATAACTTTGGTGCTAGGGAACTGTGCAACCTCAGACAAACAACTTAATCTCTATGTCTCTCTTGCCTCTTTAGTAAAATGAGTTTAATAGTATTATTGATCTCATAGGGCTGTTGTGGAATTAATTAAAAAATTCAACAAAAGGTGCCTATTAGAGGAGTCTGACATTTCCATATATTCACCATTTAATAGGATCAATATTACCAGTCAAAGGGGCACCTGGGTGACTCAGTCGGTTAAGCATCTGCCTTCGGCTCAGGTCATGATCCCAGAGTCCTGGGATCGAGCCCCGCATCGGGCTCCCTGTTTGGCGGGAAGCCTGCTTCTCCTTCTCCCTCTCCCACTCCCCCTGCTTGTGTTCCCTCTCTCGCTGTGTCTCTCTCTGTCAAATAAATCAATAAAATCTTTAAAAAAAAAAAAATAAAAGTAACTGAAAAAAAAAAAAAAGATTACCAGTCATGACCAAGTTCTTATAGAGCAAAGACAAACTCATTGGTGGTTTTGAAAGAATTCACCACAGAAAACAAGTTATATGGGATCCACCTGGATCAAGACATCTTTGTTTTTGATGCACATTGATATTTTCAAATCTCAGCAAGAGATCTCTTAGATCTTGACCGAAGGTTACTGTGCCTTGGCAATTGGAACTTTATAGATCCAAGAGATCTTTTCAAAATTTTGCTCTTTTCAGGGGATCTTGCTTTGAGATAATGCAAAACTCTCTGCAGAAAGTCTGAGAATGAACATTTCTAGAAAGTTTCTTGTCCAGCTGATTAGCTTTGCATTTTAATAAATTTCCTCTTATATGAATACACACACACTCATTTTGAAATTGTCCCTCACTGATCTCTTATTATACACTCATTTCCTAAATTACTAAAGTAATAGCCGGCATTATCACAATTACATGTGTTCATGGTGCTTCACATGATTACAATAATCATTTTATCATGCTTCTAAAATATTAATAATCCAATGATTGTAATCATCATTAATTACTATTAACTTCATAGGCTACCACACAATCCCAGATAATGCAACACAAAAAGATGACAAAGAGAAGACTGCACTGGGTTCCTTTTTTTTCTCCAGAAGGTTATTTTAGTGGTTTAGAAGGAAAACATATGCATGCTAACTGCACTGAAGCTAACTGTTCAAGTTCTCCTAGGGAGATAATTTTTTATGCAACAATATGTCTATTATTAGTTCTTATACATTAGCCCTTAGTAAATAGTATTTATTCTGTCTGCATATCTTGACAATGACTTCTCCCCACATTTGCCACCACCCACTGAGACAATCATTGCCACCATTCAGACACACAACAAACTAAGGTTTTATTACTTTAATTTTCCAAACAAATTATACCATGCTAAATTACAACACATGGAAATAATTTTTAAAAGACAAAGAGAACAGCAGATTTTACCTTTTTATTAAGTGAACGATATGTAATTTGAAATAATGGCTTGTATTAAGTATTGTCCAAATGTGCAAATGTTGTGTGACTGAGTGAGTGCTCTAGCAAGCATCAAAGTTTCCTGAACCTTTTTGAAATTAAATGGAGGGAACTATGTAAATTAGTCTTATTCTGGTGTTTTATAGCCCCATAAACTTGGATTTAAGTTAATAGCTGGTAATCTCAATGGTAATCTCAATGAGAGGGAGTCAGGAAAATCCCTAACTTCAAACTATAAGATGCATCTTTTATATTTCCAGCTAGTGCTGCAAAAATGTCACAAAGACTAACAGAATGTGTCCTAAAGAATGATGTGTTATTATCTGAATTGACACAGAACAATGTTAGATTAAGAATTCAGATGTGTGCTGAAGGTTAACAGTGGGAGCTTACACTAGAATCAAAGAGCTCAAAACAGGAAATGTCCTTTAGGGAAGTTTCTGCATTTCTCCACAATTTTCAGAACAGCCACCATTTAGGGGAAGATGGCGAAGTATAGTGTACACTTTTAGTTTGGACAAATTAGGAAAATGTTGTCTAACCATTATCATTTCCAGTAACGCTAATGTTCACAGTGTTTTAAGACAGAGACAGCTTTGGAAACAAAACAGTGGGAGCTTTTTAGGATACCAATTCAAATGCCACCCAGCTGAGTAATGATCTGGTTGTCATTACCAAACTTATTTTTTCATGTCTGCTCAGTGATTAATGTCACTTGGAATTAGTATATCCTTCAGTTCACTCCCATATGGACAAATGCCACCATTCAAACATCATCATCATGTTACCAGTTTGTCCTGAGAAACTATTGAAAACTTCAATGCTTTCTCTTCATGTTTAATGAAAGATTGATAGAGGGAATGGTCTGATGTTGTTTATCTCCTGTGAGAGCAATTGATTACAGCTAATTTTCATGCCCCTGTAGTGTCCATTCAGTGGTTGATTTCAAGAAAACTTAGAGCAGCTGGTCCCAATTCTGGCCATATATAGAACCACCTAGGGAGCTTTTAAAAATATATATTACTGGGCTTTAACCCAAAGCTACTGAATAAGAATCTCCAGGGTTTATTCTCATCAAGCTATATTTAAACATGCTCTCTAAATAATTTTATTGCAGCTGTCCATGGACTGGCCTTTGGGATCCATTTACTGAATTTTGAAATTAGCCTCAAATTCTAGCTCTGAAGCTTTCTATATGAAAAGTCCTCCTCCAGTCCAAATAATCTGGAATTTCCCACATCTGTGAAATGAAGATAATATTCATTTTAGTTGTTTTGAGGACTACATGACGAACACACAGAGGCTGTCGAGAATAGTTCATAGCACACAGTAGGCCTATAATAGGTTGTGGAAGAGATGGTTATGGGCTTGCCCAAATCCGTTTTCTTTTATTTCTGGACACACAGCCAGATTGCTTTTCTCAGTACACCTTGTGCTTAGTTGAGTTCATGTGACTAAATCCAGGCCAAAGGAATGCAGCAGAAGGAATGTGAACCACTTCTAAGTTTGGACTGCAAAGACCTCCACAGTCAACCTATGCAGTTGCTTCCCCTTCTGGTAGGCTAACTGAGATGACCTACAAAGTGACCTTGGGATCCAGTGTTGAACATGGAAATTATACAAGATGGAACAAACCAGAGTTCCTGATGACCATGTGGAAGGCCACCCACCAATAAACTTCATTTGTGTTAAGTATCTATCACTTGGGGTGTATCTACTACAGCAGCTAGTACCCTATGTGTGTTGTGCAATTATTTTAATTTTCTTTTAAAATAATAGTAACATTTGAAAAACTTGTTTCTTCACTTGTCTGTCTATTGTGGTATGCCCTATATTATCAATTGTGGAAACAGTCAGGAATCTTAATGCTCATAACATACAATGAGCACTTCACAGATTCCTGTGGCAACAGTAAAAACCTTCTGTGTTAGCGGAGTATCTAATCCCTTAAGAAGATCACCTGCCACCAAGCGACATGCTACATGATCCCAATGTTATTGCTCCTTCATCTTTTAGGGACAGGAAAACAAATATATATAGTGGACCTTAATCAGGAAATTAATTGGAATAAAGGATGCTGTACTATTTATACTGTATGACAATACACTACATCATCATCTACATGTCATTTATGTAGGAACAACTATTTATGAGAAATTTCTCCTAAGATTGTAATGGTTATATTTCCCTCTTCACTATTGCTTTTGGGGTTTTCTTTTCCTTCTCCTCTATCAATTACTTCTAAGTAACCCCTACCTTCATATTAACTCTAATGTTATAACATTATACAGGTCTGGTCCAGAAGGATCTTACTTTGGGAAGAACAAATATGGGAGAATAAAAATAAACTTAAAAAAAATTTAAAAGCTTCTCCTTCCCACCTCTAAGGTTTCAGAGTAGCATCTTCAGTTCCTTATGCTATTTTTCTCAGTTCACTCATATTGCCCCAACATTATTCTATACCCCACATGCCTTCATATTTAGCCTATCCGATGCCCTGGTGAGGCAGTCTCTTTTTCTCCCTTTTCTCAGAGGTAATTAAATCTTCAGTCTTTTGTATACTCAGAGACTCATTTTAGAAAATCACTATAATTTGAATTTTCCTATAGGATCTAAGTTAGAGGTCACACATATAGTTCATCTCACTTGCTAACTAGTAAATCTTTAGTGACTCCTTGGAATGCTTTGTTTAGAAAGGTTTGAGATCAATGTGTCGTCTCAGCAAAAAAGAACATCCGCATCAATTAGGGATGTATTTCCCAGTTTCAGGAGGAGAAGCAGTGGCATTCATGCCAGGTGTTTGTATCCTGGTGCCCTTTTAAAAAAAAATAAAATAAGAGGAGGATGAAAATTATTATTACTACAAAAGAAAGTTCAAACGAGCAGTTCTTTTGTGTCTTTAGGAATAGTGGAGTGTTGGCATGCTTTCTCAGAGTTCAGAAAAGATCAGTCTTCAAATATACTTTTGAGATCCAACTATATTAAGAACCAATGAAGTACAAGACCATATTGTAAATATGGTAAAATAGTTTCAGTGCTTAAATTCAACAGTTAAAGGTCTACGAATACCATATTTCATTCCTTTCAGTGTATCCTCATGACTATATACATAAACTTATTTGGTGATAAAAGTAGAAGTCAAAATTTGAGGTCTTTCATTCATGGAGATTTGGCCAAATGGTCCCTTAAATTCAGTTCTGAAAATGGGCCATAAGATCTGAGTGATTTCCTGCAATGGAAGAGATAATGGGAAACACTTGTCAGAAGGAAGAGTGAAAGAGTGAAATAGGGAACATTAAGTCAATGCCTAAAGCAAGTAGAATGAAAGAAAAGAGGTGATTGGTAAACTCTTTCAAGATGGAGGCACATGGTATCAGGAGTCACTGAGACCCATAATTCCTTAGGCCTTCTCTCCTGGAGTTTCCTTCCCTGATGTTTTTCCTCAGGTCCTCTTCTGTCAAAGAATTGACCACCCCAGCTCCTAACTCTTGAGTTACCCACTAGATCGTTGACCCCGAGTACTATCAAACAGCACCAGTATTAGATATCTTACTCCTGGCACTTGGTAGAGATGGAGGCTGTGGACAGAACTTCTGTCTCATTGCTGCAGAGATACAAATATACCTGGAAACCCAAATTGTCTATCATATGACATTTACTCATGTAAGCATTGGTTTTCCAGCAGCACTTTTTTTTTTTTAAGATTTTATTTATTTATTTATGTGACAGAGAGAGCAAGAGAACACAAGCAAGGGGAGCAGTAGAAGGAGAGGGAGAAGCAGGCTCCCCATCGACCAGGGAGCCCAATGCAGGTCTCGATTCCAGGACCCTGGGATCATGACCTGAGCCGAAAGCACACGCTTAACCCTCTGAGCCACCCAGGCGCCCGTGGCAGCACTTTTTAAATTGAATAGAGTTCTAAACCTTGTCCTCATTATATGAATTCACTAGACTTTCCTGTGCTGAATGGATAATAATCATTGTATATAACATTGTATCTATGGGAACATATCTGTCAAATTCCAAATAATTGACTTCCAAAGAACATTTACATTGCACCAATTTGTAATTGGTAAGCTCATTTCCCTTCTTTCTTTTTTCAGTTATATAATGAAATTTAATGAAGCAGGTTTCAGATCTACATCTCCCCATACACTCATTTTACTAGTTCAGAAAACAAAGAAATGAATTTAATGATCCCAAGTCACTGACTTGGTTACATGTATTCTATCAGATCCTAATAATTTCTCACACTAATGCATTCCTCTATCAATGTCAGGTTGCTTAAGAGGAGACAGAGCCAAGGACTACTTGCTTACTAGACTGTGAAAGCTATAGGTTTGGCTACAGGTGAGGACCACAAAGGGTGAATGTTTATATTAACCTTTCTTGTTTCTTGTTCTTAAATATCTTTTTGATGAAAAAGTCACAGAAAGGAGCTTCTTAAAGACATTTTTTCTATGAATAGAGCTAGCTAAACATGTTATTTGACTTTATTGTGATCTTATTGATGATTTCGGGAAACTTAGAGAATGGAGTGCTCTGTACAATATAAAATCCACTAACGTAAAGCACACTAAACAACATGATTGTCAATGGGATAGACATATGTGGTAAGAGTATAAAAACATGCACAGAAAGGGTATAGGCTGACATTGGACAATGTTTCTGGGGAGGCAAAACAATGAGATGGTGGTAGAGGTTTTGCTATTAGATGTATTTAGTTATTTAAGATGAGATGCAAGTATGAAAATATAGTAACATATTTAAATCTGTTATATTTCTAGTTTTTGTCTATTAAAATATCTTAATTAGATTAAAAAATATACATACATATTTTATTACTTTTATTTTTTAGGTCTTCGTTTTAATTCCAGTTAACATAGAGTACTTTATTAGTTTCAGGTGTACAATGTAGTGATTTAAACAATTCCTTACATCACCCGGTGCTCATCATGACAAGTACACTCCTTAATCCCCATTTCCCTCATGCCCCTGCTAACCTCCACTCTGGTAACCATCAGTTTGTTCTCTATAGTTAAGAGTCTGTTCCTTGGTTTGTCTTTCTCTCTCCTTTCTTTCCCTTTGCTCATTTGTTTTGTTTCTTAAATTCCACATATGAGTGATATCATATGGTATTTATCTTTTTCTGTCTGACTTATTTTACTTAACATAATACTCTGTAACTGCATCCATGTCATTGCAAATGGCAAGATTTTTTATGGCTAATATTCCATATATACATATATACCATATATATATACACCACATCTTCTTGATCCATTCATCAATTGATGGACATTTGGGCTGTTCCCATAATTTGGCTGTTGTAGATAATGCTTCTATAAACATTGAGGTATGTGTATCCCTTTGAATTAGTATTTTTGTATTCTTTGGGTAAATACCTAGTAGCGCAATTACTGGATGAAAGGTAGCTCTATTTTTAACTTTTTGAGGGATCTGCCTACTGTTTTCCACACTGATTGCCACCAGTTTGGACTTCCACGAATAGTGCAAAAGGGTTCCCCTTTGTCTGCATCCTCACCAGCACCTGTAGCTTCTTGTGTAGTTGATTTTAGCCATTCTGACAGGTGCGAGGTAATATCTCATTGTAGTTTTGATTTGTATTTCCCTGATAATGAGTGATGTTCAACATCTTTTCATATGCCTATTGGCCATCTGCATATCTTCTTTGGAAAAATGTCTATGTCTTCTGCCCATTTTTAATTGGATTATTTGTTTTTTGGATGTTGTGTTTTATGAGTTCTTTATATATATTGGATACAAACCGTTTATCAGGTATGTCATTTGCAAATATCTTCTCCCATTCCGTAGGTTGCATTTAGTTTTGTTGATTATTTCCTTCACTGTGCAGAAGCTTTTTATATTGATGAAGTCCCGATAGTTTATTTTTTGCTTATGTTTCCCTTGCTTCCAGAGACATATCTAGAAAGAAGTTGCTACAGCCGATTTCGAAGAGGTTACTGCTTGTGTTTTTCTCTAGCATTTTTATGGTTTCCTGTTTCACATTTAGGTCTTTCATCCATTTTGAATTTATTTTTGTGTATGGTGTAAGAAAGTGGCCACTTTCATTCTTTTGCATGTTGCTGTCCAAAAGCACCATTTGTTGAAGATGCTGTTTTTTCCCCATTGGATATTCTTTCCTGCTTTGTCAAAGATTAATTGACCATATAGTCATGGAATAAAAAATATATTTAAAAGAAGGGAATTATAGTATTGCAAAGTAAGAACAAGTTCTTTTAACTTTTTTTCAAACTTTTAGGCAGTAACAATTATGATGTGAACTGAATCACTCAGTTATTTAATTTAGGTTTAAAAAAAATCCTACTCACTTTTTGGAGCTAATTGCAGGTTGAGTAATTTAACTTTGACACTGTCTTACTATTTTGACTTCACTTCATCTCCCTTAATAGAGTTATATTTGTTACCTAATATAAATTCATACATTTAAAATATGAATTTTAATAATCCTCTTAGTGTTTTTAAATTGGAAATAAATGATTTCACTGTGAAATATACATATTTGGGCTCTTCTTCATATTACATTATATCAAGTAAAGTAGCATTGAGGGTGGTGAAAGTGGATTGTCAACAATTGTATCACTACATCATTGTAGAATAGCTATTATTACAGTTTGATTCCATAAAGGAATTACGGTTATTTGGAAAGATAACTGGGTAAGGCATGAAATGGATAGAGGAAAAGATTTTACTTTCTTTCCTTGAGAATAAACTTTAGGTAGCTTAGAAAATTCCCATAAATTAAAGTATGAAAAACACATTTAAAAACTGGTACCTGAGCTTCTGAGGATAAGAATTAAGATAGAATATAAAATAAATACAAGTGTTAACCTTTTCATTCATATAAATAATGATCTTTAATAGAGGGCCTCTAGCCTCCCAGTTAGCCAGAAATACTCTAGGATTTAAAAAAAAAAATTCAAAATTAAGATGAGTCACATGCTATCTTGAGATCTAATAAAATGGTGTTTTCTTTCTTTTTTAACTTTTGTCTAGGTGTAACAAAGAATATTCAAATGCAGATTTGGAACTTACCAATGTTCACATAATTTAAATGAAAGTCATTATCAAAATTCAGAATTCCACTGATTTACTACATTGCTATAGGCAACTAATCAACACCAACACAGCTTTAGTAACTTAAATTGCATATTCAGTTGTATAAGATAAAATAGAAAGAAAACGTGTTAGAGCAATTATCATCGTCTTCACTATCATGACCTTTATCGTAATGGCGACTAACATTTTTTTAACTCTTCACAGATTGCAAAGTGCTTTCATCTCCAGCGTTTCTCACATCTTACAGTTGGCTGAGAGTAAGTAAAACATGTGTTATTTATTCACCCTACCGTTGGAAAATCTGAAAGATACAGAAAAATTAAAACAAATGCCAAAATAAGAAGACATTTATGTTGTTTCTATGTCAGGTAGCATTTTAAAAATATGAATGCAGAGGGGCCCAATATGGGAGAAGGCAGTTAGGAAGATGTGATGTGAGCTAAACAATGGGTCTGTGCCTGTTTTAAGATGATTCCCTGCAGATCTCTAGTGTTTGATTAGGAAAAACCCAAATAACATTAAAAGACATGGAGAAATATACATCTTTTAATTCATTATTATAAAAACACTCGAACTGTTATCCATCACTAATCTTGTTTCCTCTATAGCCGCACTCCCTCCCATTGTAACCCATACTAGATTATTGTGAAGCAAATCTAGGACATCACATCATTTCGTTTAGGGAAAATGCAAATGTACTTTATAATAGAAAACTAAGTCTATTAAAATTGGATGTGGATTTAAATAGAAGAAATTATTCTTTGTTTAAATCACTCAAAATTGGTGTTTTTCTTTGGAGATTTATTTATTTTCAAACTCCTGGGTGAATTTGGCCTCCTTCTTCATGAATAACCCATTCTACTTGAAACATCTTAATCTTGTAAACTCTCCCTGAGACTAATCAAATATCTTGTACAGTGTAAAAACAAGTTCAGAATAATGTCCACTGGATGATTGGTTGTATGGATAAGTTACTACATTTTTGATAGATGACCACTGTAAACACTGTAAATCATCTACTGTTTTAGTTAAAAGGATTCCTGTTAACCAAGACACCTGGCTTCTAACACTGCCTACCACAAGTACCCTTGTGATTTTGAATGAGTTGGGTAACTTTTATGGATCCTTTGCCCTGACTAAAAATAAAAAGATAAAAATTTTAAAAATTTTAAAAAAGGATTTATATGCTAGATTATCTATAAAATAGATAGGTATCATAGTATCGAAATATCAGTTGTGTTATTCTAGCTCTGAAGTACTTCATTTCTTACTTCCATAGTACATATTCATTATTTTGAGGCCATGAGTCCTTGTTCAAAAGTGACTCTTACCTCATTTAAATAAGCTCTAGTCTCCATACAAGGTAGACCTGCCAAATCTAGAAAAGGAGCAATGATCAGAAAATCAGTAGCAATTATAGTGACAAATCAATCTTCAAGGACAGACTCTGTGAATATTGAAAGTAAAACCATATCTATCAGGTCTGTGGAATTACATAATTTGAGCTTTCTTGAAATGTTGGGTAGAAATTGACCCTTATTAATATCTTTGGCACCTGTCAATTTGAGCACTGGGTGTTATATGTAAGTGATGAATCACTAAATTCTACTCCTGAAAACAATTTTACATTATATGTTAACCAACTAGATTTAAATAAAAACTTGAAAAAGAAAAAAATATTCTTTGGTAATAACTCATTGTCAACATCTGTGGCATTTTACTCAAATCAAACTATAAACTTTTGAGGTTGATAAATTTTATTCTCACTGCTGATATCCAATGTGAAATATAAATGTTAAAAATATGGAGAGATCGCTTTTTAGAATTGTATTTTAGAGATTGTTTTTAGAATATATTGTTTTTTAGGGATTTGTTCAGTGGTATAACACAAAGAAGAAGCAACCTGCTGCCTGAAAGTTACTTTTAGGAAAGAGGCTCACTGAAAGTATTATATTGGCACCTTTGATAATGAAAATGGTAAAACTTCCTGAAGTTCTTTGAGCATACATTTCTCAAGAATTTATTCAGCACATAATAAAACATGAAAAAAAAATCCAAAAATACTTCCAGGTGTCTAAATAACATTAGCTTTCATTCACATTAGTTTTTACCTTACCTAGTAATCAGTTACCACCAAAAAGTCATTATGCTTTAACATATTGTCCTGTTTGGCTAAGAGTACTCACACCAAACTTCATTTCCTAAGAGTTGAGGATAGACGATTTCAAGATGAGTGAAGCCAAATGTCCTGAAAATACTGTATGTACCTAGAAACAAAAGAGTTCCTCCCAGAGAGGAACTGTGTCCCCTTAGGAACAACAAAACAGAGAGATGCCTACTTGTACTCGAATACAGACACACACACACACACACACACATTCCTAACTGCAATACAAGGGGTAACTGGACCATGCTTTTTGCCTGTAAGGAAAGAATAAAGATATACTTTGAAAAAATATTCTCAGTCTCTGAATTTAGCTTGTTTCTACCATCCAGACATGACGCAAGATGCTTAAAAGAATGAATAGGTAACTTTTGGGAAATTTGGGGATAAACTGCTAAAATAGTTATTGTGGGTAAATATAAGGTTTTGAGCTCTTTTAATGTTTTTTAAATTATAGAACTATAAGTTACACCCTTAACATTTTATCATTCAAGGTGAAATCTCAGTCTCTTGAACTTCTGTGGTAAAAACCTTAAGAGACCTAAAGTCTCCTAAATTTGAAGGTAAAGACTTGAAGAGAAAGACTTTTTTAAATAAGATTTTATTTATTTATTTTAGAGATAGAGAGAGCATGCAAGTAGAGGGAGGAGCAGAGGGAGGACAAACAGACTTCATGCTGAGTGCAGATCCCGCAGCAGGGCTCGATCCCAGGACCCTGAGATCATGACCTGAGCCAAAATCAAAAGCCAGACGCCCAGCCGGCTAAGCTACCCAGGTGCCCCAAGAAAAAGACTTTTGGGGGTGCCTGGGTGGCTCAGTCGTTAAGCGTCTGCCTTCGGCTCCGGTCATGATCCCAGGGTCCTGGGATCAAGCCCTGCATCGGGCTCCCTGCTCCACGGGAAGCCTGCTTCTCCCTCTCCCACTCCCCCTGCTTGTGTTCCCTCTCTCGCTATGTCTGTGTCTGTCAAATAAATAAATAAAATCTTAAAAAAAAAAAAAACAAAACTTTGGGACGCCTGGGTGGCTCAGTCGGTTGAGCGTCTGCCTTCGGCTCAGGTCATGATCCCAGGGTCCTGGGATCGAGCCCCGCATCGGGCTCCCTGCTCGGCGGGAAGCCTGCTTCTCCCTCTCCCACTCCCCCTGCTTGTGTTCCCTCTCTCGCTGTCTCTCTCTCTGTCAAATAAATAAAATCTTTAAAAAAAAAAAAAAGAAAAAGACTTTTGCATCAGATATATGTTTTATCAGTTAGCTGTCTCGATGAATTGCATTTTTGGTATAATCTTGAACAACATATAAAATTATTTTAGCTTTATGTGTAGAAAATTACTCTATCCAAAATATAGCTTTAGACTGAAATATCCCACATGTAGTGAAAGTGAGGGAATATTTTAAGAAAATTATGAAACCATCTTTTTTAAAGGTTATAGTGATGTGGGCTTATATTTAAGAGATAATTAAAAAAAAATCTTTTATGCCTCTTATTTCCTCTTCAGTTGTTTAAGGTTAGATTGTATTTTATAATTCAATTTTGAAACTTCTCCCTGAATTTTACCCAAATTTTCAGGTATTGAGAATGAGTACTACAAGAATACTTAATCATTTTGTCAGTGGAATACCTTGAGGTAAACACCACAAAGCCTTTTGAAAATGGTATAATAAGTTCTGGCACTCAAATGAAATATTTCATGATATACATGGAAATCCTAAAAACTTTATTTTGTGAGAATAGTGGGGGAATTAGTAGATGGCAGAGTTGAAATATCCTGTTCAGAAGCTTAAGTCAAACTCTTGCCTGGAAGTCTGCTCTGCATTACTAATGAAATATCTTTATTAAAAATCTATTGTGTACAGAATTTTGTATGAAAAAACTATGATATAAAGTGCTTGCTGCCATCACAACGATGCATATGCGGTGGCTGTATGAAAAAGGACTAAATGACGGAGCTAAAATCCGCTCAAATCTTCTGTGTCTATCAAACACCT
This sequence comes from Neomonachus schauinslandi, assembly GCF_002201575.2. Classification (NCBI taxonomy): domain Eukaryota; kingdom Metazoa; phylum Chordata; class Mammalia; order Carnivora; family Phocidae; genus Neomonachus; species Neomonachus schauinslandi. The sequence goes on along the minus strand of NC_058407.1, from coordinate 29,455,004 downwards.
AGAAATGAAGGAGCATGTCATGTTCTGCTGTGGTGGTTTTGTTGTCAGCTAATGGCAAATTGTTGTGAGTAAATAAATTAATGCCACATCTTGGTGGCAGCATTTCTCCCTCTTGGGGTTTACAAGACCATGTGTCTCTCCAGCTTTTCTTCAAGCTTAATCCTATTTACTCCATTCTCCTTCTACCTACAATATTTTCTTACCTCTGAAACCTGGTTAAAATGAACATGAATAGCCAGCTTCCATCAAATAACCAAAAGGAAATAAGTAGTCTGAGGGAGGTATATTCTGGGTAAATCAACCTCATTCATTTGGAATTGATTACCTTCATAAATCATTCATTCTAGGAGAGCTAATTAGTACTACTTAACATTAGAACTAATGATCTGCTTTGTTTATTTCACTGAGTCCTTGAATTAATTCAGTTTCCTGACCCCGGAAATGGCTAAGGTGATCATGGACTGATGGACAGGCAAATGCACAATGTGCTTTCAGCAAAATGTTTGCTTAAGGAAGACCACATGTATAGTTTCCCAAGAAAAGTAAGTTAAGGGGCACCTGAGTGGCTCAGTTGAGAATCCAACTCTTGATTTGGGCTCAAATCATGATCTCAGGGTTGTGAGATTGAGCCCTGTGTCGGGCTCCACATGGGCATGGAGACTGTTTAAGATTCTCCCTCTCTCTCTCCCTCCCCACTCCTTCCCTAAAGGGGGAAAAAAAAAAAAGTAAGTTAAAATAATGAAAAAAAAACCTAAATTGTAGCCACATTATGAAATAATCAAGGGAATATAAGGGAGGTATAAATCCTCTGCTAGATCCCTTCTCCTTTCTTATTAGTGACATAGGTACTTAATTAATACTATCTGTTTCTGGTGTGTGCATGGACACTCAGGAGATAACGTCTCGATTAAAGAGGACTTCGTGAATTGTGTAAGACTGTTGAATCACAGACCTGTACCCCTGAAACAAATAATACATTATATGTTTAAAAAAAAAAAAAGAAGAAGAAGAAGATAGTAGGAAGGGAAAAATGAAGGGGGGGAAATCGGAGGGGGAGACGAACCATGAGAGATGATGGACTCTGAGAAACAAACTGAGGGTTCTAGAGGGGAGGTGATGGGGGATGGGTTAGGCTGGTGATGGGTATTAAAGAGGGCACGTTCTGCATGGAGCACTGGGTGTTATACGCAAACAATGAATCATGGAACACTGTATCAAAAACTAATGATGTAATGTATGGTGATTAACATAAATAAGAAAAAAAAAAAAGAGGACTTCAACTCCCTGGGTTTAGACCTCAGTCTGTACTTCCTAAATTGATTAAGTTCTTCTTCTCACACCCCACATGGCTGATCCCCAGACAATGATTTACCTGACATTTACTGCCAAGTTTCAGTACCCCAATGACTTTTGTCCCACATTTTCCCTATACAAAACTAGTATTTTCAGCACTTTGGAGACAGTCTTTGAGACATTAGTCTACCGTCTTTCTGGTGTTGGTCTCGCTGAAATAAATTCCTTTCTTATTTCACCACCACTTATCCTGGACTTTGAAATTTGTCAGTGGTGAGTTGGTCAAACCTGATCTGTTTGGGACCCCTGGAGCTCAGGTGCTCTTGGGCCCTGAATCCCAGTTACACACTCTTACTATCTGTCTAAGCAGTAAGATACCTTTCTCAGAAAAGAGAAACTAAGAGCCAACATAATAAAACTACAAAGGGTAAATGTCATTAAGATATTGTGATTTATAAGAAATATATTTATATGGTCTTTTAGATGACCAAAATATATCTCTCATATATATTTGGTCTTCACCACTGTTCCTGGCTTACAGCTCCCAAAACCCTTGGGATAGCCTATGTGTTGAGAATCACCTAAGTGTCTTTTGCCATGTTAATGAGGTGACTTAGAAAGGAGGGAAGTTGGGGGCTGGTAGCTGGAGAACTAACCACATGACTAGAAGGTTGAAACTTTTAGTCCCCCCCACTATCTCCTGGGAGAGGACAGAGTTTAATCAATTGCCAATGTCCAGTGATTTAACCAATCATGACTATGTAATTAAGCCCCTGTAAAAACCCAAGAGGACCAGGTTCAGAGGGCTTCTGGGTTGGTAAACACATGTAGGTACTGGGAGAGTGGCACACCTGGAGAGGGTATGGAAGTTTTGTACATTCTCCCCAAATCCTGCCCTGTGCCTCTCTTCCATCTGGCTCTTCCTAAGTCGTATCCTTTTATAATAAAATGGTGATCTAGTAAGTGAAAGGTTTCTCTGAGTTCTGTGAACTGTTCTAGCAAACTAATAAAACCTGACAAGGGTGTCATGGGAACCTTTGACTTATAGCCACCTGGTCAGAAGTACAACCTGAACTTGAGATTGGAATCTTGAGCAGGGTAAGGGGTGTGTGTAGTCTTGTAGGACTGAACTCTTAATCTGTGGAATCTTATGCTTTCTCCAGGTAAGTAGTGTCAGAATTGAGTTGTATTGCAGGACACCCAGACAGTGTCCAAGAGTTCCTTGTCAGTGTGGGGAAGCCTCTGCACACACATATTGGAATTGGGTCCAAGAGCCTAATTTAGTTATGCTAGATCAGTGGTTTACATTTGGGCCCTATAGTTTCAAAATGTGGAATGCATACCCCTGATTGTACCTGAAATTATTTGAGTTGTAACAAAAGACATGGCATTAAATAACATTGACTCACATGATGAGGGGTATTCAATTTTCTACTCTCTTAATCCTTTTATTTACTTTTTACTTTTTTTTTTTTTTTACTTTTTACTTTTGGAATATGTAGTTAATACCTCTTTAATATTTGCTAATTGTCCTTTATGATGAGAACATAGCTCAGTTCAGAATCTTCAACAGGTAACAATATCCAGTTCGAATTTAATACTTTTTAAAATTTTTAGTTATAGTTTTCTATTTACAATAATTATAAAAAAATCTTCAAAATAAAGCTGGATACAGAGGAGTTGGATTAAAAAGTCAACACCAAATTGACTCTTCCTTCCAAAATGCTGACTTTTGAGAATATGAGATATGAAATATGAATAGTATCCTGACTTTGCTAGAATTACTTTTGGAAAATTATAATTTAATAAGAAAGATAAAGAGGAAACTATCTTAACAAATACTAATTATTCCATTGCTAGAAATCTAGCATATTATTTTTTAGGGCTAGAAATTAGTATTTTTTAAAGACTAGTTCTTGTTAAGAACCTCAAGATGTGTAACTTGCATATTCAAGGACCTAACCTTGTATCTATCTGATACTAAATATTTAAAAGTCATCCTCACATACTTTCATTTCTCTGCAGCACTTCTCAGTCTATCAACTAACTAAAATATCTATAAGTGGAACCAAGAAAGTTGGGACTCCTGGAGATCAGGAATGATCCCATCCATTCATTCAGTCATGTTTTTTCTATTGGTTCATATTTATGAATCCCACTTTTGTGCCAGCTTTATGTTGTAAAATGAAAACACAAAGAAACATATGATAATGTGATTTCAAGAAAGTAGTAGCTGTAAAACAAACTACATTTGACTTATGATTTTATTTATATTTTGTATTTTGTATTTTGTTTGTCAAGGAAAGTTATAAGAAAAGCAGAGTATTAAAGTTCTTTTGTGGGGGTGCATGGGTGACTCAGTTGGTTAAGCATTCTCCTCTTGGTTTCAGTTCAGATCATGGTCTCAGGGTCCTGAGATTGAGCCCCACATCAGGCTCCACACTCAGTGAGGAGTCTGTTTGTCCCTCTTCCTCTGCTCCTCCCCCTGCTCCCTCTCTTTCTCTCTCATAAATAAATAAAATCTTTTAAAAAATAAGAGTTCTTTTGTGAAGGACATGCCACATCTAAATCCATAATTCTGCCATTCTCTATTTATTATACCTGGTCCTCTGCTAGTTGTACCCCCCCACCAGCCCCCTAAAGGTGTTGAACTGATGATCTCAAGTTTAGAATAAAGTGGAGCATCTTTAATTAAATAAATTGAATAAATTGATCTGCAAAGAGCACTGAGAACTATGAGAACATGCAGAAAAGCATACGGCCCATTTTAGTGTAAATGAAGACAGATATGTTTGAAAAACAAGTAACGGTTATCCCAGTATAAAAGAGATTTTTTAAAATGTTCCCCAGGCAAAGGGAAGAGCATATAAAAAGATGTAGCAACTAGAGGCAGATCATGTGTTGTAGCTGAGAACATTGTAAAGCTTTACGAGAATAGAGGCAAAAGATGAGGAGATGTCTGAAGGAGAGAGTCTGAAGGCAGATTGAGAAAGGCCTTTTATATTGCAATGAGAAGTTTGAGATTCATCTTAGAGTGTTAATACTAATGGTAACTCATATTTTCCAGGTAACAGCTAGCTTGGAGATAAAGATTTGATGACCACAGTGTCTCTGTTCTGGGCCCAACCCTGTTTGGTTTGCAGGACCAAATTCCCCTAGTCCTTCACTTACTTGGGTCCTAAGTTAATTTCATACTCCTCCTGGGCATCTGCTCTCTGAGGCTGCTTTCTCTGGCATACTTAAAGTGATTTATCTTTAAAATGGCTTCAGTCCCAAGGGGGGGGAGTCACTCCAAATGACTAAATCACATACCTTGAATTCTAAGCTGCTCTTTCACAGCAGAGCGCTGGAGGCACATTGAAAAGTGCATTAATTAAAGTTCATGGTGACTGTGGTTCCCACTAGTCATCTCTTCTTTCCCTTCCTCTGTTTTTCCTTCCTATTTTCTTTTTCTACCTACTATTCATGAAGGGCTAGGAGGATTTTTTTTTCTACTTCTGTAATCAGCTAAGTGCTCTTCGAAGGTATAGCATTTCAAAAATTGAATTTTGGGGAAAAAGACATGCTGTCAAAACCAAAAGAGATGATATGCTCCATTATAAAATAAAATATTCAGAGTATCATTTATATATTTAAATTATTCATTACAGGGGCGCCTGGGTGGCTCAGTCGTTGGGCGTCTGCCTTCTGCTCAGGTCATGGTCCCAGGGTCCTGGGATCGAGCCCCGCATCCGGCTCCCTGCTCCACGGGAGGCCTGCTTCTCCCTCTCCCACTCCCCCTGCTTGTGTTCCCTCTCTCGCTGTGTCTCTCTCTGTCAAATAAATAAATAAAATCTTTAAAAAAAATAATAAATAAATTATTCATTACAATGACAGAAAATTAAGATGATTATTTTCCCCCTGTGGTACATGTCATATTTCTCAAAACAGGTGGAAAATAGGACAGTCAGTCCTTTCTGTGTCATATTTAAATTGTTTCTTCTGTCAATGGGTTTAGTGAAATTTGATTGGCAGTTGTACTAAGTCTAAGTACTTTCAAGAGAAGATTAATAAGAATTGGGAAAACCATCACTTATTGATGCTGGTCGTAACTCCAGAGAGTCTTTAAGAAACTAAAACAAGATATGGGCTTTTTTTTTTTTTTTTTGGTGAAAAAATTTATATTTAGATTTAGCCAGCTGGACTCAGTTTAGATGATTCCAATTTTGTTGGCAACATCCAAAGCATCATAGTCAGGAGCCAGTGAAACATATGCCTTCTTCTCTCCATCAGGCCTGATCAAGGTGTTGACCTTGGCCACGTCAATGTTGTAGAGCTTCTTCACAGCCTGTTTGATCTGGTGCTTATTGGCCTGGACATCCACAATGAACACAAGTGTGTTGCTGTCTTCTATTTTCTTCATGGCTGACTCAGTAGTCAGGGGGAACTTGATGATGGCATAGTGATCAAGCTTGTTTCTCCTGGGGGTGCTCTTTCGAGGATATTTGGGCTGCTCCACAGACACAGTGTCTTGGGTCATCGGAATGTAGGTGACATGCGGATCTTCTTTTTTTTGTGACTGTGGACACCTTTCAGCACCGCTTTCTTGGCCTTCAAAGCCTTTGCTTTGGCTTCGGCTTTGGGAGGGGCAGCGGCTTCCTTCTTAGCTTTCGGTGCCATCTTCATAAAAGGGATATGAAGATATGGGCTTTTTTTTTTTTTTTTCATTTTACAGTATTTCATTTGTGTTCATTTAATGTTGATTTCCACTCCCCTCCTTGAAGTCTGTCATTGGTTCCTCATAAGCTTCAGGATGAACCTGTAACTCTGACCAAGGCATGTAAAGTCATAATGACTCACCTGTTTATTGATTTATTCATCATTTAGTAAATATTTATTGAGCACCTATTATATGTCATATTCTTTACTAATTGCATTGCCCATTTGGTTTGTGCTTAGCTTTTAAGCTTTTCTCCTACCATGTTCCCAGTCACACTCTTCATGACAGCCATCCAAGGATCTACTTGGAATCCTCAAAACATGCTCAGGTTAATCATACTTTCACATCTTCCCTCTCCTGTTTCTATGCTGAGAATGGCTTTTACCTCTCATTTGTCTAACTTAATAGTTCCAACAAAATAGCTGATTTTTTTTTTAAAGATTTTATTTATTTGACAGAGAGAGAGAGACAGCCAGAGAGGGAACACAAGCAGGAGGAGCGGGAGAGGGAGAAGCAGGCTTCCCGCAGAGTAGGGAGCCTGATGTGGGGCTCGATGCTGGGCTCGACCCCAGGACCCCGGGGTCATGACCTGAGCCGAAGGCAGATACTTAACGACTGAGCCACCCAGGCACACCAAAATAGCTGACTTTTAAAATCACCTAGGAAGTTTCAAAAATACATATTCCAGGTACCCAACCTCAAGGATTTGGATTCAGTAGATCCATAGTGATACCTTTAAATCTTATATTTGTAAAAGAGTCACAAGAGATAGAGATAATCTGGGTGATTTTGAAACACTTGACCAATTAATGTCACTTTAGACTTTAAGGATCAAATTAGGTACCATCTCCCATTCATTAGTTGACCTCATAATTTTACATAAGTGGTCCTATTATGTCTTCAGTAACAGCACTTGCATTACACAAACTGTACTCAAAGTATTCATATTTTAGGTTTCTTTTTTCTTCCAGAGAGAAAGTTACTAGTGAGCAAGTTGTGTATCCTCTTCACTCTATCCTGAGTGCAGAAGCCCAGATCAATCATTGTTCAATAAATGAATGAGTTTAAATCAATATTCTTTATTTGCATTGGAATACCCTGAAAATAGTGAGGACTTTTAAGTCTACACAAATATTACTTACTGGGCATAGTAGTATGATGCCCCTCAAGACATAAAATTATGAACAAGTCAATTAATCATTTATTGTTACTATATCATAAATATACTTTTATGGGGATGATTAGATTACAGAGAAGAAATATTTATCATACCTCTGTTATTTAATTTCCAGATGAATCTTAATATTTTAAAGACATTATCTTTAACTCCAAGCTATGAATATTTTTTCTCAAAGTGTGATCCATAGGCCACCTGCTTAGAATTACTTAAGGCTGATATTAAAATTCAAGTCACAGCCTAAGAGACTAATGTAACATACATGACTGACAATGAAATGGCAAGCAGACTATATAAAGAATTATAAATCAATAAGAAAAAGGCAAACAACCCAAGACCAATGGTTATAAGGGAAATTCCCATTAAAAACCATGAGACATTAGTTCACACATTTAAATAAAAAAAACAAAATATCCAGCAATTTCAAGTGTTGGGAGATGATGTGGACCTCCTGGAACAGCTGTACACTTTGGGTGGGTAGGAATGTAATGTGTCAAAATCATTGAGAGAAGAATTTGGCAATATCTAGGATACTTGAATATGTTCCTATCCCACAACAGCATTTCCACTCCTTGACAAAATTTTGCAAATGTAAGCAAGGACATATAAATAAAGTATTTATAACAGGGCTTATTATAATGGCACATTTTGAAATACTATCAATACTGAAATGGATAAGCCATTTGAAATATATTATGCAAGATGGGACACTTTAATTAAAATAGTTAAACAAATTAACTAATGTCATCCATGTCAATGTGTATAAACTTCACAAGCATAATATTGAATAAACAAAGCCAAATTGCAAAAAAACAACTTACTCTAAGATAAAATATGTAAAAATGATGACTCTATGCAGAGGAGACATGAGACTACTTTCCAACACTACATATGATGGAGTTAAACTGATTTTAATCTCTCTATGTATACTTAATTACATGTATATAGGCCAACTAATTTTTGTGACACCTGCAAGTCATCCATCCTGTGTTTCAACAACATCAAAGGAAGCGGTTTTATGAAGAATCTGTGTTTTTTGTTCTCTGCCAGTTTTATTATGAAAGGTATGATTCTCCATGCCAGGAAACTTTTATTATGATAGTTTTCATCCTTGGAACACCTAAGTTGTTCAAGAAAATTAAAACCAAAATATGGAGTCAAGTCATTCACAGAAAAAATAAAGAAAAATATAACTTATGTGGAAGGACTAGATGTTTTCTTCTTCTTCAGAAGTTTACTATTTTTTTTATTTCTGTAAAAGCTAGAGATAAAAATTGTGATTATTCTTCCTTTAGTATTTGTGTTTTTAAGTTAGTATCAGTGAGAATACAATGTTTCCAGACATCTTTGTGACTTTATTAATCTTTGTGCTCCAGTAAATAAGGCCACCAATTCTTTATAGCAACTAGCATGAAAAGATGAAGTTTAATTCTTCAATGCCTTGAATCTTGGCTGGCTTTGTGACATCTTTAAACAATAAAATGTACTGGATATTCTGTTGTGTGAATTCAGAAGCTATGGCCTCAAGAGGCTTTCCAATATTTGCCTTTACTCTGTCAAATTGCTACTCCAAGACCATTATGTAAGAAAGGTGGTCTGGCCCACTGAAAAGTACGAGACAACTTGGAGAACTATGTTGTCACAAAAGGGACATAGCACCAACTTTCAGACAGGTGAGTGAGGCCATATGGTACCTTGTGGCTAAGGGTAACAAAATAGGCCATCCTCAAACAAGCCACTTTGGCGTTTTGATTATTTTGAACTATGGGCACTTGAAAAACAGCAAACACAGGGAGAGGCTTTCTAGGAACTCCCCTTATTTGCCTAAAAACAGATCCTCCAAAAGAAGATCAATTGTCATAAATTCCCTCCCTGAGAGTTTTATCAACCAGGAAAGATAGTCTCTTATTATAGGAAAAAAGACCTAAGTCTACACCACACCCAGACAAACAGTCACAAACTATCATATCTCTCATCTATTCTTTTAAGGGCCCCTGCATAGTCATTTACTCTCCCCTAAGAGGCGTAGATCTTTTTTCCCCCTGTTTAAGTCTGAACTCTAAGACACTTCTTTGAATTACGTATTTTTCCCTGTTATCTCCCATGTGTATATGATGCACACATGTTAATAAAATTCTGTTTTTCCTTGTTAATCTTGTTCATCTCTTTTATTACCAAGTCCTCAGCAAGAACTCAGAGGGGTAAAAGAAAACTTATTTTCCTTCCCAAATAGCCCAGTTTGTCCTCCAGAAGACTTAAAGGTTGCCAAGTAAAACGGTGGGGGAATCACCTGCCAACCTATAGGATGAGGAGAAATGATAAATATTTGTGGTTTAAACCACTGAGTCGTGGTGTGGTTTGTTTTGTACTAATAGTTAACAGAAACCAGTACTTAAAAGTTGGGAGCTACTATAACATAACCTTAAAATAACTGTGCTTTGAACCTGGGTGGCAGGTACAACTTAGAAAAGCTGTGAGAAATCTATAAGCAAAGACATGCAGAACGGCAAAGGAACTGTTGGAGGTTAGAGAAAGGGCAATCAATGTGATGTAGCAGTGAAACAATTAACACAAATATTCAAAGTGGAAAATATATGTAACAAACAGGAACAGATTAAGGATATTCATAGTCAAAATATTGAGAGTGCAGATTCGTTTCATTTGCTGAGAATGATAAGGTATTGGAAGAAAAGATGAGCTAAAGAAGGAAATGATTTGCAATTAGAATTTAGAAAAATATAGACAGTCCAGAGCATGTTGTGTTAGAAGTATCATTCTGCCTAGCAGTAAAAAGTCTTCAACATAAAATGAGCCCAGGGGACAAAGATCTAATCAAGGCTGTGGCAATATGATTTTTGTTAAGTCCTCTGAGAGATTTAAATCGGTGCCTCATTTTCCATCTCTGTTTGCCAGAAGGGTGTCTAAGAATCTTGAGGGCATTGTCCTTGCCTAGCTTCATATGCTTGAACATGGGCTAACCTTGTGACTTGCTTTGACCAATAGAAAATGATTCCTAAGCCTAGGCCTTGAGAGTGTTTCAGTGGCCACTTTGAGCTGCCCTGAGAATACCATTTCAGAAGCTAGTCAAGAATACTGTAGGATGGAAGGCTACATGCAGAAGAACTAAGATACCTCAACTAAAAGTCAGTACTGACTGCCTGAAAAGTAAGGCCTTCCTGCATATTCCAGTCCCAGGTAACCCTCCATCTGAATAAAGTGGCATACATGGGTCTAGGCGAAATATCAGAAGAACCACCAGCCCATTTACAGATTACTGAAAAATAATGAAATACCTTTTTTTTTTTTTTTTTGATATGCAACTGAGGGTTAGAAGGGTTTGTTAGGTAGCAATAGTTATAGTCTGATGTGATCTTCATTCCAAAACCCAATGCTAATGATTGCAGATGCAGATGCCAGTAATTAACACAAAAGGCAATCTCCAGAGTAGAGTCAAACATATCTCCAAAATCAAGGTTATTAATGTCAAATTTTACCTAAGTGACTAATAAATACAAAGTATTTTATATTACTAAATGTACTATGAACAAAAATCAGCTTTTGGAAAGTATCACTTATTTACTTTATTGCACATTTGGATTTATCTGACCACTCCTTAAGATTTAAATAACCACGAAGGACAGAAAACGTCTCAAACTTCTACTAGATTTTTCTGCTAATTCTTTGTATTCCTAGCTATTATTTTCCATATATTTGATAACTTTTTGAGGGAATAACGGTTCTTTACTACACTCTTTTAATCCTGATTGTATATCCATGATGATAAAGTAACTCTTTGTCTGATTTAATGCCTTTGGTTTTGACTTTGATTGCATTCATGTTTGTAAGGCAAAGAAATCACACCTTAACCAAATTACACTTGAAACCTCCCTAAGTTGGTCATACATCCCATATACATAATTTTATTTTGTACATAAAATAAGCACAGGAATTCTTATGTAGTTTGATAAACACTAGTCTGAGAAAGGAACAACTATTTATCTCTGCAGATGTTCAAGTAATCAAACCATTCTGCATTTAGAACAACCCTCAAATGGCAAAGGAGTGTAAGGATGGATAGAGAACTTCAAAATGTTTCTGTCTACCTGCTGGGTTAATTCTATGCTTTAGTGTTAATCCTCTATAATTTTTTTTTAAATCAGTAATTTTTGTAGTACAATAATGGATTACGTATTATGGGAGGGTAGCTTTTAAAGACATCTCCTGCGTTAAATGCTCTTATGATAAAACTATTGAATTGTGACCCCTACAATCTTTTGTTAGCTTTTCCCTGTTGTGTTTTTGTCCAACTTTTTAAGAGAGCTTTATTAAGAATTTTCATAAAAAATTATACATATTTAAGATATAAACTTTGACACATTTTGATATATGTATACCCTTATGAAGGGATCACCACCATCAAAATAATTTACATATCACCCCAAAAAGTTTCCCCGTGATCCCCTGTAATTACTCCATCACACCTGTCACCCTCCCTTCCAGCCCTGGCATAGCCAAGCAACCACTGATCTGCCTTCTGTCAGTTTAGATTAGTTTACATTTTCTAGAGTTTTATATAAATAAACTGTTACAGTACATAATTTTGCCTGGTATTTTTTCATTCAACATAATTATGTAAATGATTGTTCTTTCATAATTTTCACCAGTTACACTGAGAAGTAGGTCCATGGAGCCCCTCACATTGTCAACCAGTTGAACTCCTTCCTTTATTTCTTAAAGCATGTTTTCCTTTAGTTTTTTGAACATATTTATAATAGTTGCTTTGAAGATTTTGTCTGCTTAAGTAGACACCTGGCTCTCTCACAGACTGTTTATGTTACTTGCTTTTTTTTTTTTTTTTGGTATGGATCACACTTCCCTATTTCTTTGCATGTCTCATAATATTTTATTGAAAACTGGCCATTTAGATAATATATGATAGTAACTCTGGGTGCTCATCACCCCTGTTCAGGACTTTCTTACTATTGTTTGTTTATTTGGTTAGTGATTTGGATCAACTATTTTTGTGAAGTCTGTTTCCCTGCAGCATGAAACCTCTGTCACACCTCAGAGGGTGCAGGGCTTGGCTATATTATCCACAAATGACAGATTTTCAGCAGAGCTCTCTTTGACTCTTCTCCTGTTTTTCCTTCTAAGGTGTCTGCCTTGCTTGGTATTACACCCAGCTGTTAGGCTCCACTAATTGCTGGCTGATTGCTCTATTGTTCTTGGTAAGGCCCTGGGGTATAAATTGCTCCACAGTGTGATCCAATTAACAGGTTCCTTTGCAGGGGTGGGGGTGGTAATTTCTGAAGTCAGTCTTTGAGGTTTGTTCTGAAACTAGCAGGGATATTTTTAGCTGTTTCTTCCCCCGGTTCCTTCTGATAAACTAACTGGCCTGTATTTTACCTTGTTGTTCTTTTAGAGCTACCAGCCTCTTAATTGCTTGCTCTCCAAACTCCCATTGTTTTTAAGAGTGCCTTTTTAGGCTTTAAATTTCCCACACTGTACTCCCACTGAAGTTTGTTCACCTGAGGAGTGTTTTGAAGCTCTCTGGTCTTATAGCCTGCCTCTCTCCATGGGCAAAAGCTCAGTCATTTCCAAAGGTATGGGAGAGAGGACAGTGGGCCACTTGTCTTGAAGTGACTCCTTCGCTTTATGAACAAAGTGCTGGGTGAGGAGCGTAGCCTCTGATTTTCTTGGCTGGCCAGCATGAAACCTCTGCCCCATGAATAAGCTGAGGCAAAGACTATATTTGTTAATATATGCCTTGCCTAAGTAAAGCCTCCACCCAATGAGTGAAAGCTCAATGAGGAAAGGAGTCCTCTACCTCTTGACTGGATTTGTTTGGAATTTAGCCTCTGTAAGCCAAAACTTGGATGGATGAGAAATGCTTACAGTCTTCTCTTCCCGGGGAGATACTAGAGTATCTTATACAGATCTGGGGCAAGATAAAGCCCCATTATCTTGGTCACACCTGACCAGAGTGGAGCTTCTGTTATACTGAGGGAAAGAGGGAGCAGGTTGTGGGTTAATTGTTATAGTCACTCTGTTCTTACTGGCATTTAGTAGATTTTATTAAATAAATATTTCTTCACTTGTTGTATATCCTTAGGACAGTTTCCAGTGACTTTAAAGGATTGGTTGTTGTTATTTGGTTTTATTTTTATTTTTTAAATTTTTTTGTTCTGTATTTTATTTATTTATTTATTTATTTATTTATTTATTTATTTACCAGTATAATTAACATACAATGTCATATTAGTTTCAGGTGTATAATATAGGGATTCAACAATTCCATGCACTACTCATTGCTCATCATGATAAGCATACTCTTAATCCCCTTTACCTATTTCACCCATCCCCCACCTACCTCTTCCCTGGTTTCTTTTACCATACACAAAAATAGACTCATAATGAATTAAAGACCTAAATGTGAGATCTGACACCATGAAAATCCCAGAAGAGTGGCGGTAATTTCTCTGATGTCGGCCATAGCAACATTTTTCTAAATATGTCTTTTTAGAAAAATGTTTGCTGTTATGGTTATTTCACTGAAGAGCAGGTTCAAGGAGCTCCTCAGATTGTCATTCTGGGAGCCCTGTTTCCAGTGTTTGACTATTACATAGAAAGCTGAAAACTGTTAAGAATATTATGTAAAAGTCATTTGTGTGGGCATATGCATCCTCTGTACCCGCACTTGGATAAATATATAAGAGTGGAATGGCTAGGTTTTATGACATGTGTATGTTTAACTTTTTTTTTTAAGGTTTATTTATTTGAGAGAGAGTGAGGGGAGGGGCAGAGGGAGAGAATCTTTAAGCAGACTCCTTGCTGAGCACAGAGCCCTGTGCAGGACTCGATTTCATGAACCATGAGATCATGACCTGAGCCAAAACCAAGTCAGTAGCTTAACTGACTGAGCCACCCAAGTGCTCCAGGTGTGTGTTTAACTTTCCAAGAAACTGTCAAACTGTTTTCCAAGATGTTTGCAACATTTTATATTCTCATCAGAAGGGTATAAGTGTTCTAGCTACTGCACAGTATCTCCCATACTTGGTATGGTAAGTAGTTTTAATTTTAGACCTTCTAATAGATTTGTAGTGGTATTTCATTGTGGCTTTAATTTGAATTTCCCTAATGACTACTGATGTTGAGCATTTTTTTCATGTACTTAATACTTATCATCTGTACATTTTTGGCAAAGTGTCTCTCCAAAACTTTTGTCTATTTTTGTAATTGGGTGTTTGTTTTTTTATTAAAAATTTTAGAGTTTAGGTTGTGCTTTTTGTTCTTGTGTATTTTCATGTTTGATTGCTTTTCAGTGTGAATTCTTGCATATTGTATGTAGTTCAAAATTTTATTTCATTTTAATTAAAACTTTGTTTTAATTGTTGAGTTAGCTATTTACTAATAAGGGAAATAATAAACAAAAGTGTGTGTGAAATCCAGGTGTAGATGTTTATAGAAAATTATGTGTGATGAAAAGTAAATTTCCCCTGTCCTTCTTAACCCTCTGCATTCTCAGGCCTTCTTGTAAGAAAGCAATCATTTTATTTCCAAGTTTATTTATTCTGAGAAGTGCCTTCATACCTGCAGATGATAGATTTAGATATTGCTTTATTTTTATTGACTTATCTTTCCTTTATGATCTTATCTATTCACTCTCTGCCAGGCTAGTTGAGAATTTAGCTAACTTATAAAACACATTTACAAATACTGAAAATAAACACTTTTCAATTGACAAAGTTATAATGTAAGATAGTTAAGTCCTATTTCTCAATTTCTCAAATTTTTATAATATTTATTTACTTAATGGAAGGTTTCCATTCCTAGACTTCTGTCAATTTTACCTTAAAATTGTGTTAATATTGATAATACATTTAACTTCTGCCAAAATAGACAGATGGATCCTCCTGTCCTGTATTCCATCAGCTTCTCAAAATAATGTACTTTCTAGTTTGCATCAACTAAAAATGGTGACTTTTCTGTATAGTTCTTTGTAGTAGGGTCGGATATTTCTGACTGCCTTTCTTTTCTCTTACTGGGAAAACAATCAACCAATCAATCAATCAGTCATAGACATTGTTTACTCTTCCAGCTTCTTAGTAACTTTTTCTGTTGTTTGAGACACATATTTGAAGAAATGCTTCTTGGAACTTTCTTGAAGGCAATTATTTTTCCCATCATGTGACCAGTTACTTTACAAAATGCACATCTGTTTCCCTACTGTTTCGTTGAGTTTTATGCTGTTTCTCAAATTCAAGATCTTCCTCTTTCTTGATTCACTTACTTAACTTGAGTAATTCATCAAATTAAAAAAAAGGTGAATGGGAGCTATAGTAATACACATTATTTTGGTTATGAATAAAAAATAATCTAACAAACTGGCTAAATCATAAAAGGAGATTTACTGGTTTAGGAAACACCTAGGAATACAATAGTTGTATTCAAGTTCTTAATAATGTCATCACAGCTCAGTCTCTCTCCATGTCTTAATTTCACTTTCATGTTTGGCTTCTTTAAAACAGTCTATCTTTTCATAAAGGCTCTTGAAATATCTGGACTTTTTTTTTTTTTTAAGATTTTATTTATTTATTTGAGAGAGAGAGAGAGAATGAGAGACAGAGAGCATGAGAGGGAGGAGGGACAGAGGGAGAAGCAGACTCCCTGCCAAGCAGGGAGCCCGATGCGGGACTCAATCCCGGGACTCCAGGATCATGACCTGAGCCGAAGGCAGTCGCTTAACCAACTGAGCCACCCAGGCGCCTGAAATATCTGGACTTATATCTGTCTAAGCTTAAGTCCAGAGAAAGAATTTGTCTACATTAGTAACCATACCACTACATAAAGTTACTGAACATGCTTGTCATGGGTGAAAGGGGTCAAGTACAGATTTCCAATTCGGTCAGCTTGGCCAGATGGGAAGGACGTGTTGAATGCTTCATGACAGGCTTATCCCCCCTCATGGAGTTAGGAATTGTGCATAGAATCACCCAAATTATTTGAATGGATTCTGGAGGAGTAGTTTCCAAATGAAAATCTCTGTGTTAACTTTAGATAAAGAGGGAATGAATGTTGAGAATACAATAAATTCCCTCCTCAAGGGGTAAAAGCCATTTTTATGGCTGTATTTTCAGTTTTGCTATGGTAATAAACATCCCCAAACCTCAGTGATTTACAATAGCACATATTTATTTCTGGCTCATGTTGCATGAGGGCTGTGGATCAGCTTCAGCTCTGTTTGACTCAGCATGGCTCAGTGTGGCTCAGGAGCTCAGCATGGCTCCATTTCTTCTCACCCCCAGTCCCATGCTGACAGAATAGCCCCTGTCTAGGATGCACATTCTCACAGCAGAAGGCAGGGATGCAGGGTCATGTCAAACCAAATCATACAACATTTAAAGCTTCCAAATCAGATCTGGCAAATACCATGTCCATTCACATCCCAATTGCCAAAGCATGTCACCTGGTCAAAATCTGTTGTCAGTGTCATGACAGCATATGCACAGGCAAATCACAGGTCAATTGACAGAGATGTATAATCCTATTACTATGAGGGAGTGAATATTTTTCAGTAATTATATAATGTACTACGAGAGTATGGAATTCTAGATTAAAAAATTATTTTTCTCCGAATTTTGAAGGTGTTTTATTTTTTTGGCATCAGTTTTATTGATGAAAAATACAAGGTTGATCTGATATAATTAATTTACAGCTTATTTTATTCCCTCTAGAAGTTTTCAGGATGTACCCTATTGGTTTAGTGAAATTTCCATTTACTGCCTTATCAGATTTTTTGTTTAGCTTCAGGCATTTAAATCTAAACATTTTTTTTGTTTTCTTTTATAATATGCATATCCTTGTTTTTGTTATTTTTTCATTTGTATCTTTGCTAATTTAGAAGGAGTATAGTCTATTCATTGTTTTTTCTACGAGTGATTACATCTATATCTTTAGATTGTATTGTCTAAACTTACATTTTTGGTTATGAGCTATAGAAATTAAACAATATCCTTTGATTCCCTGCTGTGAAACACAAAGGGCTATTATACCCTTCCCTGTCTGGCCAGCTCTTCCAATATTTTGCACACTTTATGATAGTTTTACTTTCTATTATTTTTCAATGTATTGGTTTTTATTTCTAAAATTAAAGTACTTTCATTCTTTTTTGCATCCAGTTGCTATAATTATTAGGATTTAATGATATGTTTACCTGGATTCAGAACTCTCTCCTAGTCATTTCATTCTTTGACCTATTGATTCATGTGTGTTTAATTTTGATTTATCATTTATTTGACTGGACAGCATCTTCAAATAGACTTTGGTGGAGATACTATCTTCTTAAAAAATTCTTGTATATGTCAAAATGCCTTTTTCCTTTCTTTTTATGTGAATGCTGCCCTTGTTTAGAACATACATCTAGTATTCTTCCCTGAACATTCTTTAGATACTGATTGTCAGTTCTCAGCATTTGACTGTCGTGCTGGAATGGTCTGGATTCAAAATGACAATTATATTTTTCATGTTTGATACACATACCAATTTATGTCTTATTCTCAGATGTTTTTATTTCACATTTCTTGACATATGATAAACTCTCCATCCATGTAGTCAAGACTCACATTGCAGTAAATAGCTCTTTCTATGCTTTCTATTCTATATGTTCTAGTAGCTTTGTCAAGGTACCTTCCATTTGATTCTTCCTTTATATCTGTTCCTTCTCCTTTTAGTATGTTTTAATTCTGGCAAAATTTTGCCAGGAGTTAATCTATCCTTTTGAAGTGTTAATCTTCCACATGTTTGAAAAATCAATCTTACTTGCTTCTGCGAATTTCTTAGGGATTATATTTCCTCCAGAGACCACAGAGATATACCATGGTAACTCAGAGTTACATGGGACGGGATCTTAGAAAACACATAGACACAATCCTCATTTTATAAATAAGACCAGAAAGACCTCAGAGTGAAGAAATTATTTACATGTGGTCTCACAGTCTAACACCTTCTACCTGAGCTCTTACTACAAAGACAGAAAATCCAGATTACCAATCAATGAGGAAAGGAGGTAAGTGGTTCTTTATTATTCCTTTCTCTTTGTTCTCTGTCTTCAATCATCAGCATTTTGTATATTTTTAGTTTATTGGGAAGCATGACATGATGGCCACTTCATATATACATTGTTTTTGAAAGAACCACATGAATCTTATATAATAATTATATCAAATTCTATTTCCTCAAATCTTTTCCATGTAATACTATTTATCCTAAATGAATATTTTTAAGAGTTTCCCAAAATTCATTATCCCCACAATGGAAAATATAATCTAAATTATATCAAAAAGCCAGGAAACTTAGATGACTCAGGCTGAATTTCTCCATCATATTCTACACAATTGGCTCTCTATTCTATCTCTGAAATTTATAAACAGGTTAAAAATGGAGAAAGACATGGTTTGGGAAAATGCTTTGTCTCTTACTGAAGAATTTGGGGCATATATGTGCCAGTTCAGTCTCATCAGGAGGAAATTAGCCATATAAGATTCCATTAGGAGATTCAAAGTTTTTTAAACATTTTCTTTGGAATTAGGACTGGGAACCCTTTCTCATTCTTTAGTTTATGGACCCAGACAACCTGACATTAAAAAGTTATCCTGAAATTGTTTCTTTTTTCTGTGTTTATTAGGCAACTGTCCATTGGCTCACTTTAGTGGTCATCCTGAATAAATCTTTTCACAGCAACAAGAAAGGAAATGGAGTATAGATATGACATATCTTTTATAATTCAACATCATAAAACATATGTATTCCTCCAAACACATGTTAAAAAATGTCAATAATAGAAAATTCAGTAAATGGAATTATATATTATTAGGTTTTACTTTTCCTTCTAGAGGACATGTATTAAAACTGAAGCTTATAAGAAAGCACCGAAACTTATTTTTCTTTTTTTTTTTTGGTTTCTTTTACTTTTAAAAACAAGTATTGGCTTAGATATTTGGCTTACTCTCAAATACGTCCCTCTTAAAAAATGACTCTATAACATTACTTCATTTTCTTTGGTGGAGAAAATACTGTTTTACTGGAGAAGATGATTTGATTCTTATGATTGCTGGAAAATAAATTTGAATTATATTTGAAGATACTTTGGACTATTTCAAAAATATTTTAACATCATTCTAAGCTTCTTATTTAAACAGTTATGGTGATTTACAGAATAAACATCCACTCAACTATGTTTCAAGAACATTATTTATCCATTCCCTCAAACATTATACATCAAAATTTCCTATGCACTCATGTATTTACCACAGTCTTGGTGGTAACACACAAAACATTGCTGTTGCCAAGATTTTGGATTAATGACTACGTTTACCTTCACAGTAGTGGAAAATATTAAACAATGCAAAATTTTAAGCTTGGGGGTCTGACTAATGCTACAGAACTAGTTGAAATTTGCTTAACTCAAGCAGTGTGTCTGAAAAGTATGAATAAAAACTGAGTCTTGTTCTTTGCTAGTCAGTGTCAGTAAATATATTTTGCACCAGCATGACTATTTTTATTTTTCTTTGTGTACATTAATTCTATATTCTTTTTGGGTATACAATGCAAAATAAAATATTTCTTTAGATATTATCAAAATTTGGGCCTGTTCAAAGATATGTTGAGTTCTCAGTAATATGAGCAGTGTGTGTGTGGGAAAGGATGTTGAGTTTGTGCAGTATCTAAAAAGAAAATATGCCCTACTATCATTGGCTTGCCTAAGGGCAGGCTGTTATGATAGTGAGCAATGTCCAAAGGGATGAAAATTAAGACCTGGTCTAAACAGGTTTTGGTACATGAAAAAAGTATTTATCAGCCAGTATTAGTTGGTTTTCAGATTTGAGCTAATATTCAAAAGTCAGTCGTGGTTTTTTAAGAAAGACCCCTCTGGATAATGGGAAATAGGACTGGATAATGGAAAATAGGACTCAGTTGCTGGCAGTGATAGTTTTTTTCTGGTTAAGGAATTTTAAGACATATTAATGAAGGATTGGGTAAAAAAAAAAAGATGAAAAAAAGTAGTCACATAGATGTGTCCACTGTTGGTGATAGAAGGAAGGAGAGGGAAGAAGAGTGAGAGAAGATATGGGGTTAAGTGGAAAGCTAAATGGGAAGCTCCATAGGTAACTAGAACTTACCCAAGATGTTGGTTAATTGAAGAAAGCCTAATTCTAGGCCATATCCTCTGGTTGAACAGAGGCTCCTAATTTCCTTTTGTCCTGCTCAGAATTGACCCAAGAACTAAGAAAGACTAATCAAGTAAGGACTGATTTGAACAATTCCAACTCACGATGTACCCAGGAAGTCAGGGGGAAAAATCAATATGAATATCCTATCTATTCTTGTGCTGTCTCATTAGGGGCAGAGATACGATGATTTATGATTTATAATACAGCTATAATCTATTTCGTAGACAATGTGTATGTAGGTTTAGTAGGATTTAGTGAATTGTGAGAGAATTAATTTTCTAAAGTTTGCATATAAGCCCTCCTTTAAAAAATAGATTCTGCAGGGGCGCCTGGGTGGCTCAGTCGTTAAGCGTCTGCCTTCGGCTCAGGTCATGATCCCAGGGTCCTGGGATCGAGCCTCCCATTGGGCTCCCTGCTCTGCAGGAAGCCCGCTTCTCCCTCTCCCTCTCCCTCTCCCCCTGCTTGTGATCCTGCTCTCACTGTGTCTCTCTCTGTCAAATAAATAAATAAAATCTTTAAAAAAAAAATAGATTCTGCAGGGAAGAAAGCTTTGTTACAGAGTATCAGGGTTTTTGTTTGTTTTTTTGGTTAGTATCTCTCAGGTCTTCACGTGTGCATGAGACTGCCATTCCTAAGCATAATCTTCATGAAAGCCTGCCTTTTTCAGCATGGCATACTCAACACCAAGAACCAATTCAGAGAAAGACCTCAAGAACGAAATGTTGAATCAACTATATCCATTACATGCTCAGAATGACTTAGAGTAATGGGATTTCTTGGCATTGGTCAAATGCAAGAGTCCATGTTAAAATTTATGGTTGTACTACTCTCTTGGATATGTGTAGGTGCCCACCTCTACTAGCCCCCATGATTTTAGTACAGTACTTTCTATAAAGTATTTCTTAAGGCTTTAGAAATTTGTATTTTGCTCTCAAATTCCTTCTCTCACTCACTTATATGCTCTAAGGCCTAAATAAATTCAAAACAAAGTGTATTTGGGCACAAAATGATTTTCTCATTTCTGTATTCATTATTCTTGTTCACAAATAGACAAGTAGATAGAAACTACCAGCTTCCCACATTGGGGATATATTCTTTTCTTCATCTCAAAAAATGGAGTATTCATTAGTCTTATAATAAATATGCCTTGTGCTGGGAAAAGGTCTTAAGTTCTGGGAACTCCAAGAATAGTTAAGATCCAGTTTCTTCACTCAGGGAACCTGCAGTCCAGCAGGCAAGACAGAATTTTAAAGAGCAAACAATAATATAGTCAGATAAGAACTAGACTAGAGGGTTTAAAAAAGCGTTCGGAAAGAACTGATTAATTCTATCACCTAATGTGTGATACGTCTCCCACACCTTCATAAATTTCCATTTTGTGACTTGGTCATTTGTGATCAAAGACTCTATTAGTAACAATTAAATACAGAAGAAAAAAATGTGTTTACTATGCAAACAATACTTGTTTGATTTTCTTTATCAAATTCTAGATAAGTTACAGTACATTTAAACAAGCAGTTAACTCTTCACTTTCCTTATTTCTTTAAGAAATCACTTAAAGATGATTATCAGGCCTGAAGTGGAAGATGATAATCCATATGATGCTGAGCTCCTATTATAATTACTGCACAATATGTATGAAGCCATTAGACATGAAAGTATTGAAAATCTCAGGACAATGTTTGTAATAAATGTGTACTACACACTTTGTTAAGAGAAACACTAATTACCTATTCTTCTGGCTTCAGTAGAGTTTCATTCTACTACCCAGGCATAAAAATATTGATGCAACACTTCTGGGTCTTGCCTGTACCCTTTACCTGTCCATACCACAGAAAGATCAATAACTTACCTAGCTGGTGGAATTCGTAAAAGAAGTGCTAAGAATGCATTACTCATGGCTCTCACTCTCTCTTTCATTCTCTGAACCCATCTCTTGAACTAGTGTCTGTTAAGAAGCTTAAGACCTCTCTATTTCCACCTTCCATGCAAGAAGCAACAGGACAAGATCTAATTGTATAAAGCTGTAGTTGTATGATTTCTTTGCCTGACATAAATTTGTGGGATATGTTACAGGAAAACAAATTTGGCCTTAGGTCTAATCTGTGGTTTCATACCCCAATCCAGCTTTGCCAGTTATCTCTGTACTACTCCTGTGTCTCTATTATAATTGATTCTGAATTCAGAAGAGAGTAAATTATGATTTATCATCTAAACACCAATGCATTTTTATGTGAAAACGAACAAACATGTTGAATACTGCAGTGGATACAGAGGTCAAATATTGGCCTTCTCAAGAATTTATGACCTAAATAGGAATGAGATTATTACCCAAGGTTATTGCCCAAATAGTTGCAATATTAGGCCAAAAGTTTCAAAGAACTTAGATTACAGTTGTGACAGAGACTTCGAGTTGCCTGCTCCAATTTCCAATGTCCCTTTTTAGCACATTGACTGCCAAGAATGAAGTTCACATTTCCCAGCATCCATTCAACTAGGTGGTGTCACTTGCTTGAATACATGCTGATCGATGAGTTGGAAGTCAAAGTTGGAAGCTTTTTCAGTTAATTTTTTTTTTAAGAGCACTAGAATGTGACTTTTTCTTCTTTTCTCCATCTTGCTGCTTAGGATGCATCTTCTGTGAGTCTAATTTTGTCTATGAGGACATAGGTAACACCCTCGTTTTGGAGAAACATGAAGCTAGAAACAGCCTGGGTCTCCCATGACCGAAAGTCATCATTCCTACCCTAGAGACTATCCAGATCTGGACTTTTTATGAGAAAGTGTAACTCTCTATCTTCATAAAACACCATTTCCATGATTTCTGTGATGCACAGCCAAACTGGCCTTTAGATAATCAGTTATGAAGTAAAGGGGAGACACTTTGAGGTTCATGACATAGGATAAGTTTGAATGAGGAGTAGGAATTATGTATGATGCTGGCTTGGTGGGAGTAGAGAGTTTCAGATTAATGGGACACCATGTGCCAAAGCGGCTGCTCAAAAATTAAAAAAAAAAAATCCTGTAGCTTTCTGGGAGTGAGAGTATGTGAAAAGGGCCAAAGTCTGGAGGCCTTGAAGCCAGACCGAAATAATAGGTAAATGAATAAACAGAGACTGTGACAGGTTTTTGGATGAGAAGAGACCTGATTATTCTGTACTTTAAGAAGATAAAAATGGAGGCAATGAGCAGATAGATGGGACAGTGAGACTCAGCAGAAGTGTGATGAATTAGTTAGGGGTGGTTGCACAGCTATGCGAGTCCACTAACTTGTACACGTGAACAAAGGGAATTTGATGGCATGTGAATTAAATATTGATAAAGCTGTTATTTAAAACAAAACTGTTGTGGGATGATAGACTATGCAACAGGCAAGGGCTTTAACCCAGGAACTGGCAGTGAGAATGTAAAGTGGAGATACAGACAATAATCACCAACATTATAAAATGTCTTGAAAGGGCTGTCTAATTCTTCCAGTCCTCATATTCCCCTACTCTTTAACTCTTTACAGTTTTGTCCCAGCATGCCCCTGGAACTCCTCTTATTTAAGTTACCGTTGATGAAAAGTTACTACTCACTGGTCTCCTTTCTGTTGCAAATACAGAGCTTTCTGCAGCGTTCGACATTGCTCAACATCTAACACTACTTGAAACTCCTTCAATGGCCTGGAAGATAATCTTGGGGTTGTTACTAACTTTTGCAGCCATTCTATATCAGTTATGGTTCTCCAGAGAAACAGAATCAATAAGATGTGTGTTTGTGTGTGTGTGTGTGTGTACAGAGAAAGAGTTTTGTGGGGGCTGCCAAGTGCAGAATCTGCAGGGCAAGCTGGCAGCTAGAGACCCAAGGAAGAGGTGATGTCGCAGCAGCTTGAGTCTGCAGGCAGGCTGGAGTCAGAATTTCCTCTCCCTCAGGAAACCTCAATCTGTTTTCTCTTAAGACCTTCAACTGATTGGATGAAGCCCATCCATACCGTGGAGGACAATCTGCTTTGCCCAAAGTCTACTGATTTAAATGTTAATCTTGTTTTAAAAAAAAATCTTCAGAGAGATATCTAGATTGATTTTGAGCAAACATCTGGGCACTGTAGCCTAGCCAGGTTGACACATAAAATTAACCATCACAGACTCCTTTAATAAATATGCTTTAGCCCACTCATAGAGGTTAAGTCTTCCCTAGTTTTTATTCTTGGTTCTTTTTGTTACTTAAATACTATTTACCTTTTATTCAGAAACCACTTATATATTTATCAGTTTTATTCAGCAAACACTTGTATATTCTCATATCTGCTGTATAAAAATTGATTTCTTTGTTATCTGCATTGAAGGGAGAAATGAAGTTAGGATGCCAACAACAGGGTTATAGAAAGGTGAGCAGGTTCAAGAACAAAATCATAGAAGATAGCCAAATTTGGAGGAGTGTAAAAATAGTCATAATAGAAAATAAGAAAACAATAAAGGCTGATGGGTCAGGTAGAAAGACTAATAGAACCAGCCAACTGTCATGTCACTGGGGAGAGTCTCAATAGTAACAAATGAGGGCACCTGGATGGCTCAGTCGTTAGGCGTCTGCCTTTGGCTCAGGTCATGATCCCGGGGTCCTGGGATCGAGCCCCGCATCGGGCTCCCTGCTCCGCGGGAGGCCTGCTTCTCCCTCTCCCACTCCCCCCTGCTTGTGTTCCCTCTCTTGCTGTCTCTGTCAGGTAAATAGATAAAATCTTAAAAAAAAAAAAAAGTAACAAATGAATCGGGAACCTCAGAAAAGATGAAAATTGAGGAAAGGTAATTAGGTTTGGTGACTAGAAGATAATTCAGGATCTTATTTGAGGATGGCATAGGTTCACTGAAATAAAGATGTATCAAGAAAATGCCTTCAAAATTAGAAAACAGAAAACTGCAACCACAGTCACAAAGGGGAAGAGCCACCTCAAATTATAGTGCTTCAAGGATATACAACTCATTAAACCATCCTGCTCATGAGCTCTAAGAACTTGAGCAAACTAATGAACCACTCTTCCTCAGTTTCTTCATCAGTAAAATAGATTATGTGTATAAATATATATGTTATATACATTTAATTTGTACACATGCAACTTTATATGTATATAAAATATATTAATATATAAATTAAACATAAATATATATAAATATAAATTATATATAATTTAGATACATATTTATAATTATAGATAATACATATATATCAGACACTCGCATATTTATATATGGATTGCAGTAAGTATTTAATAAAATTAGGTCACTTAATTGCTTCACATATAATGAAGACTGTCACTAAGTATCTAGGGCACATAGTGGAGGCCTAATCTGTTGTCCATTTGGGATGATAGAATGCTCTATGCCGGGGGCGCCTGGGTGGCTCAGTCGTTAAGCGTCTGCCTTCAGCTCAGGTCATGATCCCAGGGTCCTGTGATCGAGCCCCGCATCGGGCTCCCTGCTTCGCGGGAAGCCTGCTTCTCCCTCTCCCACTCCCCCTGCTTGTGTTCCCTCTCTCACTGTGTCTCTCTCTGTCAAATAAATAAATAACTAAATAAATTAAAAAAAAAAAAGAATGCTCTATGCCGCCAGAAATACAAGTGAACTTTCTTCTACAGTGCCCCTAATCCTCTGTCACTAAAGCTAAAAACTCGGCAAATGTTTTCCTAGTCATAGAGCCTATGTCAGGTTAAAAAAAAAAAAAATGTGTATATCATGTGGAATGAAGGCAGAGCTTCTCTCATCCAGGGATTGTGCTTGTCTGAATTTTCTATGTACCATCCTAGGCTGGTTTATATTTATTTCTCAGAACAGGACTTGATGATATACAGTAAGGACCTATTTATTGGACACTCCACCACAGAATTTCCCGATCTGGAAGTTATTGACATTTCAGGTTGGATAATTCTTTCTTGGGGGGTGGGAGCTATCCTGTCCATTGTAGGAGCATTGACAGCATCTTGCCTCTACCAACTAGGTGTAAGTAATGACCCACTTTAAGGTAACAACCTACTATGTCTCCAGATGTTGTCCAATGTCTCCAGGGGTAGGTATAATATCTCACCTCTCCCTCAGTTCAGAATCATTGCTCTGCAATCCCTCAAATGCGGTAAAAACCTATTTTTGTGTGTGGCCTAACTTTATCAATGCTTGTATGTATGTATGTTGTGAATAGAAATGATTTTGCCTTTGGTTTATTCAAAATATTGTTGTATCTTTTTCATTAACCGTTCTGGCCAATTACTGAGTGTATTAGTCCATAGCTCGTGATGAAAATCATGGGACCATATTTATTTTAATAAAACATTTTATTAGAACAAATTAAGATCTTGGATTTTGTGAATAATCTCTTGTGTCCTAATTAATAACACTCAGTAAATAATCCTTGAGTAGCATTCCCAGAACCATTTATAGTACTACCTAATGGTAGTTGCCAAAATTACAGAAAACTCTTCAGGAAACCTGTGGCAGGATCAGATATATCCTATTGTGTTTATTGATGGTAAACATCACACTGTAATATTTGTAATAGAAAGACCGAAGGTGTTGGAAGTTCTCCGAGAAGTGACAGAGGATGCCAAACAGGTGCACAAATACTCCTGCTCAGTGTCTCTGCTAGATTAAGCCCTTTCCCAAGCGCATTAGTTTCCTTATACCTCCCCAAAACACTCAGAGAGGTTTATAAAATTTATAAAATTTTTATTTTTATAAAATTTTAACAAAATAGCCTCTAATATGAAAGAATCCCAACCCCCTATTTCTAAATGCCTTCTCTTAGTATCCTTGAATTTTAAAGCCTAGATTTTTCCAGGGATTGGATATTAATTCTTTCAAAACACCTTTAAATCCATCAAAAACTAAAAAGAAAATTATTTTAAAAAATCAGTTTACCTTCTTCAAACCTATTGTTTAATGTAAATTGAAAACCTGACTGTTGCTGAAATGAGAGCAGGATTAGTCTTTGCTCTTTATTTTTTTTCAGTGATTTTATTTATTTACTTGAGAGAGCATGAGTTGGGGGGAGGGGCAAAGGGTCAAAGGCTGAGCAAGGAGCCTGATGGGATCATGACCTGAGCCAAAGGCAGATGCTTAACCCACTGAGCCACCCAGGGGCCCCTACTCTTTGCTCTTTAATAACATTATAGCAGGCAGGCAGTCTTGCACTTGCCCTGGTTAAAACCCCTCTCTGACAATTCTCCTTCAAGACAAAACCCATCTGCTTTTTGTGGGACTCAAGATGCTCTGCCCTCTGCCACATTCCCATTCTCATTTCCCTTCCTCACCACATGCCCTTTGTACTCTATGCTCAAGCCACCTCCTCTATGTGGTTTTCTGAACCTAAGGAGCACATCATGCCTCAGTGCCCTCCTAGTTTATTCTTCCCTCTTCTCTTTAGGGAACTAACTTTTGATACAGATTTATGACTGGACTCAAGTATAGGTTACTCTGAAAAGTCCTCTCAATTCAGTTAAATTCTGGATCCAGTGTGCTCCCATAAGATAGCACCCTGAGGCTGTATCTGGCAGTGTCCCACCACAAAGAGCATCCTTGACCAAGAAGCCAGCTGCTATGCTCTGAAATTCATGTCTGCATGCCAAGGTGACAACCCTCATAGGTCATGTCTAGTCAATGTCTGAATGTGGTGAGATTCAGGCAGACCCATCCTGGGAGACCTCGCACTCTTCAGATTCTTGCTTGCTTCAGTGACTCCCCTGATTTGCTAGACCTTCCTCCGATGACATAGCAGTCCTGGAAACTTCACCTACTCTTCGCTCTCTCCACTCAGGGTCAGACTTGCATCATGACTGACTGCTTCTCAAACGTCTCCACTTCCTCCCTCTATTCTTTCACAGGCATTTCCCTTAAAAAAAAATCTGTACACTTGATCCTGTCTTAGCATCTGCTTCTAGGAGGACTCAGAATGCACCCCTGTATGTATCTCTAACTAGGCACCCACTAGGCTGTAGTGTACTTGCACATCTGTGAGTTGGTCTTCTATACAAGGCCATCACCTTTTTGTCATTGGGGATTGGACCTTCTTCTCTATCCTCAGTGGCAACATTTAGTAAGGATTCAATATGTGTTTGTCAAATGAAAGACTGAATCACTCACTTTACTGAGCTTTCAATCCTACAGACAAATACAACTAAATCCATTTTAAAAATTGACTTACTGTAAGGCACTCTGGTTGCTATAGGATACAGAATGCTATTAAGAAAGCTCCCCATTTCTCGGCCTATAATTTTAGATCTGGAGAGAGAAAATTATAAATACATTATGCTTACATAAAGACATTTGTGTGTGAGAGAGAGAATGAGAGAAAGAAAAAGAAAGAAAAAGAGAAAGGAGGGAGGAAGGAAGGAAGAGAAAGAAAGAAATGGTGCTATAAGAGATTCAGAGAAAAGTGAATCTATTATAGGCTGGGAAAATGGTATAGGTTTCATGAGCCATAGTACTTCACTTGACAGTGTACAGATTGCTTAGGGAAAGAAAAGATTATATAACAGGTGAGGAGAAGGACAATAATAAAATCTGGATGAGAGTGCTTATGGAGTCTTTGGGCATGAGCAAAGTGTTAACAGTGTTGATATAGGGGGATAAGACTGGATAATGTTAAATGCCAAACTTGGGAGTTGTTTTATAAGAACTTTCTTCATTTTCTGTACACTAGCCATCCCTACTGGCCTCCTTGCTCTTCCAGGAACGTTAAGCATGTTTCTGCCTCAGGGCCTTTTCACTTGCTTATCCTTCAGTATTGTTAATTTTCTCTTTTCTTCCAGTTTTTTTAAGTTTTTATTTAAATTTCAGTTAATTAACATACAGCATAACATTAGTTTCAGGTGTACAATACAGAGATTCAACACTTCTACACAATACCCAGGGCTCATCACAAGTGCACTCCTTAATCCCCATCACCTATTTCATCCATCCCCCTATGCACCTCCTCTCTGGCAACCATCAGTTTGTTCTCTATAGTTAAGAGTCTATTTCTTGGTTTGTCTCCCTCTCTCTTTTTTTTCCCTTTGCTCATTTATTTTGTCTCTTAAATTCCACGTATGAGTGACATCATATGGTATTTGTCTTTCTCTAACTGATTTATTTCACTTAGCATAATACTCTTTAGCTCTATCCACATTGTTGCAAATGGCAAGATTTTATTCTTTTTTATGGCTGAGTAATATTCACATCATTTTTATCCATTCATCAGTTGATGGACACTTGGGCTGTTTCCATAATTTGGCTATTGTAGGTAATGCTACTATAAACATTAGGGTGCATGTATCCCTTTGAATTAGTATTTTTGTATTCTTTGGGTAAATACCTAGTAGTGAGATTGCTGGATTTACCCAAAGAATACAAAAATACTAATTCCTTTTTTTTTTTTTTTGCTTTTACTCAGTTATCACTTTCTCAGTGTCTCCTTCCCTAGTCATTCTATCTAAGGGTTCAAACCCTTTCCAACATTTCTCTCATGTTCTCATTAGTCCCATCACTAACATTCTATACATTGAACTTCTTTAATATGGTTTATTTTTTACCTTTTCATTAGCATGTAAGCTCAATAAAAACAGAATTTTGTCTCTTTTGTTAACTATCATATTTTCACTGTCTAGATTAATAGCTAGTACATACTAGGCATTCAGGAAATATTTTCTGAATAATTGAAAATTAAAGAATCACTAAAGGTTCCTAATTGAGGATGTGAATATTATGTACAGTATTGTGAAGGAGTGGCTGGAAAAAAAATTCCATGCAGCTAAATTTTGCAGAACAAGTCACTTGGGGGTGGGAGTAATGATGGGAGTCAAGGAAAAGATGTAGGCAATCATTGCAAGCTGACAAGGGCCAAACTATAATAATGGCTATGTTTATAAAAACAATGATTCTCAAAATCTTGACTCTTGAACAAGCATCATCATCATCATCTGGGAATTTGCTGGAAATGCAAATCCTCATCTCTACTTCAGGCCTATTGAATCAGAGACTGAGGATAGGGTCTAGCAACCAGTGTTTTAACAAGCTGTCCAGGGATTCTGAGGACACCATAGTTTGAGAACTACTGATATAAAGGAAAAGCTTAATCTAGGTGGGTAAATGTAGGAGGTAGATGAAATGAAAGGTACTATCGAAGATTATTTAAGATCTGGCAAGTCTTGACCCAAGGCTTTAGTTGAGGACTAAAGAGTGGTAATTCCATGTAAAGGAATAAGGAAATCCAGAAAAATAACTTGAGGGGGAAAATAGATAATACTTGAAAATCATATTCTCACCAGCCTATAGATTTACACACGCACATGTATTTATTAGTTAAAAAATCTTTAGTATTGTACAATACTAAATTAAATTCATTGTGTCTGATCTGTTTGTTGTAAACCAAGGTGACCAATGATGCAGATCAGAGTATTTGGATACTTCAAGGACTTCCTGTCATCAATTTCCCAAAATGTAGTGATGCTTAAAAATATCTGTAGACTATTAATAGCCCTTGTCACAGCTCATGAACTTCATAAAACATTTGGTTATCTTAGATCTAATTTTTTTTTAAATTGTAGAGATCAGGAAGATAGCCATGAAAACTATCTAAACTAAGATATCTAGCATCCTATCTAAGTGGTAATATTTCTATGACAACATTTTACTGAGAAGCCAGAAACCAAAATATATCTCAACAAATATTTAAAGAAAAAAAGGATACAAGTAGAAAAACTGGTTGACTTTTCCAGTGTGGACTGAAACTAAAGGAAGAAAGCCATATGAATCTCACTGATAGCTTTTCCCAAGTTTTAAGATGTTGTTGTCAAAAATTTTCTAAAAATTAATGGAATTCCATAGGCTCACGATTGTTTGGCATTACCTATGGGAAAATCAGCCACACACACACACAAAAATACTTTCTGTACTCTTTGAGTTTAATTGTTATTCCTTCTCTGATTCTTCTGAATCTTAATACTTCAAACCTCAAACCTCAGTAAAACCTTGTCTTCTGATCTTGACTCACCATTTCTATAGATGTACATAATAACAGTTATTTTAGGGAACATTTTTTTTCTAAATGCTCATGCTGCTAAATTACTGTGGGAATAATTTGATTCAAAGAGTAGTTGCACTCAGAAAAGGCAGAGTGCTCGGCTGGCACTTATTCAAAATCCTACTATAGCAACTGCTTCCCTTAGGTCCTGTTGTAATCTCAGG
This sequence comes from Neomonachus schauinslandi, assembly GCF_002201575.2. Classification (NCBI taxonomy): domain Eukaryota; kingdom Metazoa; phylum Chordata; class Mammalia; order Carnivora; family Phocidae; genus Neomonachus; species Neomonachus schauinslandi. The sequence goes on along the minus strand of NC_058407.1, from coordinate 29,423,420 downwards.
CTCCTCACATATTTTAATGGATACTGGAAGTAAAATAAATACAGGTTTATTTGATGAATGCTGCTTAGAATTTTCAGATGAAAAGGACAAAAAACATCCTAATTTTCATTTCCTCATCAACTATTTAAAAAAAAATGCAGAGAATGAGACGGTTGAACATGACTTTTTATTGCAAAACTGAGCCATTATTGTTTTTGGAATATTAGCTTTCCTTTCTCATAATAAGTTTTCACACTGAATTAAAAAGGAGCACTTCAATTCAATTTTATTGATTTATTTAACATGTGATTTTGTAGTCCCAGAAAATTGCACTCTTCTATTCTGATTCTCCCAATCTTATTTTTTTTTTAAATGATCAAGTATTCTGAGAAGAAAGTTTTGCTTCACATATCTAACTCAGCCTCCTCCAAGAAAACTTCAGTTATTTTCCTCTTTTCAGTGCTCAAGAACCAAGCACAGAAACACATTCTATAAATTTTCGTTTTTAATATATCAGGTTATGGGGAAAATCATATCATCATGCCTCTGCCCAAATGTATAGACAATGTGCTCACTAAGGGCAAGGCACCCTACCAAAGGACAATTTGCAGTCATTCTAGTTTTTTATATCATTTTGAATCCCAGGCAAAGGCTTTAATTATATCTGTATTGTTTCAGTAAGGAGAAAGGAGGTTTGAGAACAGAACAGATTAAATGCTTCTTAGAGATCTCATCAGCCTGGTTGCTAAGAGACAATCAGTTTTTCTTCAGGTGCCTAATGAAGTGAAGTCTTGGCTGCTTATAATCTTTAAAACTACTAATAGCAACTTAAAACAGAAACATAATTCTGACACACGAATGAAAAGTTTCTTAATGTTTCAGATAGGACTAGACACAAAAATAAATTTGCCATTGTTGGACATGAATAATCACAATATATGTTTTTTTAATTTTTGCCTGATTACTCCTCCCATGTCTATTATGTCATAATCCCTAACCTTCACTGAGTGCTTCTTTTGTGCCAGAGTATGTGCTTAGGACTTAATGTAGAAAATATTACTTGATATACGAAATTACCTAGTGATGCAGGTACTATTATGACTGCTATTTCATAGATTAATTTTTGCTTAAAATCACGCAGCCATTACATAGAGAAGCCTTGATTCAACTGGAGGTAGTCTATTTCCAAGAATCGAACTCTTAATTACTTCATTATATTCATCAGTCTTATAAAGATATACAGAGTTTTATAGAAACTGTTTTTGAGGGAGGTAAAATGATGTAATTCTTAAATAAAAATTATTAAAAAATTATTAGGGCTGCTAAACAGTAGTAGAGATTTAACTTTTATGTTATGCATTTTATATAACATTAATTTTACATGATACAAATACAATTACAGCAAAAATACATTGCTAATTTTTCCTGTGAAGAATTAAAACATTATTTATAATGAAAAAGTCTTCTTTTAGCATGCTTCCTGTACAATTCTGCATTTCACTCATGGTGAACACGCTTAGGGTAAACACTTTTTCTGGTCAAAGATTAACAGGGATTCTAGAGATACCTAGGGATTTAGGGAATGTACCCACACTAGCCTGTACTAGCCTGGTTCTTTACTGGCTTACTGTGTGTTGTATCTTGCAGTATACCTTCTGTATAAGGGCCCGTCATCAGGTGCTCTTGACCAGTGTGAGGTGGTCTCTGCTAAACTGAATGTAACTTGGGCGCCTGGGTAGCTCAGATGGTTAAGCGTCTGCCTTCGGCTCAGGTCATGATCTCAGGATCCTGGGATAGAGTCCTACATCAGGCTCCCTGCTGCTTGGGAGCCTGCTTCTCCCTCTGCCTCTCTCTCTCTCTCTCTCTCTGTCTCTCATAAATAAATAAATAAAATCTTTAAACTGAATGTAACTAGATGTTAAGTTAGAAACTAGGTTAGACAAATACAGGGATATTCTTACAGATTTATGCTTCTAGAAGGTCTGGAGCTACTGTAAGTCATCAAAACATTATCATGTGCAATTTTTCACTTGCTGGTGAGGCATTGCAGTAAGTAATTATCCTGACCATACTGATGTCATAAATTATAAGATTTGATAATACATTCTCCTACTTTGTAGCTTGACATTTCCTATCTAAACATATAAGAAACCAGCAATACTTTATAATCATTAAACTAAAAATTTTTATCAAAAGGAATTCACAGGGATGCCTGGGTGGTTTGGTTGGTTAAGTGTCCAACTCTTGATTTCAACTCAGGTCATGCTCTCAGGGTTGTGAGATTGATCCTTGTGTCAGGCTCTGCACTGAGTGTAGAGCCTGCTTAAGCTTCTCTCTCTCTCTCTCCTTCTGCCCTTCCCCTCCCCTGCTTGCATGCCTGCATGCACACGTGTGCTCTCTCTCTCAAAAAAAAAAATGGAACTGACAAAGTATAAGTATCAAAAATATATAATTCTCACAAATAAATAAGGTCCTTTACAAAAAGTGATATCCATCAACTATAACATAATAAAACTAGAAACCAACCTCAAAAAATAGAATTAATTCATATAATTGATAACTTAAAAATTCTAGATAACCCTGATTACTGAAAAAATTATAAGTATTTAGGACTGAATTATGAGAGAAACATTTGTTAAAAGTCTACAGAATGTAGTCAAAGAGCTCATCAGATGGGAATGTAGAATTCTAATGTTGTTACTATTTTCTTTTTTTACAAATGGTACTGAGATGTACAGTTTTACTTATTAGCTCAAGATCACACACTAGTAAGTGTTGTAGATAGGATTTGAATCTAGGTAGTTCATACTCATACTGCCTATTACAGAACAAGGTGATGGACATAAGTCTAAATAATCATCCTGATTATAATAAAAATGCCAATGTAATAAGTTTTTCCAATTAAACTAAAGCCTCTTAGTTCCAATTACAAAACAAAACTAAACAAAATGTTATTTAGGAAGAACACATAAATGATAAAAGGAAAAAAATCATGCAACATTATGTAAGGCAAACATGAACAAAATGAAATCAGACAATGATTACAATAGTTATCCTAGGCAAAATGCAGTCAAGGCAAAAAATGAAGGTGATTGTAATTAATATTTTGCAATTATAAGGGGTAAAAGTCGCAAGAGAGAAAGAATTGCCAGAGACCTTTCCCGTGTAAATAGTATGTTTTTGAATCACATAGACCAAAATTAGTAGAAATACAAGTAAAGTAGTAATGCTGGAGAATAGTCCACCATACAAATAGGCAAAGATAATGATATGAGCAAATCTTTTTGCAAATTTTAATTCAGAAAAATCCTAATATTCTGTGGCTCTCAAGAGGAGAATGTAATAGTTGAGTTGATCTAAACATCTGATCTCCTTAAAAGATTACATATTGTAAAATACTTAACTTGGCATTCTGGTTACACACTTCGGTTTTAGGGACTGTAAATCTACATCTCCAACTCACATGTACCATGGGAAGTAGTTAAACACCATTTATGAATCTGCTCAGGAGAGTACAAGGAGCTAAGTTGCATGTCTCATCATTATGCTATCATGTGACTGGCAATTGCTTCCATTGGCTCCTCACCTTCTCTAGACAATCTTTAATTCAAAGCTTCTAGGAGTTATATGAAAGACATCCCAATAGAGATTTTCAGAAGAAATTTTTGATCTACATTTCTTTCTTTACCATAATTTATCCAACCAGTCCCCTGACTGACAGGCTTTGCTTTGTTTTCAGACTGTAAATAAAGCTTTACAGATAACCTTGAACACACTTTGTTTTGCATTTTTCTAAGATATCTTTAGTATGACACTCCTTCAAATTTTTGGAATTTGATGAGTTTTATTAGAAATTGAGAATACATTTCAAAGGTAATGAAGATTGTTTCTGTTTGTTTAAAAATTTTCTCTTAAGTTATACTACTTTTTCCTTTATGACTCCTTTTTGGTTATAGACTGGATAAAAAGGAATTAAATCCAAATATGTAGATGATAGATGATAGATAGATAGATAGATGATAGATAGATAGATAGATAGATAGATAGATAGATAGATAGATAGAGGATAGATGATAGATTCATTATTGCCTGTGGAAAGCAAAAATAACAATATGAACTAATTGTCACCTGTGGCAGAAATAGCTCAGTACTTATAAAAATCCATTTCTTCTCACTAGACCTAAAATTAAGCCACATTTCCCAGCCTCCCTTGCAAATAGATGAGACCTTTTGCCTGAGCAATATTTAATGGGATGAGTAGAAGGGTTATGTGCTGTTTCCAGGCCTGTTCCATAAAATCCTTTCAAGTGTGACCACTGTGTTTATTCTCCACTTCAGTGATTTTCGAAGTGGGGTACCCAGATGAGCAGCAGCATCACCAGGGACATTGTTAAAAATACAAATCCTGGGGCACCTGGGTGGCTCAGTCGGTTAAGCGTCTGCCTTCGGCTCAGGTCATGATCCCAGGGTCCTGGGATCGAGCCCCACATCAGGCTCCCTGCTTGGCGGGAAGCCTGCTTCTCCCTCTCCCACTCCCCCCTGCTTGTGTTCCCTCTCTCGCTGTCTCTGTCTCTGTCAAATAAATAAATAAAATCTTAAAAAAAAAAATACAAATCCTTGGCCTTCACCCCAGTCTGTTGAATCAGAAATTCTTCAGGGTGGACTGAATAATCTTTGTTTTAACATATCCTCTGGGTGATTCTGACAAACACTAATTTGAGAATCTTGGTTCTATTCATTGGCTGAATGCAGAGGATTCTGGGGCCTTAAATGAAGGCAGAGCCACAATATGGAAGATAACTTGGATTTCTGGATGCCATGTAGAAGGCCGTGCTCTAATCAGGAATACCTTTATTTGTCTTTAACCTCAACAGGAGAGGATGTATTACAACAAAGACATTTGTAACAACAGGAATATATTAGTGACCAAATGTCCTCAGCCTCTGGTGGACATAGCTAATCTGTTATTGTCTGTCAACAGTATTGTTGACATTCTTGACATCACAGTATAGTTATAGACGGGAATGGATGAACAGCCATCTCCTGGTGTATAAAAAGGGAATAAAGAAGGTAAATCTCTGCAGATTAGTTTACATAAGAGACTTAACAATACAGGGTTCTAATGACTCTAGCTATTTCTTTGTTTGATAATTTTTTGTTTTTAAGTAGTTTCTGTGTAAATGGGAAGTTGCTCTTAGCTACTATGCATCAGTTAATCTAGGTAGATGTTGTAATGTTCCTGTGATCACTAGACAGAAGTGCAGATGTCAGCTTTTCATAGGACTTTGAGTAGCAGGCTATTGCCATTTTTAACATTGGTATTACAAGCATGATATAAACCAAAAAATTAATAAAAAAGATGAAGAAGTAGTCAACTGGGGAACAATTCAACTCTGTTTTTTGTCTTTTGCTAAAACAGTCTTTGGGTCAAAACTCAGGTATATTTTCCTGGTTATAAAGACCAATATATGTTATCAAAAATAAGATAGAAATGCCATCAAAGCATGTACAAGGGCAGATAATCAAGCTTTGTTGGGTGCATGCAAATTTTTTAATTCCCTCCTGATTGTTAGTTATTTTTTAGTTGACTGTCTCAAAAAATACTGTAATAGGTATGTTTTCTTTTTTTTTATGGAAGGCTTTCATATGCCACTGAGTCAGAAAGTTCTGTACAGGACTGATTATCATGAATAATTAAGTATTGGATTCAAATCATATTTGGTTCAGTAATTACCTTCCTCCTGGGATTTTTGGTAGAATACATCATTCATATAGTTAATGGCCATTTCACGCAACCTGGTGAATTTATTCTCATTTTGCATGATGATGTACTAATCATTTTTAATTGGTGACTCAGGAATATACTGTCTTATTAAGTGCTAAGTGTAGTGAGACACACTACCTTTCACTTAAAAATAATTATCATTAATCTTTTTATTCAAAGCAAAAGGGGGAAGGCCATTGCCATGGAGTCGAGAACATTTAAAATAAAAATGAACAATTGAACTATATTGAACAAAGAACTGTTGAATGTTCATTGTAAGGTGTATTGTTTGGCTTGATTGCCAGGAAATAATTCTTGAGAAGTAATAAATTACAATTAACTTGTTAATCCAGGTAGCTCTAATATGCTCTGCTATGATTTATATAATTACACTAATTAAAGCCACATTTACGTAGAACTAACTGCACTAAATACCCAATATAATTATTTTTAAAAATCTCGTGAAACATCCCCATCCTTCAGAACTGAGGACAAATATTTTAATAATGAAATTTGAGCCTATTAATTGTGTTTGATAACTGTGAAAGACAAAATTAGAACAAGACTGTTAAGAGAAGAAATGCTAAAGAACTTTCTTCTGAGCATCACCTGCTTTGAAATAGAAGGAAAAAATCTGTGTATTTTTATAAGGCCAGCTTGAGAAAATAATACTCAAGGGAAGTGTTTGCAAACAAATTCTAAATGTTCTTTTCTCAGACGTCTGTAAGTAAAATGAACAAAGTGGTCTTCTTGGATTGGAATGAGATAAGGCCCAGTAGGAGGACCTTTCTACCTTTTTTTTTTTTAGATTTTATTTATTTATTTATTTGAGAGAAAGAGAGAGAGAGCGTGAGTAGCCATGCCAGCGGCAGAGGGAGAGGGAGAAGGATAGAAGCAGACTCCCTGATGAGTGCGGAGCCAGACATGGGGCTCATGTGGGCTCTTGGGGCTCACACCCAGCGACCCGGAGATCACAACTGGAGTGGAAATCAAGAGTCCAGTGCTCAACTGACTAAGCCACCCAGGTGCTCCAGACCTTTCTACTTTTGATGTTTACTTTCTACTTTTGATACTTAGCTAGTATATGTTCTAAATTTTCTTCGTAACACTGAATTTGGAAACAAGTGTCTTTTTTCAAAGAGGCATTCTTTCTTTATACTTAGTGCACACTAGATGCCTTGTGCCTTTTAAAAAATATGATCAAATGTTTAAGTATTTCACTAATGAAAAACCAACAATCTTTCACCTAAAGAGCTTCCTTTCTTTCCTATATTAGGATCTTGTATTTGGATTAAATCTCCAATGCCCTGTAAATCTGGATGGAAATAATAATGCATAAAACTCAACTCTTGAAGGCATATTGCAAGATGATTTCCTCTGATGACACATTGAATCAAAAAACACAAGACAACTGACAACTCATCACTTTAAATCTTTTTGCTAAATGCATTTCATGGAGACATGTTAGAATTATCCATTAAATAAAATTAAAAGTTGATTTAATTTGAGACAGAAAGCTAGTGTTCTCTGTTCTGATTAGTAGGATTTAAAACAGATATGTGTTACACCGAAATGGAAAAATTGCTAATTGAAATAAATTTAATGGAAACCAGTGAAGGAAGTAAGCAACAGAAAACAACCCCCCCACCCCCAAGACAAACCCTAAAACTATATGGAATAAAAGCCTCAAGAGCAATTAAATAAAAGGAAAACAAAGAGCTCATTAGTAGTCAATAATTTTGGAAAGATTTCTTCTTATTGTAGATTATGGAGGACTTCCTCCCATTTAGGTCATGAATTTTAATTATCCACATCTTTGCATTACAATAGGGTTGGCCTGAGTAGTTTTTTAGTAGTATAGTTTTTTTATTAGTATTATTATAACAATCCCCTACATTTCTATAGCACATTATATGTCCTCTCATGTGTTTACTACATTCAATCCCTACACAGCCAAGATGATTAAGAAAAAAATGACTTTCTTTAGAAATATTCTTTATTATTGTTCTTAAATTCATAATTCTCCCCTACACTAAGATTCTACCAACAACAAATTTGAAATGATAGATGTGACTAAGAACTCATAGTTAGCTTCTTGTTCTAATCTTACATTTTTGATATAATATCTCCATGTGTATGTTGCCAAGAAATAAGTGATTCCATGAGATAATGGAAAGAGCTCTGACCTAAAAGGTAGGATATCAAGTCCTTCCAGATCTGTTTTCACCTAACTTATGACCCAAGAACTCATTCAACATATCTGTTAATTTTTATATATGATGTTACTCCCTTACTTGATACATGAATTGTTATTGCTGAGATTCCTTTAGTTTTGAAAATCTGTGACTCAACAACTACTTTTGGCTCCTTCAAATAAATCTGTTACTTTATCTAAGGGAACTATTAAGCTACTGGTTAAGACATAAAAAAAAAAATCTGAAATTGTGAAATAAGACCTAATCTATACGGAAATTACCTTATAGAAGTAGGACCCTGACAGCACTTGAGTTGACTGTAATCTAGAATTACATTTTGTTTGGCTTGCAGAGATTATAAAATAATTTTAATTAATTGCCAACATTTCAAAGCTTTGAGATTTAACATAAAAAATATTTAGATTTAAGATTTTTCATGAAAATTCAGGAGATCTAACAACTATCTGCTAAAGCCCATTAATGGTTTCACTTTTAGAAAAGGCATGCATTACCCAATTTGCCATAGTCCCTACCATGCCTTATTGTTAACACTGCAACCCCTTAATTCATTTATGTTACCTGTCAGTCTCTTACTGGAAGTAGATTGGCAAACCAAGTACTTTGTGTAGAAAATAAGGTCCCCTTAAATCAAATGCAGTGGTTTCTTACAGATATTTTCAAGAATGAACAAAGAAGATATTGGCCATCTGCCAAACCTATTACTACCTACATGTGGCATGGTGACTTTAAGGAACAATTGTTGCAAGGTACATTATACAATATAAAAATAAAATGCTTTTGTTCAGTGTATAATAACCACTGGATAAGTATCCTTCAAAATAGATAACTTCTAAATGAACATTTTAAAGGCTCTATCTGGCAAAAGAAATATGAAAACTTAATAACTTTGTGCTTAATAAATAAATCTTTGTGCTTCTTTCTTAAAATAAATTCTGTTTTATAATTAACAAAGAGGATTTGCCACAATTGGGTAGCTCAACTGTGCTAAACTAATAATGCAAATTTTCTTGCACTAAATTTGTAGCACCTTTAAAGAGACCTTAAAAACAGTATTAAAAGAATATTATGCAGCCATCAAAAAGAATAAAATCTTGCCATTTGCAATGACGTGGATGGAACTGGAGGGTATTATGCTGAGCGAAATAAGTCAATCAGAGAAAGACATGTATCATATGACCTCACTGATATGAGGAATTCTTAATCTCAGGAAACAAACTGAGGGTTGCTGGAGAGGTGGGGAGTGGGAGGGATGGGGTGGCTGGGTGATAGACATTGGGGAGGGTATGTGCTATGGTGAGTGCTGTGAATTGTGTAAGACTGTTGAATCACAGACCTGTACCTCTGAAATAAATAATACATTATATGTTTAAAAAAAATTTTAAAAAAAGAAGAAGATAGCAGGAGGGGAAGAATGAAGGGGGGGAAGTTGGAGGGGGAGACGAACCATGAGAGACTATGGACTCTGAGAAACAAACTGAGGGTTCTAGAGGGGAGGGGGGTGGAGGGATGGGTTAGCCTGGGGATGGGTATCAAAGAGGGAACGTATTGAATGGAGCATTGGGTGTTATGCACAATGAATCATGGAACACTCCATCAAAAACTAATGATGTAATGTATGGTGATTAACATAACATAATAAAAAATAAATAAATAAAAGAATTAAGACATTACAGTCATTAATTCATCTACATATTAATTGTTATTTTACTTATTTTACAATAGCTACATGTGCAAATCCTACAAGTCAGGCACCCTGGTAGAGATGCAAGGGCATATGCATTTATTACTCCCCAGATTCAAAGGTTTCTGAGAACGTTTGAGGAAAAAAGGTGAAATTGAAGATATTAAGCTTTTGTATGTAAAATAATGTTTAGATGAGCCAATGCCTAGAGTGAATGTACAGAAACCTCTATTTTATTTTATTTTTTTAAAAATACCAAAAATAAAACTACAAATGTGTATATTAAATAAATGCATCATTTTTCCTCTTGAATTATTATAACTAGATTCTGTGTCATTATTTTCAGTTGTTACCTCTTCATTAGAAAATTTCCAAATATCTCTTCCCTAGTTTTTATTAAAGAATAGCAAGCAAATCATTTATACATTTAACAGTAACAGGCACATTGTTTTTTCTGTGTTTGATTCCTTATCACATGTTTTTTTCCCTTTCAGTTGTTAATAGTCCTGGACTCTGAATCAGGCTTGGATTACTTTGGGTGAATGGCCCTAAGGTATAGGAAAACTGGAATAAGCAATCCACTGCTCTTTCTAACCCGGTTTAGATCTCCGTGTAAAAAAAAAAAATCGCATGAAAGCACAACAGTCATCTCCTTTCTACATTTCTCATCCATCCTCCTCCCTTACAGAAATGAATAGAGCATCATTGGGTGGCAGAGTGGGCAGTGGAAGCATGTTAGGCCCATGAATAGAGCATCATGGGTGCAGCCAGTTCTTTCTCCTGTCTTCCATAACTTTCCCCAAGGTTTCACTTAAAAAACTGCCACTCCTATAGCATGGCTTCTCTTCCAGTTTTATCCTTAGTCCCAGCCGCACTCATTTTATACATAGTTTCCAAAGAACAGACAATACTAAACTCAATTCCTTGTGGTTGCCAAGAGATTACACATCAATTAATTCACAAATCTCAGAATTATATACGAGATAATCACTACAAAGATGGACTCACCTTATAAGGTGAAGTACCCATTTTATGAGACTGACACGCTGCCCACTGTGCTACGAAGGCGGTTAAAGTACCCATTTTAAAGACCTTTACACTTAGAAAGCAGAAGTACATGACTCCAAAGGATAGATTTATTTCAAAAGTAGAATATTTCATAAATAAAAATAAATGACAGATTCATGTGTATTTTGCCATATTTGTGCCACTGCCCTTAACTGGCTTATAGAAAGCTATTTCTATATATACATAAGTATAAAATTGACTTTCATACATTGAACTTGTATCCTATGACCTTGCTACATTTACTTAGTAGTTCATATATGACATACAATAACTGCATATATTAAATTGTACAATTTGATAAGTTTTGACATCTGTATACACCAGTGATACCATTATCACAATCAAAAAAGACAACATATCCATCATAGAAGTTTCCTGAGACTTCTTGTAATCTCTTCTTTCTAACCCTCTCCAGATTTCTCCCTCATCTCCAGACAATAACCTGCATTTTCTAATATTTTATATAAAGTCATACTTTATATACTACTTCATGTATGGCTTCATTCACTTAACATAGGTTTTTGATACTTATCATTGTGTTAGCATGTATTGAGAGTTCAGCTGTTTTATTCCTACTTCATATTCCATTGTATGAATATAACACAATTTGTTTATCCATCCAACCCTTGGTAGATATTTGTTCTTTTTCCAGTTTGGCTACTATGAGTAAAGCCACTATAAATATGCATATACAAGCCTTTGAATGGACATATGTTTTTATTTATTTATTTTTTTTAAAGATTTTATTTACTTATTTGACAGAGAGAGATACAGCGAGAGAGGGAACACAAGCAGCGGGAGTGGGAGAGGGAGAAGCAGGCTCCCCGCTGAGCAGGGAGCCCGATGCGGGGCTCGATCCCAGGACCCCGGGATCATGACCTGAGCCGAAGGCAGACGCTTAATGACTGAGCCACCCAGGCGCCCCTGGACATATGTTTTTATTTCTCTTGTTTAAATACTGATATTTCAAATGTCTGGGTCATAAGTAGGTGAATATTTAACTTTTTAAGACAATGTCAGCCCATTTTCCAAGGGGGCTATACAATTTCACACTCTGATTTACAATGTGTGAGAGTTCTATCTGTTTTTTATCTTTGCCAGTACTTAATGTAAGTCTTTAATTTTGGCTATTCCAATAGACGTACAGAGTTTTCTCATTGTGGTTCCTTTTTTTTTTGCCTTGGTTTTTATTTTATTTTTTTTATTTTACTATGTTATGTTAATCACTATACATTACATCATTAGTTTCTGATGGAGTGTTCCATGATTCATTGTTTGCATATAACACCCAGTGCTCCATTCAGTATGTGCCCTCTTTAATACCCATCACCAGGCTAACCCATCCCCCCATCCCCCTCCCCTCTAGAACCCTCAGTTTGTTTCTCATTGTGGTTCTAATTTGAATTTGCACAGTGAATAATTATGTTGAGCATAATTTCATGTGTTCACTATCTTCATCTTCTCTGGTGAAGTGTTTGTCCAAAGCTTTTTGCCCATTTCTTAAAGGGTTGCTTTCTTATTACTGAGTTTTGAAAGGTCATTGCATATTCTAAATAAAAGTCTCTTATCATATACATGTTTTGGAATTTTATTCTAGTCAATGGCTTGTCTTTTAATCTTAACATGATCCTTCAGAGAGTAGAACTTCTTAATATTGATTCAATGAGACTAGAATTACCTTAATAATAAAACAAGACAATGATATTAAAAAAGAAATCTGTGATCTCTAATGATCATGGATGCAAAAATCCCCAGAAAAAATATTAGCAAATAGAATTCAGCATCACATAAAAAAGAAAATATACCGTAGCCAAGTTGGGTTTATGTCAGAAATGGAAGGTTGAATAGCATGTTCTGAAAATTCCTGTCCACATGGAAATAAAGTCAGAATGTGACTTTATTTAGGAATAAGGTCTCTGCAGATGTAATCAATTAAATTTAGAAAAGGTCACACTGGATTAGGGTGGTCCCTAAATCCAATGACTGATATCCTTATAAGAAGGCCAGGCAGAGATACCAACACACACATAGGGAAGATGCACATGTGGAGACAGAGGGAGAAATTGGAGTGATGCAACTTGGTATAAGCCAAAGAATACCAGGAATTGCTGGGTAGCCACAATTAAGCTAGGAAAAGGCAGGCAAGGATCTTTCCTAGGGCCTTCACAGGGAGAATAGCTCTGCTGACACTTTAGTTTTGGACTTCCACCGTCTGGAACCTTGCAAGAATTTCTGTGCTATCAAGCAACTCCATTTGTGGTTATTTGTTACAGCAGCCCAAGGAAACTGTTGTTCAACATTTGAAAATCAATCAGTGTAATTCACCATATTAACAACTAAATAATAAAAACTACATGATCATCCCAACATGTACAGAAAAAGCATTTGAAAAATTTGTGAACTCTCAGCAAACTAGGAAAAGAAGGGCAGTTTCCTAGCCTAATAAGGAAATCTTGAAAAACCTTCAGGTAACATATTTTATGGTGAGAGATGGAATGCTTTCTGTCTCCCATCCCCACCCCTGAAGATCATGAACAAGACAAGAATGCCCCCTCTCACCATTCTTATTCAATATCACACTGGAAGTTCTAGCCAATTCATCATGGCCAAAAAACAGAGAAAGGAAGGAAGGAAGGAAGGAAGGAAGGAAGAGAGAGAAAGAGAGAAGGAGAGAGAGAAAAACAAAAGAAAAAGAAAAGACTTGTAGATTACCTATGAAGAAATAAAACTGTTCCAGTTCACAAATAAATTGCCTATGTAGAACATCCCAAAGAATCTGAAAAAAACAAAACAAAACAAAACAACTCAAGCTTCCCAGAACTAATAAGTAAATGCAGCAATGTTACAGGATACAATTTCAATATATAAAAGTCAATTCTATTTCTATATACCTACATATCTGTATTTCTATAAGCCAATGGAGAACAACGGCACAAATGTGACAAAATGCATGTTACCCTATAAGTTGTTTTTATTTAAGAACTTCGTGCATAGAGAAAGCACTTGACAAAGTACAGCATGCTTTCTTGATAAAAACCCTCAACAAAGCAGGATAAATGGAATATACCTCAACATCATGAAGGCCATATTTGAAAGACCTACAGCTAATATCCTCAACAGGGAAAAACTGAGAGCCTTTCCCCTACAGTCAGGAACAAGATAAGGATGTCCACTCTCACCAGATCTGTACTCTGAAGACTATAGAACACTTATGAAAGAAATCAAAGAAGACACAAAGAAATGGAAAAGCATCCATGCTCATTTTTAGAATGTCTATACTACCCAAAGCAATCTACACATTTAATGTAATCCTTATCAAAATACCACCCAGCATTTTTCGCAAAGGTAGAACAAATAATCCTAAAATTTGTATAGAACCACAAAATACCCCAAATAGCCAAAGCAATTCTGAAAAAGAAAAACAAAACTGGAGGCATCACAATTCCAGATTTCAAGATATATTACAAAGCTGTAGTCATCAAGATACTTTGGTACTGGCACAAAAACAGACACATAGATCAGTGGAACAGAATAGAAAACCCAGGAATGGACCCACAACTATATGGTCAACTAATCTTCAACAAAGCAAGAAAGAATATTCAATGGTAAAAAGACAGTCTCTTCAACAAATGGTGTTGGGAAAACTGAACAGCAACATGCAGAAGAATGAAACTGGACCTTTCTTATGCTACACACAAAAATAGATTCAAAATAGATTAAAGACCTAAATATGAGATAGGAAACCATCAAAATTCTAGAGGTAAACCCAGGCAGAAAACTCTTTGATTGCAGCTGTACCAACTTACTAGACACATCGCCAGAAGCAAGGAAAACAAAAGCAAAAATGAACTATTGGGACTTCATCAAGATAAAAAACTTTTGCACAGTGAAGGAAACAATCAACAAAACTAAAAGGCAGCCTATGGAATGGGAGAAGATATTTGCAAACAGCAAATCTGATAAAGAGTTAGTATCCAAAATTTATAAAGAACTTATCAAACTCAACACCCAAAAAACAATCCAGTTAAGAAATGGACAGAAGGGGGCGCCTGGGTGGCTCAGTTGGTTAAGCGACTGCCTTCGGCTCAGGTCATGATCCTGGAGTCCCGGGATCGAGTCCCGCCTCGGGCTCCCCGCTCTGCAGGGAGTCTGCTTCTCCCTCTGACCCTCCCCCCTCTCATGTGCTCTCTCTCGCTCTCTCTCTCAAATAAATAAATAAAAATATTTTAAAAAAATTAAAAAAAAAAAAGAAATGGACAGAAGACATGAACAGATAACTTTTCCAAAGAAGACATACAGATGGCCAACAGACACAGGACAAGATGCTCGACGTCACTCATCATCAGGGAAATACAAATCAAAACCATGATGAAATACCACCTCACACCTTTCAGAATGGCTAAAATTAACAAAAAAACAACAGGTATTGGTGAGGATGCAGAGAAAGGGGAGCACTCTTGCCCTGTTGGTGGGAATGCAACTGGTGCAGCCACTCTGGAGAACAGTATGGAGGTTCCTCAAAAAGTTAAAAATAGAACTACCCTAGGATCTAGCAATTGCACTATTAAGTATTTACCCAAAGGATACAAAAATGTAAATTCGAAGGGGTACATGCACCCTGATGTTTATAGCAGCATTATCAACAATAGCCAAACTATGGAGAGAGCCCAAATGCCCATTGACAGACGAATGGATAAAGAAGATGTGAGATATATATACACAACGGGATATCACTCAGCCATCAAAAAAAAAAAAAAAAAAAGAAATCTTGTCATTTGCCACAATGTGGTTGGAGCTAGAGCATATTATGCTTAGTGAAATAAGGCAGTCAGAGAAAGACAAATGCCATATGATCTCACTCATATGTAGAATTTAAGAAAGAAAACAGATGGAAGAAAAGAAAGAAAACAGATGAACATATGGGAAGGGGGAAAAGAAAAAAAGGAGAGAGGGACACAAACCATAAGAGACTCAACAATAGAGAACAAACAGGGTTGTGGAGGAAGGTGGGTGGGGGATGGGCTAGACGGGCAATGGGTATTAAAGAGGGCACTTGTGATGAGCCCTGGGTATTGTATGTATGTGATCAATCACTGAATTCAACTCCAGAAACCAATATTGCACTGTATGTTAACTAATTAAATTTAATTTAAAAAAAAGACCTTCATGCATAAAATGTTGTGGGGACTAATATAATGAATGCCCATATAACCCCTCAACTCAGCTTAAGATACAGTATTTTACAGATTCAGCTGAATCTCATGTTATATTTCTCCCAAATCCTATTTTATATTTAGAATTTCCATTCCCACACATTTTTTTAAATAAATGCACATATAAATGTTTAACCACAAATAACAAATTGTATTGTTTTTATTTTATTTTTTTTAAAGATTTTATTTATTTATTTGACAGAGAGAGACACAGTGAGAGAAGGAACACAAGCAGAGGGAGTGGGAGAGGGAGAAGCAGGCTTCCTGTGGAGCAGGGAGCCCGATGCAGGGCTCGATCCCAGGACCCTGGGATCATGACCTGAGCCGAAGGCAGATGCCCAACGACTGAGCCACCCAGGCGCCCCTGTATTGTTTTACCTGTTATAAAAAATGTATATAAATAACATGCTGAATTTATCCTTCTCAGATAGTTTTTTTTACTCAATATTATGTTAGTCAGTTTCATTGATATTTATACAGGTAGTTTTTGTTTGTACTTAGTATAAGTATATACTTAGTATAAGTGTCCTCCAAGTTATATATATATATATATTTCATGGTATACTCCAAATTATACATCTATTCTGTAAATGAGCTTTAAGTTTGTTTCCAATTTTTACTACTGGAAACAGTGCTGCAATGGACACTCTTTTACATATCTTATTGTGTGCATGGATAAGATGTTTCTCTACAGTAGTTTCTCTACAGTAGTCATTCTCAGAGTCAGCAGCATCAGTATCACTTGAGAACTTTCTAGAAATGGAAATTCTTTTTTTTTTTTTTTTAAACCTTTTTTTTTTTTTTTTTTTTAAGATTTTATTTATTATTTATTTGACAGAGAGAGACACAGCGAGAGAGGGAACACAAGCAGGGGGAGTGGGAGAGGGAGAAGCAGGCTCCCCGCAGAGCAGGGAGCCCAATGCGGGACTCGATCCCAGGACTCTGGGATCATGACCTGAGCTGAAGGCAGTCGCTTAACCAACTGAGCCACCCAGGCGCCCTAGAAATGGAAATTCTTAAGGCCCACCCCAGCCCTACCAAATTAGAAACTCTGGTGGTAGGGACAGCAATCTGTGTTTTAGCGTGATCTCCAGCTGATTTTGATACGGGCTAAATTTGCTGACTCCTACTTGAGAGACTATATCCAGGTGTGAAATTACTACATCAAAGCATATGCACATACTCATCAAATATGTTATACAGTTCTCAACTTATTGGTACTACCTTTGCTCTGTATCATCTCCAACATATTAAAAAATTCATATTAAAAATCTAGTGTATGTGAAATGGAATTTCTTTTATATTTCTCTGATTATAAGTAAAACAGAACATTTTTCATATATGTGTTTGTCATGTACGTATTTCATATATTAGTTTATTGATGTTTTGTCTTATGCAAATTATTCATTCATATTATTTGCCACATATTTTTAAAGCTGGGGTTTTTGTCTTTTTCTAACTGATTTATGAGATTTCTTGTATAATTTGGATACTAATATATATTCAGTTGTGTTATGTATATCCTTTCTTAGTGTCTTGTCTTTTCTTTGTGTTAGTGGCATATTTTGCTATTAAACTGAGTTTCTCACTCTATCCTATTCATATTCTTCTAAGCCAAAACATGTAGATCTAACGCACTTTCTGAGTATAGTGATGTGAATTTATTGAACCATTCTCTTATTGATAGATGTATCAGTCAATAGCCCAGTTAGAACCAAATGGCATATTCAGGCTGAAGATAATTTAGTAAAATGACTATATAAAAAGCAGTTAGGAAAGATTATAACAACAACAAAGGGCTCGTAACACCAGGGAACCACTAACACCAAAAAAACCCCCCAGAACCAGAATGGACAAGAGAAGAGAGTAGATACTAGAATTCAGAGAGAGCAGCCCGAAAATTAATTCTTGACAGGAGTTGTGGCCTTTGTCGAGGGACTTAACCAATCCATGGAAACCTAGCAGGGAATGAGGGTGGGGAATAAAACCCCAGGCTTACACCCCTCTCTTCCTTCCCCTCACTATTTAAATCTGAATGGGAAAGTCTGTCAGAATGTAAGAAATCCCTGATGCAATTCTCACAGACCAGCCTCCCACGTTACCAAACAAGAAGGATGGAGAATGGCACTGATTTTCAAAAAGCACATGAGCCATCCAGTCTGAATTCTATTTTTCATTATATAAACAATGTTGCAGTAGGCATTCTTGTTTATGTATACAATGTATTGATACTCTTATACTGCATCACTGATCCCCAGATTTGAGATTGTGGAGTCAAATTATATTCTTTCTGTTTTAAAAGAGATTAAAAAGTATCTTCCCCCAAACATAGAAATTCATGTTGTCATAAACAATATATGAGGATGTTCTCATTCTTTGTGATATTTTCAATTTTGATAACCTGAATAAAAACTTATAGACATCTCAATTTTAAAAATTTTAAGGAGGGCACGTGATGTAATGAGCATTGGGTCTTATATAAGACTGATGCATCACTGACCTTTACCTCTGATACCAATAATGCATTATATGTTAATTGAATTTAAATGAAAAAAAAAGAAAAATAATTTGGATGGTGTTGACCATAGTTTATTAGATATTCACATTTCATCTTCCATGTTCCCATGTTTTCTTCTGTAAAGATTCTGTCTTATTTTTATTTTTAAATTGGATTTTTTTCTTGTAATTTGGCAGATGTGTGGGTAGGTATATCAGCACATTTTGATTGCCTTAAAAGTTACACATGTTGTCTTCTAGTTTATTACTTTGCTTTACTTCTGATGACAAATGTATGAAAGGGGAATACTGAGAAAAGATATCTCGTGTGAATGTTTTGGGGGATTTGGTTATCAATTGGATTCCAGTTATAGGTATCTCTAAGTAGTTTAGCACAGCTCTAGCTTACATTATTGGATATAGCAAAACTTTCATGTCAGTGAATGACATTGATTCACACTCCATTGGTGGGGTAGTTGTATTCCTAGAAAGATAATGTTGGACTCCTCTTAAAATAAATAATTGAACTGAAAAAGAAACTCTCATGAATTTTCATATATATCAAGAGGAAAGCATTATCAGTATATCTTTTTTCATTCTGAGAGTATGCATGCCAGAATAATTTGTTCCATAGAGCTCAGTCTAATTCTCCTTTCAAAATGTAATTAACAATCAACAGCTTAATATGGGAGTGTGAAGTAATTTTGTATTATTGTGGTATACAAATGTGGTTCCAATATCTTACCTGTAATTTTCATTGGTATCAACAGGAGCTATTAGTTTATTGATGTGGGAAAGGAGACTTAAATGTCTTCACTTGCTAGGTTTTCCAGATCTTGAGGATGTTGTTAATGTACTGAATATACTAATTCTTTCCCTCTCCAAAGAATTGAGTCACTTTATAACAATGTATAACAATAAGGTTAGTGTAAAAATAAATTGTACTTAAAAAAATCACAGGTATAAGGTTACACTATGACCCAGCAATTGCACTACTGGGGTATTTACCCCAAAGATACAGATGTAGTGAAAAGAAGGGGCACATGTACCCCAGTGGTCATAGCAGCAATGTCCACAATAGCCAAGCTGTGGAAGGAGCTGAGATGTCCTTCAACAGATGAATGGATAAAGAAGATGTGGTTCATATATTCAATGGAATATTACTCAGCCATCAGAAAGGATGAATGCCTACCATTTACATTGACATAGATGAAACTGGAGGGTATTATGCTAAGTGAAGTCCGAGAAAGACAATTATCATATGGCTTCAGTCATATGTGGATTATAAGGAATAGTGCAGAGGACAATAGGGGAGGGAAGAGAAAAGTAGAAAGAAATCAGAGAGGGAGACAAACCATGAGAGACTCTTGACTCTGGGAAACAAACTGAGGGTTATGGAAAGGGAGGAGGATGGGGGGATGAGGTAACTGGGTGATGGGCTTTAAGGAGGGCATGTGATGTGATGAGCACTGGGTGTTATATGCAACTAATGAATCATTGAACATTACATCAAAAACTAATGATGTACCATATGTTGGTTAATTGAATTTAAATTAAAAAAATAAAAAAACACAGGTAATGAATAAATGTGAATACAATTTTTTTCAAAGTTAACACACTTGCTGAGACTATATGTTTGCTTTTGATATTCCTGATAACCAGTGCAAACCAGAAAATACAGTAAACGGAAGGCACTTAGCATATACTACAGGAAGACAAGGATTTTCCTGTGAGATAATTCTAAATAAGTTTGAGATGAACATTTTCTAACTAGATTGAATATTTAGTGCTGCCCATAGAACTATTTCCATCATTATTTTATGCCTCATCTCAATAAAAGTATGAAATTATTTAAACATCCCAAAGGCCACCTTCTATTTATCTAAGGAGTATTTGTTAGGATGCCCTTGGTCAAAGGCCTCCTTCTATTTATCTAAGGAGTATTTGTTAGGATGCCCTTGGTCAAAGGCCTCCTTCTATTTATCTAAGGAGTATTTGTTAGGACGTCCTTCATTTTGTTGTTGTTGTTGTTGTTGTTGTTGTTGTTCCTATTAAGCTATCTCAGTAATATTAGGAAGGAGACAGAGTTAGGTAATGTTGGACATACATTAAGCCTATGCTTACACAGTTGTTCAAAAAGTAGAAATAGAACAAAATACTAAACAATAATGATTTAATGCTGTAAATAAAATTTCAAATAGAATATATTTGTTTTAATGAAAATATGTGGCAGTATTATGCTCTTTATTTGGGGCATTTGTCAGCTTTTTAAATAATTTCAGTGTTTACATTTATAAAGATATATTTGGAAGTGTTAATTGATATTTGTTCACAGACAACCCAATAAGCAGACAGGAAAGCACACACACAAAAATTACAGAATGAATGTAATGCTGAGTTAAATTATATGGCAGGAGGTGAAATGAAAATAAAAAGGCAAACACATATGGCTGAGGTGGGAAGATTAAGCATTAGTCAGTAAAGGTGTTTACAAGCCAAAAGCAGAACAAAAACAGAGTATCTGTACATAGTAGCAGCCTATTCACACTGTATTGTTAGGTAGCATTGTCTTTGATCATTGTTGTCATAATGCTCCTTAAAATAAGTACAGTGAAGAAAGAGAAGAATAATAAAGGGTAATGTTATTCTTTGCTACTATATGTCAAGCACTTTTCTTGGTGATTTACATGTAATGATCATATTTACTCTTCAAGCATTTTTATGAACTGGGTATGGTTATCATCCTAATTTTACACATGAAGAAATTAGGCACAAAGAGATTGAACCACCTGCTCAAAGATTACACAGATAATAAGTGGTAGAACATGATTTTGAACTAGGAATATCTGTTTCAAAAGCCTGCGTGGTAATTCACAGTGCTGCGTGGGTTTCTCAAGCCACCCTTCCTGGCCAGACATTATGTTTCATATTTCAATCATATACTTTTATTTAATGTTCACAACGCTACTAATTGCACACTGCTATCATTATTTTATAGAAGATGAAATTGAATATAGGCCCCTTTTTTCATGTTAGAAAGCATGCTAGATAGGCTACAAACACCATGTTCTCATAGAATAACCATGAGAGATATATCCGTCATTCTGTGCCCACATGGTTTTAGAAAAAACTAAAATGAAGCAACATGTAAGAGGGATTCCACCTACTATTTCTAATTTTCTCTAAACAACTAAACAGAAAAATAACCAGCCCAAGCAAAACAGGTTCTTCTTCCTTTGATCTCTCATAGCAATTCTGTAAATATTGTAAATATAGCACTTAAACTGAATTGCAATGGTATATTTATGAGTATAGTATCTGTGTAAAATGGTGGGGAGGACCATACTTTTTCCAACTGTGAATTCCTGAATATCATAAAATGCCTGGTATATGTAAGGTACTTCATAGTAGTCTTGGTTATATAATTGGCTCAATAACTTAATGAATCACGACCTTTGGGATCAGTAGATCTTTGAGAAGCAAAATTAGAGAAAGAAACTGACATTCTCCATGATGTCTCCATTGGGTATATAAAGTTTTTATGTCATATTATCAAAAGCTAGGAATAGATAAGCTGATGAGACTCCTAATTCAGGATTGAATGCTTGCTAAGTGTTCCAGTAGGGTCAAGGGACAACCTGAGTATATCTTAGGTTATAGAAATTATAGCAAGGGTTGTCTTCCCTCAACATGAATGGACTATAAAAGAGGGAAAGTGAGTAGAAAATGTGCAATTCTCATGATAAAAAAAAAAAACAAGAAATAGTCTGCTAACTAAATGGAAGAAGCATTTGGGAGCAAAAAAGTCCAAGTGAATGCATACCAAAGGAGATAATATTGTGTAATATAATTATTCTGTGAAATGGATTTAACATTCTCTCATTCATAGATGTGAGAGGAAAATTAGATAAAAAATTATGGCTGATGTGGGCTACAATATAGTATTAAGTGATGTTTATTTTATTTTATTTCATTCATTCTTCTAGTGAACATTTAACTGAGTGACTGCTTAGTTCCAGACATCATTCAAAATACTGGGGATATAACAGTGGATGAAATAGCAAAAAATAAATAAAAATCAATCAACCAATCAATCAATCAATCTCAGGTCTTAATTCTAGTGGTGGGAGATGTACAATACAACCATGTATAAGTAAAATATCTGTACATTAAATCATGATAGATGATATGGAGAGAAATAAAGTAGAAGAAGGGTATAAGGAGTGTTGGAGGGGAAAGGGGATTCTACTATATATAGGAAGTTTGGAGCAAAGAGACTTGTGAGCCAACTTGAACTAAAAAGAGAAAGATAGCTATACAGATATCTGGGGATACCTACCAGGTAGAAAGATTAGCAAATGTGAAAGTCCTGGAACAGAAGTTTGTATCTTTGCAGACAAGAAAGGAGACTGGACTGACCGAGGTGGGATGAAGTAGGGTAAGATAAGTGGGAGATGAGGCCATCAAGAAAGTGAAAGCCAAATCTAGTGGGGGCCTGGGGAAAAACTGGGTTAAGGCGCAGGCCTGCAATCCTTATAAGGGAACACCTGAGGGAAAGAAAAAAAGATGAGCCAATCACGTATGATTGTCAACATGCTGATAACAAACTTTCTGGCAAACAAAATATCTGTATTTGATAGCCAGAGAATACTTGTTTATGGAATGCTCTCAGCTGGATATACCTGATCTATCTAGGATTGCATGTGATAAACAAACTTAGAATTGATGCTTTCATAGGACATAGTTCTAAGAAAAATGTCACGAACCTGAAAATAAAATAGAGATGCTTACATTACCCAAACAGAAACCTTTGAGTAATAAGGTGCATATATTACTTTGAGATTTCATATGTTACTCTGCATCAGAGCAAATCCTGATGCAGTGAGAAAAGATATGGGGAGTTGTGTCCTAGACCTCTCCCTGCTTGCCTGTGCTTCGTGATTACTTTTATTTTTGAAATTATCAGTAAAGGTTGATACTGAGAAAGACCTCTGATCCACATGAGGTGACTGGACAATCTGATCCTTTGTATTATCTAAGAGCCTCATAGCAGGCTACTCTGAGGATTTTGGCTCTTGCTCCGATTGAGATGTGGTCATTGGAATGTTTTGAAAAACAGAATAACATCATATGACTTGAATTTAAATTGGAGAATACATCATAGAGGAACAAATTCAGAAGCAGGGAAAGAATATTGCAACTATGCAGGCAAGAGCTGATAGTGGTTTGGATCAGAGTTGTAGCAGTGCAGGTGGTAGAAGTGATTGGTTTTTGGATGCTATGGCATCAAGAATATCAAGACTCAAAATATAGCTTACTAAGAGAAGTCTACTAGAACCATTGTTAGGTGAACAATACAGTGATTCCAGAGAAGCTCACAGAACTATCATGACCAGGTAGTTAAACCATTTAAGTCTGAATGACAATAGATGATGTCCTAAACGATAGTTAATTTAAAATGTAAATTTTAAATTTAAAAGGTAAATTTTGAAGCTCTGCATTGGCAATATGCAATATTCAAATAGCATAATTGAGCAGCAAGTATGAAGGTGAATTCTGATAAAATCAGGCCTGGTTTCTCTTTGCCCACTTTGTTTCTTGTGTGTGGAGAGATGGCATGGGAAAGGTTGACAGATGTGAGCATAATTTCCAAGAAGGAGAATCACATTTAGGTGAAGGGCATTTCTTTTTATTGCTGAATTTTTCCTTGTATGGATATACCATTATTTGATTAACCATTCATCTGTTGATAAACATTTATAATACTTTCAAATTTTAAAATTGTAAATAAAGCTGCTATGAACGCTCACGTACACATTTTTTGTGCATGTAGACATATGGTCTTTATGTCCCCTTTCAAAATAAGTGCTCTAATCTCCTATGACTCCCTTTCAGTATTTTTTTTTTTTACTTAAGATAGACTTCAATTTTTGGTAGCTATTTTAGGTCAACTTTAGGACAAGCCTCTTCTTCTGTCTTCTGTGCTGTTTTTCCTAAACAACACTGCCTCTCCTTACAGTGGGAGAGTGCTTTCTAAGCTTACAGGGAATTTGATGATTGGGTGTTGTCTTTCTCTTAGTAATGCCATAAGTATGGGTTTTGCTTCATTTATTCTTCTTAATTTCATCGTTTTTGAAGAGTATGTTGGAAGATTTGAATTAAATGGTCAGCATTACTCCACTATAAAGATAGAAAGAGGAATAGTATGATAGGCAGGATAATGCCCCCTCAACGATATTAAGTACTAATCCCTGGAACCTGCAAATGTTACTTTATAAGGGAAACAAAAAGGTGGTTTGTTTTTGTTTGTTTGTTTGTTTTTACAGATGTGATTAAACTAAGAATTATGTGAGGGAGAGATCGTTGTAGATAATGTGGGTGGGTCCTAAATGCAAAAGCAAGTGTCTTTATAAGAAAGCAGATGGAGATTTGACAAACACATGAGGAGAAGGTGATGTGAAGACAAAGCAGAAAGGGGTTTGAGGATGCTGGCCTTGAAAATTGGAATGCAAGGAATGCCAGGAGCTGCCAGAAGCTGGAAGAACGAGGGATAGATCCTTCCCCTAGAGCCTCCAGAGGGATCATTCTTGCTGACACTGATTTTGACCCAGGTATACTGATTTAGAATGTCTAGCCTCCAGAACTATGATAAAATATATTTCTGTTGTTTTAAGCCACCCACTTGTGCTAATTTGACACAGCAACTACAAGAAACTAATATGGAGAGCTTTCCTTTTTTAGCTTTACTAAGGTTTGAAGACAGTAAAGTATAACTATAATGCAAGAAAGGAAAACTTAAAACCTAACTTCAGATATGTCTCCACTTAATGACGACTAGACACGTGCATTCACAGGGCAGTCATTATTGACAACTTTTCTCCCTAACCTACATGCTGATGTTATGTTACAGGAGCTCTGCCCTATCCAACAGTAGAGAGTCAGCATATATTTGAGGGATGTTGAATGAATCTGTGCTCTTCTGGTATTTTCTCTAACTTCTATTCCTGAAGCCCAGCATTATATTACTGATTATACAAGCGCCAAAACCAAACAAGTTTGCATGAGACTAATCTCTTCAGAGTCACCCTTCTACCAGTGAAGTGAGCTATCATCATCATCCTGTAAAATGGCAAATTTACTAATCTGAAACACCCATAGTTGAATTATTTTACTGATTTGGGTCTTCTTCAAGTAAATGAGTAATGAGGTGATATAGTTTTAAGAATTAATCATCTTCACTAGGATAAAGTAAAGAGTGTATCTCAAAGAAAAATTTTAGTTCCCACTCTTAGAACCAATAAGAAATCAGGAATATTCTAATCTAGCTCCAGAATAGCTTGTTAGAAGAGTTAGAAGTGCCAATTAGAAGTGTGTAACTGCCTCTGTTAGAAGCACGTAACTGCCTCTTTTCTTTCTTTAATTTTCTCGTAATATAATTAGTACTTCAGGAAAAGAGAATAAGCAAATTTGGAGCAAAAGCAGAGGGTATTCACATATTATGTTTATTGACTGATGTTTTCAATTGTGAAGAAAATCCCAAAAACATAATGGAATTTTGGCTAACATGTAAGCGATTGATGAGTAGTTCCAAATTACTTCTAATATGTGGGAAATGTAATCATCTAGTATTTAAAAATACTTTCCATGTAAGTAGTATTTGAAGTATATCCTTTGATCATCACAAAAACTCTCCAAAATAAATAAAACAGTTCATAATATGGTAATTTCATAGATGGAAAAAAAATGAAGCTCAGAATGGTTAGGTGACTTGTTTCAGATCACAGAGTGGTGTAGCTCCTTTAATATCTACATGTCTAATGTTCTTTACACTTAAATCATCTTTTTGTGACAGGTTAAATTTAGAAGTACTAATGCTATGAATTCACTTGAGAAGAGAGAAATAACTCCAAAACAATTCAAAATTAGTACCTGTGCATTGAATAATGTGTTAAAATTATCACTCATTTTTCAAATGGGCTAAGACTACTTTTTTGGAAAATTTGTAACTTTCAAATTTGAACATAGCCTCTGCATATTTGATCTTGTGAGAAATTATTCAATGTGAACTCATTTTGATAAGATTTCAAGTGTGTAAAATAATAACAATTAGTGGAAGTAATATTTTCTTTATTAATACTATAAGCAATGCATTTTATCAAATAAATGATTTTATTTGTAGGTGTAATGGTTTTGCTATAAAATGACTGTTCAATCGCCTTTGTCATCTCTTCTCACAAAACCAAAATGAATTCAAAATCAAAACTAAAGAAATGAACACAAAGTAAAGATTCAGTAACCCTTAAGAATCTGCAGAAAGGGGGCACCTGGGTGGCTCAGTTGGTTGAGCAACTGCCTTCGGCTCAGGTCATGATCCTGGAGTCCCTGGATCGAGTCCCGCATCGGGCTCCCTGCTCGGCGAGGAGCCTGCTTCTCCCTCTAACCCTCCCCTCTTTCATGTACTCTCTCTCTCTCTCATTCTCGCTCTCTCAAATAAATAAATAAATCTTTAAAAAAAAAAAAAGAATCTGCAGAAAGGTTTCCATGTTTCTTCTTTGCTTAGCAAACCCAAAAAACCAATAGAAGAGCACTATCTAGTCTGTGATTTATATCCCTGCTGCAATGTAGCAGGACTTTAACTATTAATTGAACTTTCTCTTCCTGAGCTGTAGAATACTAGGCCAGAAAGCAGTCTTTTGCTAACTGTACTGTGTAATGAAGTGTTACTCTTGAATGTAATAGCACACATTTTGCTTTTTTGCTATTTCTCCAATTTTTCTGTAGCATTTCTAAACAAGTAAGAAAGGATATCACAGCAGCTATTGTATGTAAAAATGAGATGTATGCTCTGCATATTCTTGCTACAAACAATGGGAAAGTTTATTTTTTTCTTTATTTCATTTTTGTTTTGAGGAAATAAACTGTAGCTTCCTGTGAGGCCTGGAACTAAACCAGAGAATCTCTATCTTTTCTGAATATGAGAATATTCACCTGTTTATATATTTAGTAATTCACTTATTTTCAATATATTATTCAATTACCAGTTAATGATTGCCTACAATGTACTAAGCAGCCTTCAAAGTTCTAAAAATATAACTGAACAAACTACAGTCACAATTCTCAAGGGACTAAGTTTTTTATGGAAAACAGGTAAGGGAAACTAATTCTCTTGTGTAGAGTACTATGTCAGAGGCATGTTTGGTTTGAAAAGAGAGTGCCAAGAAGCTTCCAACTTAACCTGAGTGTTTAAGGAAAGTCTCTCAGAAGTAGTGGTGTTTGACATTTCCATAATGGTATTGATTTTGTCATCAACACCACCTGTGGCTTATTTTATAGGCAATGTTCATTTCATAAAATTTTCCCATGAAGAAAGAGCTCATACCCTTTGATTTCCATTTCAGGTGGCTTTTTTTGTGTGTCTTATGCTCATGCTTTAGGATGATAGGTGAGTAGAATTACTGATGGAATGAACTCCTGTCTACCTGTGTTCCCAGATGGCCTTCATAAATGAAGATGGGTAAAGGGGCCCATATAACTCTATACAGTTCATGCTATTTTATTTTTTTTTAAGATTT
Organism: Neomonachus schauinslandi; assembly: GCF_002201575.2. Taxonomy (NCBI): domain Eukaryota; kingdom Metazoa; phylum Chordata; class Mammalia; order Carnivora; family Phocidae; genus Neomonachus; species Neomonachus schauinslandi. Next base: position 29,395,431 of record NC_058407.1, on the reverse strand, counting down.
TATTTATTTCTTTGACAGAGAGAGATAGAGAGAGAGAGAAAGCAGGGAGCCCGATGCGGGGATCAATCCCAGGACCCTGGGGTCAAGATCTGAGCTGAAAGAAGACACTTAACTGACTGAGCCACCCAGTTACCCCATTATTTTTTAATTATATGGTAAATATGTTTATTCATGGTCAATAGAAAAGGTAGCTCAGCAGTGACAGTGTTCATCATAAAATATTGCATTTTAAAGCCCCAAATCACTGCAAAATAATTGGTTTTAGAAACTGAAATCTAATACTTGAATTATTCATTATAATGAAAATTTGCAAACGTCATACCAATCATTGTCCTTGGCCTCAAAGTTTTTTGATAAAAATAAATAACTTCTACTACCATGCATAGATATTTTTATTTATCTTTGGTTTTAATGTTTCATTGCTCTCAATGACCATCTAAAAGTGTATTTCCCACAACCTTGTTCAATATGCTTGCTCATCTCTTCTAGAGAAGGTAGAGGAGGTAGAGTATGAACCATCCCATCTTTCAGCCATCCACACCTGTTAATGCCTATTAATGCGGGAGCTCTCACTTCTTTTCCTCTAGTTTCTGATGATGTTTTCCTCATGTTCTATTCAAGTTCACTCCCCCACCAATTTGGACTTTGATGCTACTCCTACTCAGGGACTTCACTTTCTCACTTGTCTCTTCTTCCTGTGTAATCTTCAAGCTCTCTCTCTCTCTTTCTCTTCTGACTTTTCCCCTTTAGTATGTAAACATGTTTGCGTTTTATCCTTCCTAACAAAAATCAACAATAAAAATCACTTAACCCTAAATACACGGCTCTGGCTACAACCCAGTTTCTTCCATTGCGTTCCATCAAAGCCTGTCTACCTTGGCAGTCTCTCTGCACTTCCCGTCATGCTTCACCCTCACCACAAGAGTGCTAATGCCCCTGTTGGCTGCCATATTGCCAAACACAATGTTATAAAAATGAAACTTTCTCTTGCACTTGGCACCTTTGGTCATTCTCTGCATTAGATGTATTTTCTTCCCTTGGAACTTCACTTGTTTCTAAGACAGCTTCATGTTAACCATGAGGCTACTGTGGTAGCCTCTCACCTCCTCTCTAACATTTTAGGCCCACACATGTCATCTCCTGAGCTACAAGAGTAATCTAACTGAAATGAGAATCTTACCATAACATCCCTTGATTAAATCAATTGGAGACTTTCCATCATCTCAAAAGTAAAGTTCTAACACCTTAAAAAGAAAAGTCACATTCTTCCTGATTTGACCTTGACTTTCTCTCTCCAGCTTCAGCTCCTTGTTTTTCTTATAGTTGTGACTCCTAACTTTTAGTGCTTTCAGAATTTCACTCTTTATTTACTATTTTCTTTAGTCAACCATTCTCCTGAATGACCTTATCTACTTAGGGTTATCTACTTAGTGGTAATCACTTCATAATCACCTCAAATTCATCCTGTCAAAACTGAAATGATAATTTCCCATTTAGACATACCCATTTTGGTTCATTTTTTTTCACTTATGTAAGGTGAATCATTGTTAAAACAAACAAATGCCTGAGTAGATACAATAAAGTCCAATATGGGTCAGTAGTGAGGGTTTTTTTCCTAGAGTCATTCAGGGATGCAGACTCCTTCGGTCAAATGTTATGCCCTCCCCTGGGGTCTTGGAGTACTCCTTAGAACTCTATGCATACAGGGTGCCTGGGTGGCTCAGTTGGTTAAGCGACTGCCTTCGGCTCAGGTCATGATCCTGGAGTCCCGGGATCGAGTCCCGCATCGGGCTCCCTGCTCGGCAGGGAGTCTGCTTCTCCCTCTGACCCTCCTCCCTCTCATGCTCTCTGTCTCTCATTCTCTCTCTCTCAAATAAATAAAATCTTAAAAAAAAAAAAAAGAACTCTATGCATACAAAGGAGTGACAGGAATAACTGCAAGATTGCAGAGGTTTTTATGAGTCAGAACCAGAGATAACAAATAATAATTCTAACTATATTCCACTGGTCAGTATAAAGTCCTAAGGCCTCCTTAACTGCAACAAGGGTAGAAAATGTAGTCTATCCACAAGCCTGGGGAAAAAAGCAATGGGATATGCTGAACACACAGCATTATGTCTGCATGCCAAATTGTTTCTTCCTCCTTTATTTCCTAACTAAATCTCAAATCTGTTACCTCCTCTATTTTTTTTTAAGATTTTATTTATTTGACAGAGAGAGACAAAGAGAGAGAGGGAACACCAAGGGAGTTGGAGAGGGAGAAGCAGGCCTCCTGCTGAGCAGGGAGCCTGATGCGGGGTTCAATCCCAGGACCCCGGGATCATGACCTGAGCCAAAGGCAGATGCTTAACCACTGAGCCACCCAGGCATCCCTACCTCCTCTATTCTTAACTCAACTAAATCCATTCTCATGGGTCAGGTCTCATCACTTCTCAAAAGAACCACTGCAATAACCTCCAAACTACCTCTGGCTCAACCCTTCCTATCTATCATCTACACCGCTGCAGGCATAATCAAAGTAAAATGAAAATTTTACCTGTAAAATTCCCCTGATAAAATCCTTTCAGTGACTTCCTATCATGTACAGGGTAGAAATAGAAACATCAGAGAATGGAAAAATAATCCTCCTGACTTGACATCTGCCTATTTCACCAGCCTCAATTCTGGATAAACATTTTCACTTTGTGCTATGTTTTTCACTTCTGCCAACCTGAATATACTCCATTCAGTGGCTGCTCATTCAGTTTCCTAATCTGGAACACTTTTCATCTCCCTGCTCCACAACCCCTTAGGATGAATTAGCTGCCTCTCATCAAAACTTATGTAATCTCTGGTACCTTTATTAATTAGTAACTTACTTCATTGTACACAACACTCTGTGCACGTGCCTAAATAATTCACTGAACTGTGAGATCCTTGAAAACGGGCTGTGCCTTACTCACTTGCCACTCCCAGTTCTCATAGCTACTTGGCACATAGTAATCATCTATAAATATGTGTCAAATGAGTAAACTGTTCCTAAGCAAAAACCTACCTTGAAACTCATTCCTTTGCCTGTTTCCCCTGTACTCTATTTTGCCATTCACTTCCATCACCTTTTCCTAGTCTACCAGCTGGAATTTAGTTTTGTATAGGCTGATAACAAGATGATAATCATTGCTTCGTTAAATTGCCCATTTTGTACGCTGCCCATGTGATTGAATACCCTGGCACCTCATGAGCTTCCTATGACACTTTGGGCACTATGTTATAAGCCCAGAGAAGCCCATCTAAGCTTTCTGGAATTAGTCTCTTAAACCAAGTCAGTTTCTCAAAACCCATAACTATCTTGTACAATAGATTCCTGCTTGTAACCTCAGCTACAACTCTGCTCATTCAAGTAACTAATAATGTCTCACAACCAAGGCTGTTTCATATTCTAACAATAGACACTTAGAAGTTGGGCACTTCTACCACACAGTGGGATCAAGAGTGTAACCATGATAATAGTACAAAACAATACAAAGAAATTCAATTGGAACAACAGAAGAATTTAGACAGCAATCTAAATGGAATTTCCTGTTTTTCTCTGAATTCTAAAATCATTGGTGCCAATTGCGAACTGTATTTTAAAAAGCAGCCCAACATTGAGTGGAAAGTGCCCTCAATCTTCCCCCATTAAGTTTTGGTCCCACTTCAAATATGGTAGAGCCAAGCCTTCTTCTTCCAATATATTGATTGATAACTTTCAAATGATGATTTGGGACCAAGTACATTAGTTGTACTTGTGCCTCACAAAGAGTACATCAATTTTCATTAATTAGTGCCACTGAATTAAGTTAAATTATGGGGAAAATGAGACAAATGCATAGCTTAAAATGCCTGGATGTTTAAACAAGTATTGTTTAGAGATTAAGTATCCAGAAATTTTGAATTTGAGATATAACTTGGTACCTTTTCCTAATATGTAAAGGGAGAATAAAAAAGTATTAAGATATCTAAATTTAAGGATACTTTGGGAAACTATTATTTATTTTGTGGTTTGCTTTTAAGGAGACATTCATACAGTTTCTTTGAGGGTTGTTTTTTTTTTTTCCTAATATTCAAAAACCCAGGGGGGCCTGGGTGGTTCAGTTGGCTGATCGTCCCACTCTTAGTTTCGGCTCAGGTCATGATCTCAGGGTGGTGAGATCAAGCCCCTTGTTGGGCTCTGTGCACAGTGTGGAGTCTGTTTGAGATTCTCTCCCTCTCCCTCTACCCCTCTCCCTGCTTGCACGCACATTCTCTCTTTCTCAAATAAATAAATCTTTTACAAAACCCACAAAATTACATATATATGTGTATATACATATATATGTATATACACACACACATACACATATACATAACTTCACATATGTCTTTGGAGACTTGAAAAATATATTTCTTTAATCCTACTTGATTACTTAAGAATAAATATAATATAAAGATTATACTATTCTTTTTCAGATAATGAATTTAATAATTCAGTATTTTGGGGGCACCTGGGCGTCTCAGTTGGTTAACTATCTGACTCTTGATTTCAGCTCAGGTCATGAGCTCAGGGTCATGGGATCGAGCCCCTCGTTGGGAATCTGTGCTCTGCAGGGAGTTTGCTTGGGGTTTTCTCTTTCCCTCTGCCCACCCCTCACCCCCCGCCACTTTCTCTCTCTCTCTTTCTCTCTAAAAATAAATAAATCTTTAAAAAAAGTAATTCAATATTTAGTCAAATATAATAAATACAACTCTACACTTTGACAGTGTTTTCTTCAACTTAAAAAGAAATAGTCTATTTCTCAGGCTATGCATTATATTTTGATTCTAATGTTGTCAATTCATATTCTGTCAATTATTCTTATAAATACCAGTTTTTTGGGATTTATAAATAGATCATTTAAAACCAAAATAAACCAAGAAGCATTAATTCTGTCCTGTACTTTATACTAAAGATAATCATTCTTGAGTTAGCTCAGAAAAATAGAATATAAGAGAAAGTATACTGTTTGTTTCTACAGTAGAAGATCTTAATGATAATTCTGTATGTTAGGAAATGATTTTACTATGTCTGTGTTTTTAAATCTCAAATTATCCCAAGAGTTCAGAAAATGTCCCATCGTTGTTTATTTCTGTATCCTTTAAATACACACACACAACAAATTATTCAAGGCATTTGCTCAGAACTCAAAACATATACTCATGCAAATTATAAATTGTTCCAGATTGCCCAACACAAGAACCTTTTACCCACGCAATAAATACACTAAAATTAGTGGAGGACCACAGAGCCTCTTTGAGCTCTGAGGGTTCTTGGGAAGCAGAGGGAAGGTGGAAGGAGTGCTAAACCTCCAGACATTTTATCCTGAAGATGAGGATGGAGAGGGGAAAGGAAGACCCGAGAGTGTCCAGTTCTTCCATAACAAGAAAAAGGAGTATGTTTTTTTTTTTTTAAAGGGAGTATCAAAGAATTGTGAGCATTATTATGATTTTCACAAACATTAAATGCTTACCTACAAAGCTTCATACATTCTTCACAGTGTAGTTCAGCTGTTGTCTTCTCTATCAAAAGCTTCCCAGAAGTCCCAGCTGAGGGTGAACTGATATTGCTCTCCCATGTATTTCTATGAGAATATTTGATGAACATGCTCCGTTAGAGCACTTACCACGAAATTCCGTGATATCTCTCTGTCCTCATATATTCGGGGATCCTTGAGAGCAGAGACTGTTCCTTTTGCACCCTTCCATGCCCCCCACTAGTGCCACCAACACTCTTGCAGCATGTGACACATGACAGGCGTGAATGCGTGCGACACAATTCGAGAACATTAAATGTATGTCAGGCTGAGCAGCCTAATCATGGACTGTGGACAGTGGGGAGCCAACAAGCCCTGGGTCACAAATTGAAATTCCTAGTAGGTTCCCAAGAAAGTGACAGAATGTAACAGGAAGAAAAGAAAATTTTTTCTAGTGTTAAAAATAAGCTATAATATAATCTCTAAGGTTGATGACAAACCCTAATCAATAGTTGGTCATAGTGTCAGGGAGACAAGAGAGAATGATGTGTACTGTGGGAAATACATTGCCTGGCTCAGATCTCTGCCTCTCTTTCGATCTGTTGTGGCAACAAGGAAATCTGGTTGCATATTTTTAGATGATACTAATTTTTAAGAAAAGCCAGAAATCGGGTATTTACATGACGTATCACAGTTCTAACATGTTGGCTTTAAATATATATATGAACCAAGCACAACACACTTAGAGTTTGAAACAGAGGCCATTAGAGTTTTAATGCCCTCTGAATTGCTCTTTGCAAGACTGACAGAGCTCAATCAGTATTTTAGGAAGTTTTCATTTCATACCAGGCTGTTTAAATATTCCATACTGATGCACAAGTACATTCAACTCCAATTCCCAAGGCACATGGTGACAGTGGCTTCCATTTCCTGTATTTGACTCTCCTGGGTGAGCACTTCAATGGTACAGCCAAGTCAGTTCCAATATCAGGACCTCTACATTTCAAACGTTATTGGTTTTCTCCCCTTTACTTTTATCACTGCTATTGAGTTACTGTTTCTTACTACATTTCCCATAATTCTTCACTATGTTCCTTTCACCCAGCCAGCTCTTTTTTTCACCCTCCCTAGAATCTGACAGGCCACAGAAATATCTGATTTCAAAGAGATGCTCGCATTCTATACTGATCCCATCTAGGAGTGTAAATGCCCAATGTCACGCTGCCGAGTGGAAAAAGGTAAGAAAAATCGCTACTGGTCTTTGTATTCCTCTAATCTTTTAAAATCTTTTGAAGAAACAGAAATGTTTTATTTTTCAACCACTGTCTTAGTTACTTTTTTTTTTTTTCTCCATCTGTGCAAACCAAAATGCAATAAAATGTTTGAATGATAGAACTGGAATGTGTACTCAAAATGTGACACCAATAAGATTGCAAGGAATATTGAAGGAAGTCTTCGATAAGCCTGACAATGATTCTGACTCCAACAGCATGGATTTGAATATAAATCTTGCACAAATAAATGAACTACTAAGAAAAAATTAATCTGCTATCCTGCTAGATTGATATAACAGTATAGCAATGCAAAGACAAATAGATTCATTTAAATTAAGCTAGAGCCTTGATTATTTTTTTCACAACTCTCAGAAAACACATATTAAGTTCCTACTCTCAAATAATTTCATGATATGATTGTTTTTCACATTTTGCAAAAAAGGAATCAACATTTAAGACAAGAAAAAGTCCAAAGAAAAATTTGAATTGGCTAAAGCAAAATTTAGTTACTCTGGTAGTAACAGGATTTTTTTTTTAACTGCATGTGAGTGTATTTTCCAACGAGTGTAGATTATAGTTCTGTATTAAATATATGCATCTTGATTTTTTTACTGCTTGGGATTGATACAAAACTGGTATATTAAAATATGCCATGTATGTGGTTAAACCAGTTGCAAATCATTAAACCATTATTTAGTAATTAGCAGTGTTCTTATAAAAAGAATGAGATACATGCATCATTTATTTTCAATACAGCTTTACATAATTAGAGTAATAGGCAATTTGATCTATTAAACTACTAATTAAATACAAAATATTTAATATGTACCAGAGAGTTGTGCTCTGAAATTGCACAATTATCCATTGTGTGGTTATTTCCTTCATTGACCCTTCCTCCAAAGCATGGGGGAGTAATCCATAAAATACTTTCAGGGAAAAAGGGAGTATTAAGATACAATGAGAGTCACAAAGAAGTCCTGAGTTGGTCAATAGTGTTACACTTCTCCAGGCAAGTAGAAAAATCTGATTTGTGTTCTACCTCCTTCCCAAGCCCTTTCTTTGTGCCTTTGAATGTGGTGTAATGAATAAGATGGCCCCAAACAGTCAGAAAAAGGAAAAGGGGAGCAATTGAGGTGTCTAGATTATTGAAAAACTGGAATTTTTTTCCAGTTCTATTGAGAAATAATTGACATATATCACATCACTTATGAGCTTAAGGCATACAACATGATGATTTGATTTACATGTATTGTGACATGGTTACCACAATAGGTTCAGCCTACATACATTTTCTCATTTCAATACAGTAAAAAGAAAAGAGAGAAGTAAATAATAAAGGGAAAAAATGATCTCCTGGTGACGAGAACTCTTAGGATCTACTCTCGTAACAACTTTCCTATCATATATAGCATGGTTAGCTGTAGTCATCATGTTGAACATCATATCCCTAGTACTTTTATATAGAGTATTTCTAAAAAAACAAGAGGTGTTTTTTCAATCTTTAATTAGGGAGTCTTTCTTTATGAAGATTCCTATCCCTGGCGAGAGGTCAAAGTCATATATTCTTATTATTCTTCTCTAATTTAGCTTCAATGTGCTATCAGATGAAATCTTATCACTTTATTCAGAATTTATCACTTTATTCTACTCAAGAATCTAGCACTGTCTACAATATCAAATCCAGCCTCATACATTACTCAAGTCCTTCCTATATATCAGCTCTTGCTAATTTTAGAATAATAATAATGAGGATGAAAACAATAAAAGCTAATATTTTGTGTGAGTTACATTATCTCATTTAATTGTTTGAGGTAAAAAAAATGGGGAAACTGAGGGGCTTCTGGGTGGCTCAGTTGGTTAGGTGTCCAACTCTTGATTTCTGCTTAGGTCATGATCTCAGGCTTGTGAGATTGAGCCCCAGGTTCAAGTGGAGCCCACTTAAGATTCTTTCTCTCCCTGTCCCGCTGTCCCTCCCCCCACTCACATGTGTTTGCTCTCTCTCTCTCAAATAAAAAATAAATAAAATCTTTTTAAAAAAGTAAAAAATAAAAAAGATGGGAAACAGATTGTGAGAGGCAACTCAACTTAGCTTGAGTCTTAAAGCTTCTACGTTGCAAAGCTAAGCCAAATCCAAGGTGATGTGATTCAGAACCAGTGTTCTTGACCATCCACTATCTGCTACAAACTTCACAGTATCCCAGCACTCCTCAAGTCTCCTCTGAACCTTCTCTAAATGAATCAGACCAGACTCTTCCATGTTCTTAGTATTGACTTATTCTTTTCTCCATGCCTTAGTTCATGTTGTTTCCTCTCTGTATGTACTTTGTCACTTAGCCAAATATTCCTCCTCTTTCAAGGTGTGAGTCACATGCCTTCTCCTCCACAGCTATTCCACCCAAATGCATACCTTAGATCTAAATCCATTCCTATTCCCATAGTGTCTAGTGTAGAGATACAAAGGTGATTATCTCTCAATGAATGTATTTCCTGAAAGCATTAATAGTAAAGACATAAATAATCCATTATAAAACAAAGAATGTTGTCATGCACATTTGATTCCTTGTTACAAAAGAGAGGTTTGCTGCCAGACATATTTCCTGTGCCAGATTTTCCATCATCAACAAAATTTACAAAAAGATTTTCATTCATTTTCTGACTGTCCTTGGCCTGTGTCCAATTTTTTTTTCTTAAGAGCTTCCGAATTTAGTTTTAACTTCAAGTACTGCTGCTGAATACAGTAGTAAAGAGCCAGAGTAGGGATTTTCCTTGCAGAGAAATGGGATCCATTTTAACCAGGAGGCAAAAGAGGGAACTGTGTTGAAGTTGCACCTGTTATGTTACCAGAAATGGCAGACTCCATTCCTCTTCTGGCTTTTCCTTCCTAGTAATCCTGCTCCCTTTACCATCAGACTTAGGTGCATTAACACTTCTGGGGCAAGTCCTGGCATGGCCATGATAATAAAAAAGAGAGCTCTTCTTGAGAAGGTGGTGGATTCACTAAGCTCCAGTCAAGTTGATTTCATGTTATTCTGAAAATCCTACCCTTGTGATGCCCGAACTCCTTTTTGTACCTCTGATGTGTTATTGGCAGGATGTGTTTGACCGCCAAATTGTCAGGCTAGTGGGGGTTGCTCTGGACCCCATGCTGGTGTGACTAGGTAGCACGTTGCTGTTTCTTTATGTTACACAACATCAGTAATCATTTCAAGGATGTCAATTTAGATTCATTGCATAATTGTACTTATAGAAAAGGCAGTATGGTATAGTGATTGAATGGACTCCGGAGCCAGACTACTTAGGGTCAGGTCCCAGATTTGATACTTACAAACTGTGTAACCTTGGACAACTTATTTAACCTCTTAATACTCACTTTTTTTCAGTTGTAACACAGGGATTATGAGAGGTCCTACTTCATAGGGTTTTTGTGAGGATTAAAATGAGTTAATATTTGTTAAGCATGTAAAGCAATGATAACACCAAAGAGTATTAGCTATTGGGCGCCTGGGTGGCTCAGTTGGTTAAGTATCTGCCTTTAGCTCGGGTCATGATCCCAGGGTCCTGGGATCCAGCCCTGCATCGGGCTCCCTGCTCAGCAGGTAGCCTGCTTCTCCCTCCTGTGTACTCTCTCATCTCTGTCTCTCTCTCTCAAATAAATAAATATTTTTTTTAAAAAAAGTGTTAAGCTATAACTGTTTAATCTTTGTTGAGTAAGTGAATAAATAAAAGATAAATTTATTGTGTAATACAATTTTTTACTTCTTTCCTTCCTTCTCAAGACCCAAACTCCTTGAAAGCAGAGAGCAGGTATTACTCATCTTTGTATATCTGCAGCATTTCCCAGGAGGATGGTACATTGTATGTGTCAACGACTATCTGCTAAGTGGATGAGAGCTGTGGTAATTAGAGAGAAGGGTAAAGTGAAGTAGAGTGTAAGGATGTAATAGTCCAAAATGTTTAGGAGTATGGAGACTATTATACTGGTAGGCTTCTCCCCATCAGGGTTGAAGTCACACCCAAAGTGATGGAAGTCATTAAAGTGGAGAGAGGAATTGTTGAGACAGATGTCACAGGTCTCAGAAGAGAAAAAGTATGAACCAAAAACATAAGAAGGCATGGGCGTGGAGATGAGATTTGACTATGGGCACAAACTACATATAAAGAATTTTCCATGAAGAGGAGGTTTTATTGTGAGGTGGCACTTGGGGAAAGAGGAAAGCCAATGCTACTTATAGTACATGATGTATGGAGTTTCCATTTACGATGACTGCCCTATCTCTTTTTAAACATCCTAAAGTAATTTTCAAAACAGAGCTCTTGATTTCTTTCATTTCCTACCACCAAATACACACATATTAATAACAACTATGTTATGGGCTGAGTTACATCCCCTAAAAATTTGTATGTTGAAGTCCTAACTCCTGGTACCTCAAAATGTAATTACATTTGGAGATATGGTCTTTAAAGAGATAATAAAATTAAAATCATCATTAAGGTGGGCCCCAGTCCCATATGACTGATGTCCTCATAAGAAAAAAAGAAACTTGGTCACAGACAGGTTTAGTTGGAAGACCGAAGACCCAGGGAGAAGATAACCATCTTTGAGCCAAGGAGAGAGGCCTCAGAAGAAACAAACCTTGCTAAAACCTCAGTCTCAGACTTCCAGCCTCCAGAACTGTGAGACATACATTTCTTTTGTTTAAGCTACCCGGTCTGTGGTACTTTGTCATGGCAGCCCTAGCAAACTGATACAAACAGCAAAAGCAATCTATTCCTCCCCTAGTTGTCGTCTTTTCGGTAAGCGTTACCATCATCCTTATAGCTGTTGAAGTAAAAAACCAAGGACTCATTTTTTTTTTTTAATTTTCTCTTGCTGTCTGTATCCACATGTAATCCATCAGCGATTTTTTTACCTCTACTTTAAAATATGTCGCAATTTGGGTGCCTGGGTGGCTCAGTCGTTAAGCATCTGCCTTCAGCTCAGATCATGATCCCAGGGTCCTGGGATCAAGTCCCACATCGGGCTCCCTGCTCGGCGGGAAGCCTGCTTCTCCCTCTCCCACTCCCCCTGCTTGTGTTCCTGCTCTCGCTATCTCTCTCTCTGTCAAATAAATAAATAAAATCTAAAAAAAATTAAAAAATAAAATAAAATAAAATAAAATATGTCACAATTCAATGAAGTAAACTCTACACCCTTATTTTAAGCCACCTTTACCTCTCTTCGTTTTCCTCTTCAACAAATTTCATATCATCCTACTCTGAAACTTTGCTATAGTCACATTGATTTTTTTTTCTCTTCTTCATATATTCTAGGTTCATTCTCAATCTTGGGAGTTTTTGCTTTCTCACTAGTGATTTCCTCTGCTTATAGTTATCTGTGCCTTCCTCCCCCCAGATCTCTATAACATTGACCCATCTGGTCATTGTGTTCTTAATGAAAGCTTTCACAACCTCTCAATCTAACAGCCCTGACAAATAAACGTACTTTATTTTCATATATGTATTATTATCTGGTATTTGCCTGCTTATTACTGGGTTGATAAAGAATGTTGATTGGGATTTATTGCCATGCTAGAGTTGGCAACTTGTTTGCAGTTGAAAACAGGAGATATTAAATATTCCTATATATTTTTTCGTTGTTAAGAAACTATAACTGTAAAGATATCCACAACTAGAAGCAGACAATTCTCTTTAAGTTTATTCAGAGGAAACAAAACTGGCCCTACCCTCAGTACCATAACACACAACCATCCCATAAAGAATCTATAGAGATGATTGGGGAACAGAGAGAGAAGGTGCTTTTATTTATCCTTACCTCGAAGCCACGTATGATAAAGGGTTGAAATTGGGGGTGTCTGCAAGAAAGAAGTATCAACATTTCATTCCCCACTGTATATCTTCTCAGGCTGTTATGTCAATGTTCCTACATAAAGATGGCAGTGACTTCACAAGAGGAGAGAAGAGATAGCATTGGACCCATCTGCAATCTTACTGATAGTTCAGGCAGGTATGTGGTTGTTTCCCATGAGTGGACACCCCGTAAGTTAGGTGGACTTTTGCTGTTTTGCTTGTATCCAACCCCAAGACAGCAGCCAGGAGAGGCCATGAGGTATACCACTGGTGAGTGAGCTGAGGCAACAAAAGAGGTAGCGTTAGAATTATCTCCCACATTACGGGGTTCTATGGTCAAAGACCTCAGAATGTCATGTGAAAATCTCATACCAGGGCCTTACATGAGAGGCAGAATTTGGATACTTGCTGTATAGAAGATACCAGCCACAACATAACATTTGCAAAGAAAGTGACAACAAACACAAGTTGCAAGTCTCTTTGCCTTTCACTCCTTGATGCTCCCAACAATTGCCTACGGATAGAAAGGAGGGCTGTAAGGCTATGAATCAGGTATGAGATTGGAATTTAAAACTGGGAGAAGCTAACATTTATTAAGCAAAAAGTACCAGAAAATTATGGACTCTTCCCTTTAAGAAACAACAACAACAACAACAAATGAATTCCATAGAAAACAGCTAAGAGAAAAGCATTCATATTTTTATACCATAGATTTGAGATTCCTTAACGCACTAACTACAGCTTATTAGTATGATAGGTATGATTCATGTACTCTTGTGTTACCTCTGTATCCACAATGCCTAGAAGAGTGTCTGCATATAATAGAGTGTAGATGACTAGCCGACTTTGCATTTTGGTTGGTAGTTGAGAATAATAAAAATGGAAAGAGTGGGGAGAAGCCAGTTTTGATGTTCTAGGCATAGTCAGTTTGAAACCCAAACATTTAGGTGATAATGTGATTAAACTATGCCCATGGTCAGCAGGCCACTGAAAGTCCTAAAAGAGGTTTGCAGAGAAATTCTGGGAGCCTCAAGAGTTCTCAGCATAAGTACTTGGAACAATTGACTACCACTGAGGATACTTCTCCCTGATGGAATCAACAGTAGCCTCTGCTGATTTGGAGGCCTTAGGCTTCAGTGCTGAAACTAGATTGTGGTGGGGCCCAAATAAGTCTTGAAGACAACTCTGCTCAGGTGGTTAGAGGCTGAATTTTGTCGTACTGAGGATCTCCCTGCACAGAATGATTGGCCATGGGATATTTTGAGGAATAACCTATTAAGGTGTTGTATAAAACATAAAGCTCAAAAGAGATGCAAAGCATTAATATGCGTACGTTATAAAATGTTTAAAAAAATAAAATGTTTAAAAAGGGGGGGGGCACCTGGGTGGCTCAGTTGATTAAGCATCTCCCTTCAGCTCAGGTCATGATCTCGGGGTCCTGAGATCAAGCCCCGCATTGGGCTCCCTGCTGGGCAGGAAGCCTGCTTCTCCCTCTCCCACTCCCCCTGCTTGTGTTCCCTCTCTTGCTGTGTCTCTCTCTGTCAAATAAATAAAAATCTTTAAAATAAAATAAAACGTTTAATATGCATACATTACAGTTTTGGTGACTCCTTTACCTTCCAGACTGCCTTTGAGCTGCAGGTTGAACTGATTTCTTCTGGGTGGAAGTGTGAAGGAAAAGGAAGATAAAGGCAGTGAGGCAGTGAGAGAGACTGATGGTCACCTCAGGGGTGTGTGACATCAGAAGAACCCTCATGTGTCCTAATAAGAGCCAGCTCAGCTGCTGTGTAGAGCTCCCCATGGCAAGTTGCTAGTTATCAGCGGGAAGACCAACAACCAACAGAGGACTGTACCAATGACCAGTTAAGCAAAGAGGTGCTTGCCTCTCCCTTCCCCTTTCCTAATGCCAATTTTTCTCAAACTTACTCTTGTATATAAATGTTTCTAACTAGTAAAGACAAAGAAGAAAAGATGATAAGGGATGCACCTATGAACACAGTTGATATTTTTACTGAATTTTTTTTATCCAAAGTCTTTCGATTAAAAAAAAAAATCTTCTTTTTCTTTTTACAGTGTCAACATTTTTTTAAATAATTCAAAGACTAACTTACAGACTTTGATTTAACAGGTTGAACTTTAGAGCATAACTTTTTTCATTATTTTTGATGGCTTTCAGTGGTTTTATTTTTTTTTCAGCAATCCCTTTTATGTGTTACAAGGAAGAGAAATACAGGACAGATAAGTGAAAGCCATTTTATTTTCCCCCAGAGAAACAACATGAATGCTCTAATTTGAAGGGAATGGCAAGGTATGTACTGATTGGCAAACATGAAATCTGCTCTAAAATTTGGCTTTAATTTGATGCTTAGTGGGTAGAATCATGGAAGAAAATGCACTTATCTGTGTTATCAGGAGATCTCCAATCTAATCCCAGCTGAGCCGATATTTTTTACACAAATTTTGGCATGCATTATATTTTCCCTGGGCTGCATATATATATAAGAAGGAAGTTGGTCTAGAAAATATTTAGTATCCCTTCCAAATATGATCTATGACAACTTGAGGTTGGGAATCACCCCAGACTATTTTTAACTAAAGAAAAGAGCCCCCTGACCATTTGGCAGTTCCTTAGTCCACTGTGAAATTTCTCTGAAGGCCATTTCATTTCAGACTGAAATGTAAAAATGTTTCAAGATAGAGCAAGACATAAAACTAAAAGGAATATTTTAAACATTTCTCCCATATAGGGCAATACATTAAAGGAAAATGTTATAACTAAAGCAAAATTCCATGAGGTCAAGAACTGAATCTGTCTTATTTGTTGTTCTGTTGTCAGTGCCTGAAACAGTGATCAAATAACTATCGGTTGAATGAATGAATGACAATAATTTGTGACAATGAAAAAAATCTTAAAAAAAAAAAAAAAGGTAAACCACTACTAGCTGTCTTTGATCCCATCTTCTCCACCCTGCAAAGGCACAGGACAATGTAGACATGAGGCGGGATAAATGAACAATGCAGTCTCTACCTCAGAATCTAGGCAGCCCAAGGTTCTGTGCCCCATAAGTGACTGCTGCATTACTACATTGGATCCCTGGTCAGGGAGTAGGGATGTTTATCCCAGTGCTGACTAGTAGGTTTTTGCATGAGCCAAAGCTTATCCCCCTTTGCTGACAATAGCCTTAATGCCTTGTTTCAGAGCCTGAGTCTTCTCTCTCCCCACTCTAAGTAGTGTCACTCAGATTTAGGTTTCTGACTTGGTCACTGCTTTACATTTTGATTTCTGTAAGTTGCCAGCTTCTACAATGTCCTAGTTGTAGTTGGGGATCCAAATAGCTTTTGAAGATCCCCATAACATATAGAAGCCCTTCATTGAAATTCCAATTCAAGCAAAACCCTGTTAGCCATGGTCATCATTTTCCTCCATCTGATATTTATCTGACTTACCTACAATTCTGAATATTGTACACCTGGCTTTTCCAACCCATGGCTCTTTTTGGAGTCCCTTCCTATGCAGACTTTTGCTGCTTTGCTCCTCTAATGGAATCTCCACTTACAGAGGGGCCTGACGTGAAAGCCAGCCTGAAACTTCCTTAGCCTGGAATAAATAAATCATCACATTTGCCAAGTTGTCCTGAGGTATAATAATAAGTCATTGGTTTTAGCTATGGAAGCAATTAACAATGCTTCCTATTTTAGGATCAATGAGAATATGATCTGACAAGTATAATAAGTACTCAGACCCTAAATTTTGAAATTATCAACCAGTGAGAAAAATGTTGTTAGAACTTCCAATTTTATCACAAGGAAGTTTTGCATCACACTATTTTTGAAGCCTATACGGAAAGGAAAGTAAAATTCACCCATGATCTTCTTTAAAATGATGTAAAAGAGAACTAAAAGTCTCTCCCTTTACTTTGTCCAATCTATTGCCTGGAGAAAATGATTATTATTCACCAAACACCTACCATGTGCCAGGAACTATTGTAGGCACCCAGAATCCATAAGAGAAAAACAAATTTATCTTCCTTCATGAAGCTTATATTTTGACTGGAAAAGCATACATAAAAAATTAAGCGAAAAAAATATAATGATAAGTGGTAAAGAGAAAAGTGACATTAGGTTGGGGATAGGAAGTGTTAGGGGAGTCCATGCTAAAATTTTAGGTTGGGGGGCTGGGAAAACTTTATAGAGGAATTGATAAGTCAAACCATGCAGATCTCTGGAAAAGAACATTCCAGACAGAAGGAATAACAAGAGCAAAGGCTCTGAACTGAGAATATGACTAGAAGGTTTGAAGACAGTAAGAAGATTTGTGTGAAACTGGAAGGAAAGATAAAAAGGAAATGATGTTATTACCAGGTGGGTATGGGGAGGGGGCAAGGATATATGTCATAGTAAGTACTTTGATTTTTGCTCTAAGACGAAAAAAAATATAGGAGTATTTTTAAAAAAAGAGTGAAACTATCTCAGTCTGGCTTTAAAGGGTCATGCTGGCTGTGTTGAAAACACACCGAAGGCGTAAACCATGACTCAGGAAGACAACAAAGTCTTGCCATAGTTCAGAAATAGGTTTGTACTAGTGTAGTCCTGAAAATCCTAGGACAGTCGTCCCCTCCCTCTGTATCTATGGGGGGATGCGTTCCAAGACCCCCCCAGGATGCCTGAAACCCCAGACAGTACTGGACCATATATATATTATTTCTTTTTTCCTCTGCATAAAACACCTATGATGAAGCTTAATTTACAAATTGGGCACAGTAAGAGATTAACAATGATAACTGGTAATAAAATAGAATAATTACGACAAGTTATATGAATGTGGTCTTTCTCTCTCTCTCTCTGAATCTTATTGTACTATACTCAGCCTTCTTGTGATGATGTGAGATGATAAAATGCCTCCGTGATGAGATGAAGTGGGGTAAATGACACAGGCATTGTGACATAACATTAGGCCACTATTGACCTTCTGATGATTCATCAGGAGGACCATCTGCTTCCAAACTGTGGTTGACTGCTGGTCAGGGAAACTGTAGGAGAGGAAAATCACAGATGATGACAAGGGATTACTGTGATTGGATTTTCAGTATGATTTGAAGGTGAGGCCAGCAGGATTTGCTAATGGTGTAGATGTGGGACAATTGGTTTAGATGGAACAAAGAATAGATTCAAAGATGCCCCCAAATTTTAACCTTAAGGAACTGGAAAGACAGAGTTGTCATAAAGTGAGATGGGGGATTGTTAGAACAAGTTTGGGATGATGTAAGAACCAGAAGTTCAATTTTATTTTTATTTATTTATTTTTAAAGATTTTATTTATTTGACACAGAGAGAGAGTGTGCAAGCAGGGGGAGCGGCAGGCAGAGGGAGAGGGAGAAGTAGGCTCCCCGACGAGGAGGGAGCCCGATCCGATGCGGGGATACATCCCAGGACTTGGGATCATGACCTGAGCCAAAGACAGTGGCTTAACCAAGTGAGCCAGCCAGGCGCCCCAGAGAAGTTCAATTTTAGACATGTCACCTTAGAGATAATTATTTAAGTGGAGATGTGAGTAAGCAGTTGGATATGACTTTGGAGTCAGGGAAGAGATCCAAAATACAGATATAAGTCTAAGGGTCATCAGCATATAGGTATTTTTAAAGATAAAGAATGGATGAAATCACTAAGGAAGTGATTGTAGATGAAATGAGAATAGATTTAAGAACAAATCTTTGGCTGAACTTGAAGTTTAGAGGACTGGAAGAAATAGAGAAACAAGCAAATGAAAACAAAAATGAGGAACCAGGTAAGAGGGAAATTAGGTGAATATGTTGGCTTTTAAGGTAAGGGTAAAAAATGATTCACGGAATTTGTCCTATGATTATATAGATCCTATATGCATAATCAAATGTCTATGTATACAAATTAATGCATATGCATGTTTGTTTATGTGGGGAACAGTTTTTATTTTATAAAATGGGATCATGCTATACCTAGTCATCTAAAATCTACTTTTAAAATTTATCACAGAAGAAATTTTTGTATCAGCTTCACTCTTAAGAGTAAAGATGTTTTATTTTCAAGTTTTTGATTGTCCAGGATTATTAAAACAATGTATTATGATAAAAAAATACAATACAGTGAAAATATTGGCTTTAATTTTTAAACACTTGCTCTTTTGTATTTACTTAACAAAAATCCTCTTTGTAAAAAGAAAAAAATACAAAGAAAAAAAACAAAATAAGGAATAAGGCAGTAGGAACCAGATAGAAAAAATGTCAAATTGTCCTTATATCTTACTATTGCTATTAATACATTTCAGTGCATGCTGATTCTCTTTTATTAGAATGAGAAAGTAAGCTTTGAATAGAGCAGAAATTTTTATGAAAAAAATCATGAAACAAATGACAGTTTCTTCTCGTTCTTACCAGAGATAAAAGTGCTTGTTTTTCTCTAAGATTCTAACAGCTATTGCTTTCACAAAGACAAACTCTATGGCAAATTACCTATGTGGGAGCTCCATGATTTTCATTAGGTGGAAGAGATGAAAAATAAATAAATTAACGGTAGTTATAATGTGTTACTATTCACACATTTAAGGCAGCAAAAATATGGTCCATTATTTCACTGCATCTGGAAAACAGTGAATAGTTGAAGGCGTCCTTTTAGGATATGGAGAGAGTATCCCTCAAAGGCTCTTCTTAGTTTCCCCTAGTTTTCCCCCAAAAGATATCACTTTTTAAACAGTGAATTGGGTATGTCACAAGACATTTCATCTACTAAAACAAAAATGAAAATCAAGTACATGATTATTAAACATTAACTACATACAAGAAACTGTGGTAGGCCGTTTGTAATTTGTATAATGTTTCAGATCGTTCACTGGTGTTCAGAGTGGACTGTATGGAAATATTTCTTTAGAAGTAATTCTTTCAAATTGAATAACAGAAATCTTATGGTGCATACTTTAAGGACTTTATTAATAAGAAGTAAGTACACTGCCAAGCACAATTTTTTAACCAATAGTTCTTACGATCCAAGGGCTAAAACAAAATTAGACATGTCACTTGAAATTTTCTGAGCATACAAGCAACGTTCAGGCTGCCTGTATGGAAAACTCTCACTGAATAAAAAAATAACAGAGGTGGGCAGAGTTAAGTCTTTTTTTCTTCCTCCACTGCCTATTAAATGCTATTCTCCTTCTTCTTCCTTTATACTTTTTATTTTTTTTAAAAAAATCAGCTGTATTGAAGTAGATTCCATGTGCAAAAGTGCTTGCTGAACAGATGTGTAGTAAACAAGTAAGAAAGGATTGCATGTTTGAAAAGATTTCTAAACTGGTATTCTAAATCAGGCATGTAATCTCAGCTCTGCTGCTGACTAATTAGTCTCGTCTTTTAGGTCCTTAGGCCCTCTGTTCTCTTTGTAAAATGAATGCAAGCCATGACGAAGCACTTGTTCATAGGAACAAGCAATGGGATGCTGAGCAGAAAGTTCTAGATTAGAGACCAATACAGTTGGAATATCTCTGTAGGTGATATATTTGCTTTAATAGCCTGGAAATTCAGAGAGGAAATTATTAGGGTATGTGAGCTTTGTTTCTATTTTTAGGAATTACAGTGGCCCTTCAGAGACTTGTGCTTTCTCCCTCTTTTCTTTTCCTACAGAGATGGTTCTCTTTTAATTTGTTCGATTTTAGCTGAGAATTTTTGTTTATTTTCTTTATTTTACTTTCCCATTATTTAGGCTAAAACTACTCTTAGTTCCATTTTCTTCCCTTGCTTTTATATTTTCATCTGTTCTGTTTACAACTCCTCCGCACTGACATTCTGCAGCGTCAATGGTGCTCCTTAACAACAGGTACATACTTTACATTCTTCTCTTTTTGAAAATAATTCTGGAATTTTTGAAATTGAGTTTTGTGCATGTGTCTGCCTCCTACCTCACAATAAATATTGGTTGAGTGACCAACTTTCAGCCTTGTCTCTGCTATTGTTCATGTTTCTTTTCCATATCTTGCCAAGAACATGCACCTGATGTTCTAAATCGATGTTCTGAATGTCCTCTTTCTTTCAGAAAATAATTTTCAAACTTCAGTTCTTACTCTCATTCTTCATGACAATTCTTGCCTTTTCTAAGACCTCATTTCATTTGTTTGCTTGTTTGCTTTGTCTGTTGAATATTCAGCTACCCTTAAATGGGGTATGATGAGTCTGTCTAGTATTTGGTAGAATAGAGATTTTCTTTCCTCCCTCCTTCCCCTCCTCCTTCTTAAAAACAATATTGAAATACAATTAGTATTGGGGCGCCTGGGTGGCTCAGTTGGTTAAGCGACTGCCTTCGGCTCAGGTCATGATCCTGGAGTCCCGGGATTGAGTCCCGCATCGGGCTCCCTGCTCAGCGGGGAGTCTGCTTCTCCCTCTGGCCCTCCCCCCTCTCATGTGCTCTCTCTCTCATTCTCTCTCTCTCAAATAAATAAATAAAATCTTTAAAAAAAAAAGAAATACAATTAGTATAAAGTGTCCTATTAGTTTCAGGTATACAGCATATTGGCTGGACGATTCTACTCAATGCTCACCACAATACTTACAGTACCATCTGTCACCATACAACATTATTACAATATTATAGACTATATTCCCTATGCTATACTTCTCATCTACATGACTTATTTATTATATAACTGGAATTTTGTACCTTGTACTACCCTTTATCTATTTCACCCCCCCCCCCCCCCCCCTCCCCTCTGGCAGCCACCAGCTTGTTCTCCATATTTAAGAGTCTGTTTTTGTTTATTCATTTTTTTTTTAAGTTTCCACATATAAGTGAAATCATATGGTATTTTTCTTTCTCTCCCTGACTTATTTCACTTAGCATAGTACTTTATAGGTCTATCCATGTTGTCACAAATGGTAAGATCTCATCCTTTTTATAGGTGAGTAATATTCCATTATGTATATGCATAATATACATATCTTCTTTATCCATTTATCTATCAATGGACACTTCAGTTGTTTCCATTTCTTGGCTATTATAAATAATGCTTCAATAAACATCTATCTTTTTGGACTAGTGTTTTCATTTTCAATACCCAGTAGTAGAATTACTGGGTCATATGACATTTCTATTTTTAATTTTTTGAGATACCCTGATGGATCTGAGACTTGCATCCCCTTCACTGTGTATTTGTTTTGCTCTAGGTTACTATACACATCCTCAGACCTAGACCAAGAAGCCAGGTTGATGCACAAGGATCCTAATTCACTTTGTGGTATCCAGTAGAGATTTATTGAAGTAGGGCTGCTGGACTGAGGTTCAACCTCATGCAGGTTCTCTGACCTGGGAAATTCTGTGTCCTTTACTATTGAATTGTTTTGTGCTAGTCTCAGCATCTCAATAATGAGTTTTGTGGCTGGACTGGCCCTTGTGGTTCTTACGATGGTTGCAAGATGCCCTTAACAATTACTGCCAGGAAACTTTAAAAGAGACATGGTTTATTACTTATAAGTCCTGGAAATTACACAGCACACCTGGGGCCACATACTGAAGTCTCAAATAGAAAGAAAGAGTGTGTAAGCCTGTGGTTCTGCTTTTAATTGGGGTCAAGGGTGGGGGCCTAGGGTTTTGCAGGGTCAATCTTTATTGGTGAATTTTAAACATAAGAGAGGGAATTTAAAGCACAGAAGAGAAAAAAAAAGGGTGGGGCGGGGGGGGAAAGGCCAAATGGTCAGTTATCAAAATCAACCAAGATCTCTAAAACAAAGGAGCCTGGGAGGCAGGTGCAGGTGGTTCTTTATCCATATAGTTGTGTGACTGGCAATGCATTTATTTAAGTGGATGCCTCAGCAATAAAGCTTAAGTCAGGCACTTGGATTACAAAAAAGAAAAAACAACTGTTAGGGCTTATACTACAAGAATAAAGATAGGAAACACTCTACCCCAAAGCACACAGCACTTCTGGTGCTCTTCCTATCCTTCCTGACAACAATGTTTTTTTCTTCAGCAATTTAGCAACACACATTTCAATGTGTTTCTATACATCATATCCCACTTCCTGCCATGTCACCTACTGGGTGTTGTATCATTGAAGGGATGGAGGCAGAAAAAAGCTAATGGGAGTGGAAGGGAGAGATAGAATCTATCTCCAAAAATAGTCGCTGGGCATTTGGAAATATGAGTGACAATTTTGTATGTCATAGAGTTAGGGAGGGGGGCAACAAGATAGTGCTGAGGTTAGGATGCTTTTCAATCTTCCTTCCTTCCTTCCTTTCTTTCTTTCTTTCTTTTTTTCTTTTTTTTTTTTTAATTCAGGGAGGGGGTGGGAGGTAAGGAGAAAGATGGTTCCCTGCAGTGTTCTAATTCAGAGGATTGAGGAGTGATGAGTATTCCAAGGTTGTATTTTTCAACACATCACCGTGGACAATGCATTAAGTAGGAATTGACCTCTGAACTTTACCAAATAGTTTTTGCTTACATTTAGCTTACTCTGTTTTTTTCTGTTTTTCGCATTTTAGTCTTTTTGTATGTTTTCATGGATATTTACTGTGAAGTTGAGAGAAGTTACATCATGCACTACAGAATGTTTACATGTGAACTAAAGGGCTTTTGAAGCTCATCTGAAATCAAAGCCACTATTGCAGATTGCTGGTTATATATGTCCCTATTTCCTCTAAGACTTCTGTGACAGTTATTAGATTGGGCTATAAAATTTTGAGAGTATATTGAAAAACACATAAAGAAGCACTTTCATGTAGAAATGCAAGGTCATAGCAATAAAGAATCCAGGGTCCCAACTTTTATATTAGTTTACTTCTGAGTTCTTAAACAAAAATATACCATTCCAGGTCTGTAAAATTGAAGAGGCAATGAGAATCAGAGAAAATCCTTATTTAAATTTGCAGGGAATGATTTCCAAATTTTCACATATTCACAGTATTTTCTGAATCCAATTATAAATAAAGGCCTATATTTATGTTTATTATAAATAAATACATAAATACACTAGACAAAAGAAATAACTTCGGGCTTGAAATCGAGGATTTTCCAGCTCCATTACCAACTGCATTGTGATATTGATCATTAATCACAAAATGATAGAACTTTAAAAGCCTCTTAAAAATCAGTTAGAATGATGGTTCAGTGTACTACTATAAGCCACATCTTCTTTTGATAAATTTACAAATGTGATGCCCCCTCAAAGAATATGATAACTTTTCCATAGGATATTTGTGGGTTTTTTTATTGAAAATCACTATGCAACTGAATATGTTTTCCTATTCAAACTGGTATAGAGACTGTCAAGCTTTAGTGTCCATAATTTATCTTTGTAGTAAAAAAAACATAATAATACATATGCAATATAAAAGTACAATCTCGAAATTTTGACCTTCCATCTCCTCAGTTGAAAACAAATTATTGAGGTTAACTTCTTGATTTTAGACATAATAAAAGTCCTGGAGAAGTACACTATCTTGTCAAGTGCTGTTCTACTTGTATATGGAAGAACCGAAGGCCCCGAATCAGCCTTTCCACAGTATTACGCAGTCCAGCAAGACAGAATCCACTGATATTACCCCCCAAGTTGATATAATTTGCTCAGGATTCTACTCTTTTCTGGTTTTCCTTTGTGTACTATGTCAGTTAGGACTGTTTTGAGCTGCTCTGTTACCTATATCTTCTTTCATCCTTAAGAGCACAAAATGGTTGTTCCAACTCTAACCATGGTGCTTAATCACAGGCATACAGGAGGAAGGGGCAGTAAGTAGGTAGAGGGGGTGCTTTCTTAGAATAAATCACCTTATGCCTTATTAATCCAGGAATATATCATATAACCACCCCTGTTTTAAAGGGGTCAAGTAATTTTGTTTTTTTTTAAGCAAGACATTGACATCTCAAGCAAAATTCAATCCATTACCAAATATCTACTATTCAGTAAATATTGAGCAATTGGAAGTATCTGTCCCATATACATTTGTGTTGCTGTTGATATGAATGGATATTTGTAACAATTATCAAGAGTTGCTAAATTAATTAGGTATATTATTTATGTCAGCTTCAAATAATAAAACCGCTTTCCTAAATTTTTATTGGTCCTCTTTGTAATTCTTCTAGTACTTATGATCTTTTCTTTTTAAATTCAAGTCTCTATCGATAATATTTTTCTCTTTTCAGATTTCAGTGCTAGATAAATAATACTCTATCATGATGGAGATTTTCAGTCTCATAAATAAGTCATGCTTTTCTAGGCCAGCTGAGTGACACATCTGAATCAACCAACTCATGCTAATGTTTATTCATTAAAATCTTATGAACATCAGAGTGAACTTTAATGATATTGTAAACTATTAATGTATTTTTCAAATGAAGCCATTCCCAACAAGAATATTACAATGACATTATGATGTTTCACAGTTTTTGAAAAGAACTTGTCTTTTAGGTTATCTTCCTATAATATTTTTTTTCTCAAATGATTGAAAGAAGTTGAGTTTCAACAAGATAGTGACATGTTCTCTGGAAAGCATGTAGACCATAACAATTCTTTGTTTTGCAGGTAAGTGTATATTTATGTCTTAATGAACCAGATCTGAGGTTATGATTAAGATTTTATTGTGGAATTTGAAGTGTCTAGTGAGAATTTGTGGCTGAATACATGGGAAAGTGAGGTGAAATTATCCCCATAGTCAATGGTCCCTCTCAAAAAAAAAAAAATTTTTAATACATTAACAAGCACAGAAAAAAAAATGGTTAACAGAGACCTCCAAGAACAGCTTTCTAGAATACTATTTAGAATCTTTTTTTCATAAAGAGTTCTGTTTATTTTGTCCTTATGATATCATGTACCTTATCAGCTCCCAAAAACTTAGCAGGTGAGTTCCTTAAAAAGAAGGCATAAGTAAAAATAATTACACTTAAATTTCTTTTCCATGAGAAACATATTTTTTTAAAAGATTTATTTATTTGAGAGAGAAAGTGCACATGTGTGAGGGGTGGGGGTGGGGTGGGGTGGGGAAGGGGCAGAGGGAAATAAGCATGGAGCCTAAAGCAGCGCTCCATCTCATGACCATGAGGTCATGACCTAAGCAGAAATCAAGAGTTGGATGCTTAACCGACTGAGCCACCCAGGCACCCCCAAATAGTATTTTTAAAAGATATTGCTCTTCCTGGTCAAGGTCTATTGCACAAAATTATAAGACTGGTTATGAAAATCATGTACAATGAGCTATGAATTATGGATCTGTACGGTGTTTTGTAAGAAGCTTTCTAAAATCTGGGAAATATCATCAGTAATTTTTTCCAATATTTAATTTTTTTCATGAAATTGATGCCCAAATATTATGGAGGAAGAGCTATAATTTACTAGAATAAATCTAGTGGGCTGGTGTTTGAATGGACAGACCCTGAGATCCTTTAGCAATAATCACAGTGGTTGTACTAGGAAAGAAAAAACTGTAGTGTTTTTAACTAACACTAGTAGATTTATACCAATATTGATAGGTTTCATATGATCAATAAAATTTTGAATAAAAACAATTAAGTGAAAAAAATAAAATTGGATCCTAGAGTAGTACTATTTCCTGGGATGGGTGGGTGAAATATTTAAGAACACAGACTCAACACTTCAGTTACACAGATGCAGCTCCAGTTCTTTTATCTTACCATCCGTCATCTTTGTAGGGTGCACTTTATGCAATACCAACAGGTAAAATTCACATTCTATTGAATATTTATTCTTAATGCGAATGGCACTTCCAGGCATTATGAATGATTGGTACTTACCTGCTCTGCCTCAATATTCTGAAGTGTAAAATGGGTATAATCATAATAATTACCTTGTGAGATTGCTGTGAGGATTAAAAGAGGTAATGCATGTGAAGAGTTGATTAAAGTGCCTGGAATACAGTATGTGTTTACTTACAAAGTGCCATTAGTACATGCTGCCCCCATTAGTAAAAGAAATATAGATCATCAAGTTCAACTCATCCCAATTTATGGTCGTACCATCTCCAGCCTTTTCTTTATTTATTTCAAGGTTTCCTAGGAAAGACTTCTCTCTGAATTTCCAGCTGAGATTGGGCACGAATTGAGATTCAGACATCCATTAAATGTCATTTTATGTGTTATTACAAACTACCCTCTATTTTATGCAACTTCCATGTTAACCATATGACAGCAAAAGCCTAGGTTATGGCAACATTCTTTGGTATATATGAAATACTTCGGAATAGCTAATCCCTAACCTAAATCCTTGACATGTATAGGTATGTGTGTGTGTGCGCACACACACACACACACGCATGTGCTTGGAAGCACTTTTAAGAAAACACAAATTGACAGAAAATGATAGTAGAGGCCTCATATGCAGTGAAAAGGGACTATGCTAGCAATACTATAATTGCACTCCACCTAAAATTACATTAAAGAGGTAAAGAGTTTTTCTGCTAAAATTTTGACCTCTTGCTAAGATTTTGGGTAGCCTACTAATCCTGCCAAAAGTAATTCAATCTCTACTCCTCAGCTAGGCAACTAGTTCTTTTTGACTATCTCTGATAGCCTTTGAGTGAAGTGTTAGCATATCATATGAAGAGATTTGGTGAACAACATAGGAAAAACTAAATGGACACTTATACTCATTAAATTTTGATTAAATTTTGATATTATTATATTATATATTATTATATTTCTTAAATATATCTATTAAATAATTCCAGATCATTAAGAGCTGTGCTTTCTGTCTACGTATTTATATGTGTATCTCATATGTGTGTGTGTATATATACACATATATATGTATATATGTATCATGATTGTGGAAAAAAGACTTAGCTGAAAAAAATGTTTTCTTCCTGCGTTTTATTGTGCTCAGAAGAATCAGGATTTTATCAATTGCATTCACACAGTTTCAGAAGAGAGGAATTTAGCCATTGGGATATTTGAGTATCAATTTTTAATTGCATGCAATAATGAAGTAATACAATAATGCAATTGTATAATGCCTTAACCCAATATAATTTTTCATTATATTATTGATATCATTTTTCCTATTCACACTCAACTATAAAAAGTTGAATTCCATTGCTCTGACAAAATATTTTCATATATTAAATTAATAGTAACTAGAATTAATCAAGATCACATAATTTTCTGATCATTTTTAATAGTGACTCTTTTATAACTCCCTGCAGAAAAAAAAGTCAATATGTTCATCCATGTTGCAGAGAGCCTAGAAATATTATAAATGCATTGATGATATTAAATTCTTAAAATGTTGTTCCAAAATAACCAAGATCACTTTAGCACACTATCTTGAAGTTGTGCATCATTACTTAGAATAGAAGGGAAATAAAGAAACTAAATCTTAAATTGGTAGTAAAAAAGTTAATGAACCCCTTTTCCTTTCTAAATTATACTGCCATCATGAATTAAAACTAATTTAATAGTCTGTACAGAATATGTAGATACAAAGTCATAAAATCTATTATTGAAAATCCTACAGCTCGCTAAAATTACTCATTGAATAAGGAAACCAGGGTTTACAAATCTAGCTGTGATCACAACAGTAAAAAAAAAAAAAAAATGAACATATAATGCAATTGTTCTTGTGACTCCAAAATATTAAACTATGTTTGGAGGAACATTTATGTAATGCTAGATTATCCAACCAATCCAAGAAATCTTACAACAATGGATATAAGAGCATATCATATCTTTTCAGAAGAGTTGTTGAAATATCAACAATTTTAGGTATGAAAAATTATATACCGTTTCAAGCATTTTTTTAAATCAAAAACTTTTTCAGTAAGTCTAAGAATATTGGGCCCAACATTTTTTTAAAGATTTATTTATCTTAGAGAAGAGAGGGAGAGAGAGAGCACAGGGGGGGAGGGGCAAAGGGAGAGGGAGAGAGAGAATCTCAAGCAGGGTCCCTGCTGAGTGCAGAGCCTGGGCTCCATCCCATGACCCTGAGATCATGACCTGAGCAGAAAACCAAGAGTCCATCGAGAAACAGACTGAGCTATCCAGGCGTCCCTGGGCCCAATATTTTTTCAAAGATTCCAAAAAGATAAACCGTAAGTTAAATTTGTTTTTAAATAGTACTTGCTGCCAATATTATAAAATATTAAGATCAACATTGAACAAATAGATTTTTGCAATTAATTATTCAGTTTTCAACTAATTATTTTATTTTGAAATGACTTAATCTAGGAAAAGCAAATAATAAATACCTAAAGTAGAAAATCAGAAGGAATATGTTGTGCAATAAATAGCTACATATGGAATGAGAGCGATTCATTTTTTTAAATTTGCATGAAACAGTATTTTTTAATTTAAGCATAATGAACATACAGTTCATATTAGTTTCAAGTGAAACCATAATGATTCAACAATTCTAAACAGTATTTAGTGCTCACCACAAGTGCAGTCACCATCTGTCACCAAAGTTATTACCACGTTATTGACTATATTCCCTATTCGGTACTTTTCATCTCTGTGATTTATTTTGTTAACTAGAAGTTTGTACCTCTTAATCCCCTGTATCTATTTCACCCATCCCCCCATTCACCTTCCCTCTGGCAACCACCAGTTTGTTCTCTGTATTTAAGAGTCTGCTTTTTCATTTATCTCTCTTTTTCCTTGTTTGATTGTTTTGTTCCTCAAATTCCACATGAGTGAAATCATGTGATATTTGTCTTTCTGACTTATTTCATTTAGCGTAATGCCCTCTAAGTCCATCCATATTGTTGCAAATGGCAAGATCTCACTCACTCTTTTTTATGGCTGGGTGTATTCCATTTTTTATATATACCATATCTTCTTTATCCATCCATTGATGGTCACTTGGGTTGCTTTCATATCTTGACCATTGTAAATAATGTTGCAATAAACATAGGGTGCTTATATCTTTTCAAATTAGTGCTCTCATTTTCTTTCAGTAAATATCCAGTAGTGGAATTACTGGGTCATATGGTAATTTTATTTTTAATTTTTTTAGGAATTTCCATATTGTTTTCCACAGTGCCTGCACCAATTTGCATGCCCATCAACAGTGCAAGAGCATGCCTTTTTCTCCACTACCTTGCTAACACCTGTTACTTCTTGTCTTTCTATTCTAGCCATTCTGACAGGTAGAAGGTGATATCTCGTTGTGGTTTTGATTTGCACTTCCCTTTGGTGA
This sequence comes from Neomonachus schauinslandi, assembly GCF_002201575.2. Taxonomy (NCBI): domain Eukaryota; kingdom Metazoa; phylum Chordata; class Mammalia; order Carnivora; family Phocidae; genus Neomonachus; species Neomonachus schauinslandi. The sequence continues at coordinate 29,365,651 of NC_058407.1, read as the reverse complement.
TTAGTGATGTTGAACATCTTTTCATTTGTTGGCCATTTGTATATCATCTTCAGGAAATTGTTCAGGTCCTCTGCCAATTTTTAAACTAGATTATTTGGGGGTTCTTGGTGCTGAGTTGTGTAAATTCTTTGTATATTTTTGATACTAACCCCTTATTGGATATATCATTTACAAATATCTTCTCCCATTCAGTAGGTTGCATTGTCATTTTGTTGATGGTTTCCTTTGCAGTGCAAAAGCTTCTCATTTTAGTGTAGTCCTAATAGTTTATTTTTGCTTTTGTTTCCCTTGCCTGAGGAGACATATCTAGAAAAATGTTTCTGTGGCTGATATAAAAGAAATTACTGCCTATGTTTCCTTATAGAAGAATGTATTTCTTCTAAATACAATTCAGTTCTATCAATACTGGGAGCTTGGTCCTGGGGTTAAATTAATTACTTATGTGTTATGACTCCAAGACTAGTATTTTCATCTAAAAATTATATGATCTAAATGAATTTAAATGAATACATAATCATAAATACTGTTCTAAATTATTATTTTTATTTTTTTCTGTTACATAATTCAATATGTTACTGAAAACAAAGCATGAGCTACAATGATCAAAAAGTTAATCTTTCAAGGCTGGAAATAAGACGTTGTTTCTTGAATGCTAAGGAGTAAGGAAAGAAGAAAATAAGACAATTAATGGTTAGTATATGCCAGGTTCTTTCTCAGATATTACAAAGCCCCTACAGACTACCTGGGCACCTAAACATAATAATATCACCACTAAAATCTTTATTAAAACTGAATGGCATTCTCTTCTTCTGAAAAATGGAATACCACCAAAGTTCAATTCTATCTGCTGTACTGAACAGAGAAACCATTTACAAGATATAATGAAGCCAGAATCTCTTTAAAAATACATGAAGGGAAAATGTGTTTTCTTTATGAGCTTCACAAATTTGATGCACGTTCTAATTTCTTTCTGTTGTAGCTTCTAGGGTTCCATTGATCTTGTGGCGTGGGAGGACAGTTACAGTATGAATCTGTTACCAAAAGCTATATGACAGCATTAATTAAGTTGTGCTTTGGGAAAATGAAAGCAAGCAAAATGCGTATTTGCTTTTCTGCCAATAAATGCTTAAGTATAGCAATGTGCATAAATTCCTGGTACATTAATCAACTTGATTTTTTTTCCTTCTTTTGTTGGGTCTTTTGTTCTTTATTTCTTCCCTTCCTTCCTTCCTTCCTTCCTTTCTTTCTTCCTTCCTTCTTTCTTTCTTTTGCTTCAGTGATAGCTTCTATACTTGTGATACAAGGGCAGTTAGCAGGGAACAGATACTAGGCCTGGATGCACTCTAACCCCTTATTAAAAAGAAGTTTAAGAAAAACACAGGAAATAAAATTGAGTTTCAAGAACCATTGGGGCACATAAGCAACCTTCTTAAATAATTTGTATTTTTTATACATGTGTTGGTGTTTAGTTTGTGTTTTGCTGGAAGGAGAAAAGCTGCTCTTTATAGTAAAACTCTTATATGAAGAATCATCTAGAGTCACCATTTTGAGGAAGGTGATCCCTCTTTTCATGATCGCCTGTCTACATATCTTTCTTACATTCTTACTCTTATTCCAAATGAGCTTTCACTTCATTTGCCAAGTTGCCTTTCTTCCAAGAGAACATTTCTTTTAATGATGAAGTTGACAGGTTTTGTTTTGTTTTGTTTTAACTGTATCTGTGTAAAGGGACAAAGCGTAAGGTTTAAACTCCTTCTATTTGCTTACTTAGTCTTCATTTACCTCTCCTATCCTGTGTCTGGCCCTAGCCTACATCAAGACTGCTGTTCTCCTGTGATGTTCCTCTTGACATGCTGTTTTCATTGCCACATTCCATCCCCTGCCCCCTTGAGAATTCTTATTCATTTTTAAGGTTTATCGCATGTGTCTTCCTTTCTCAGCCCCCTCAGCCTCTCTCAAGTAAACTGACTTTTTTTTTTTTGCTATTATATTTTGTTAATTACAACATCATAGAAACTGCCATATTTTATTTTTCAAATATTCATATATGGTCTCTAATTGGGCTGTGAATTCCATGAGGACAGGGAACGTGTCCTGTTCCTTCATTTTCTTTTAGATGTATTTGTTATGGTTGTTATTATTTTACCAAGGAATACTTGCAACAAATTATTTCTTTATATTTCCCTTCACCCCCTTGCCTTGAACTTCTATCAAAGTGAATGACAGGTATGTTCTGTCCCATGATTATAACAAAATATATTTACTAACAGCTATTGTGTGCCAGGGCAGGCATCGCTCTTGGTGATATTCATACAGAAGTGAATAAGACAGAACCTCCAATTTAGTGGGGTAAGTCTTCTACGCTTAAGGACACTTGATTATTTAATATTAAAATAAATGGATTTTTCAATATCAAGTATATAAAATATTGAAATCCTGCATAACTGCCTAACTAGTGGGAATGGATTTGAAGAGGAAAAGAAATCTACATTAGTATATTTGTATCACTTAAATGAAAAACTTCATCAAAACCAAATGCATTATCTTTTCCTTATTTAATTAATTTGCTCAAAGTAATGTTACATTTTGTTTACTTATTATTTGGGTTATGACTTTCTAGCTCCACTGTCTCTTTTTCCTGGTATTTCTATATTTCTAATTTCCTTTGCTTTTCTTCTGTTTCTCAATTGTGTATAGAGTAAGAAGTAATTATCTTCAACAAATCAGTAAGTTGACCTATGGCTTAATAATATATTTGTTAGGGGCGCTTGGGTGGTTCAGTTGGTTAAGCGTCTGCCATCAGCTCAGGTCATGATCCCAGGGTCCTGGGATCGAGTCCTGCTTCGGGCTCCCTGCTCCCCAGGAAGCCTGCTTCTCCCTCTCCCACTCCCCCTGCTTGTGTTCCCTCTCTTGCTGTCTCTCTCTCTGCCAAATAAGTAAATAAAATCTTTTAAAAAAATAATATATTTGTTAAAAGACAATATCGGGCAGACTTCTTAGACTTTAGTAAGTCTATAATCCAGAGAGATTTTCTTTAAGTGCACTCAAGGACTTTTCATAATTAATTGATTACTTGAATTATTTTTGGCTTTGCTAAAGTATACCTTCAAATAATACCTTTTAGAATGTGAAGACTTTTTTAGTCTTCATATTCTAAAACTGTTATTTTTTTGTTCACACTTGATTGGTAGTTTAGCTGGGAATGGGATTCAAATTTCAAAGCAGTTTTCAGTGGAGACATTGGAAGCATTTCTGCATTTTCTTTAAATGTTTGGGTTTTTCTGGGGAGAAATCTGTTGCCCTTTTCTACCATACCTGCCTAAATTTCAATAAATCCCCCACATGCTCTTATCCCTAAAAAAGAAGGAATCATATATCTCATATTTTTTTCTTATAGTGCCTATAATGGTATTTCTACTAGAACAGGTACTCAGAAAAGACTGTTATTGATAAGAAGATGATGATGATAACATGAATGATTTTATATTCATGTTTAAGAAAAAACCACAAACCTTTCCTTCACCCCCTCCTCCTTAATTTAACATTTTCATCCATTCAGAAACCCGGTAGTCATCCTACATCTTGCTTATGCATATGATCCATTTATTTATTTATTTATTTATTTTAAAAGATTTTATTTATTTATTTGACAGAGAGAGAGATAGCGAGAGCAGGAACACAAGCAGAGGGAGTGGGAGAGGGAGAAGCAGGCCTCCCACTGAGCAGGGAGCCCGATCCGAGGCTCAATCCCAGGACCCTGGGATCATGACCTGAGCTGAAGGCAGACACCCAGTGACTGAGCCACCCAGGCACCCTGATCCATTCATTTAATTTGTTAACATTTATCAAGCATTTTCTGTGTGCTTGGCACAATTCTAAGAGTTGGGAACAAAGTGGCAAAAGAAAAAATCCTAACTGCCCTGAGCTTCCTTTTCAGTGTCCTAGCAATAACAGCACTAAAGTATCTTAAATTATATATTTCTTTGCATCTCCATAGTTGCCATGTCCTCCCCATTCATATGTTGAAGCCCTAATCACCAGTTTGAGGGTATTTAGAGGTGGGGGCCTTTGCAATGTACTTGGGTCATGAAGGTGGGGCCATCACGAATGGGATTAGTAGAAGGAGAAGAAACATGCATGATGTCTTTCATTGTTATATGAAGGTAAAGCAAGAAGGCATCCATCTACAATCCAGGAAGAGGACTATCACCAGAACTCCATGCTGCTGACACCTTGATCTTGGACTTCCAGCCTCCAGAACTGTAAGAAATAAATTTCTATTGTTTAAGTCACCCAGTCTATGGTATTTGTTATACCAGCTTGAACTGATTAAGGCAACAATGATTGTCATCTCTTGCTGGTACTACTAAAATAGACTTCTTACTCATTCCTTCTAATATCCAGCTCCAATAATCCTCAGACCTCACTAGAACCTATATATCATTAGTACTACTATCCTCATCCTCACTACCTTCTATCTCTCCACCTTTATACATTTTCATAGTTCTTATTTTGCTTAATTTCCCTGGTTATCATTGTTATCAACACCTAGCATATATCCTCACCACTCCTCATGCATCAAATTCTTGGTTAAATTGCAACCCTGTTCAAATTCATCTACCCACCAATTTTGCTCATGCTCCCATGCAGCTGAGCATGGCTAGAGACAAACACACAACTCTAGACTTCGCCACAGTCATTGTCTTTCCCTACCTTCCATAGAATTCACCAAGTAAGTTCTTTCCTGTTGGACACTTTTGTCTGTGCTGTTCCCTTGTCCTGGAGTCTCCTCCTTTGCTTTTCATATGATTCACTGCTCCTCATTCTGTAGCTTTCAGTTCAAATATCACTTCCTACAAAGTCCCTTCCTGACTGGTATTTTAAAATAGAATGTATATAGATATATTCTATTTTATATTGATATATTTTTATTTCCTCGAATCATCTAATAACATCCTGTTCTTTTATTTCACAAAAAAATAGGATTAGAAAGAACACAAATTATATTAAATTGATTTTATTATGGTGTTTAAAGCAAATTTTGATGCAGTAATGTTTGTGCTTCTTTATTGCATTTAATGACATGATCATACTTTGTATCTAGTAATTATAATTTCTCCATAGTGATGGTAATAAATGATAACTTGGGATATCCATAACAACGGTAATATAATACAAAAAGATCTGTGACTTCTGTTGGTGAAAAGTTCTCAAGTAGTACTGATATGATTATTAGTTTATTGAAGGAAATGCTAAATATTTCACTTAGAGGTTTTGAAAATAAAGGTAATTTTTCTCATTTTAATTTCACAGTTCCCAAGAATTTTACCCAAAGACTCTTTAAGAGTCTATGGTCCCTTGGTTAAAAACCCTGACTTGTATAAATTCCTCATTTTGTGAATAAGAAATTCTTTTTACATCCTAAGGTTTTGTGCATGAAAATGAAAGCCCGTTCTCCCCACTCTCATTTTAGGGCTGAAAGGCCACACACGGTCTCTGAAGTAAGTAACACAGGGTGGATAACATTGAAATACTGGAGGACAACATCACATATAGCAGTGCTTTGTTAGGTCCTTGAAAATCTACAATTGCAGTTATTACATATTACATATTAAATGAAGCATGAAGGTACTGGTACCTGACCCTACCACTGTTGGACTCCACTCCCCTCATTTTATATATCTCCTTGGGCCACTGATCATTAACTGAAAAAATTTCCAAGATACTAAATATCTTACTTTGTCTTTTTGTTAACTGTTTTACTGTCTACTCTATTAGAGAGAGTGTAAGCTTCATAAGAACAGGGATTTTCGATGTCTTTCATACCACTGTATTCCTGTGGGAACAGTATTGCCTGGCACATAATAGGTGCCAAATAACATTGTTGAATGAATTGACCAAAGTTATAAAATCCATGGCATAGAAAATCTTTATTTGTATTAATTTTTTTTTAGAATTCAAAAATAATATAAAATGGTTTAATGAATAAAAGTCAAGATTTCTTAATTGCTGGCCAACAAGAAGGTAATGCAAAAATCACCACTATCAGGAGACCTACTAATATAAAAATATAGTACTAGAATTCTTCTTTATTTTAAAGATTTTATTTATTTATTTGTGAGAGAAAGAGAGAATAAAAGCGGGGGGAGCAGCATGCCAAGGGAGAAGCAGGGTCTCCGCTGAGCAGAGAGCCCAACATGGGACTCCATCCCAGGACCCTGGGATCATGACCTGAGCCCAAGGCAGACACTCAACTGACTGAGCCACCCAGGCATCGCAGAATTATTATTCTTAATATAAAGGATAATAAACTTTCAGGGGCACCTGGGTGGCTCAGTTGGTTAAGCGGCTGCCTTCAGCTCTGGTCCTGATCTCGGGCCCCTGCTCAGCGGGGAGTCTGCTTCTCCCTCTCCCTCTTCTGCTCCCCCTGCTTGTGCTCTCTCGCTCACGGGCGCTCTCTCCCAAATAAATAAATAACATCTTTTTTAAAAATATAAAAGAAAATAAATTTTCAAATCATGATTATATCAAATCATACAAAAAATTTTTCATAATTTACTGATAAGACTCAGTAAGTAAGGAAGTGTATTCATTTAACTACTTGCATTCAGAAGAGTATATATAGAGTATTGGGCATATATTTTACTGGAAAAGCAAACTTACCGTTTTTTGGAGTAAGTTTGCCTGAGAAAAATATATCTATTTATATACCAGCCGCTAGAATTCGCTAAAGGAATCTTCAGATCTTCAGGCAGGTAGGTGGAAGATGCACTTATTTAAAATGAAAGGCGACATTAGGGATGCGGGTAGGAGGAATGAGTGAAATGGTGTAGGCAGGAGCAAAAGCACAGCAACGGGAAAGAGAGGGATTTGACCTTGATGTGGGTGGTGAGAAGACAGTGAAAAATGTGCTTTAGGAATAAAAATGAGAGGTGCTTGGGGAAAAAAAACAACAACTGAGTTTTAAAAGATCATTTACTGTAGGGCCAGGAAAGCGAAATGCACAGTGAAACAGCACTAGGCTGTGTTCACAGCTCACTTAGAAATGCTGCACACACTGTCACCTCGTAGCAGACGTGAGGAATTTGTCTGCCACTATCATGTAGGACAATCAGTTCATGGGCCTCTCCTGGCATGATGAGCTCTTTGTGAAATGAAAGAGTACTTAAGAAAGACAAAAATCATGCTATGACAATCTCTAATCCCTCTATTATTTCTTATTAAAGATCCCTGTTGATTCCAGTGAAAACCATTAGAGTGGTTGAGAGAATAGACATTGAAATCCAGCTCCAGGTCTCCCATTTACCAGCTCTGCAACATTGTGCAAGTACCAAACCTCCCTACGTCTCAGTTTTTGCAGGGGTAAGATGAGTCATTGCAAAAGCAGGGCTAACACGAGGTCCAGCACAGAGATGATTCACCCCCGATAAGTATTGCAGATTATTATTGATTTTTGTTGCTGCTGTTGTTGTTTTTATTATTATCCTGAGTCAGATCTAAATCTATTTGATTTGACTGGTTAGTTGTTTGTTTTTTGTTTTTTGTTTTTTTCCCAGTTCTTTCTAAAAAATGTTTGGAGAGACTCCATCATTTTTTGTTCCAGTATCAAGGAACTAATATTCTATCTAACACCATTTTATTTCATAACTTCTATTTACATTGCAGTGGTTAAATAGGTCTGAATTTACTACAATTTATTCAATCATATAGAGGTTGAAATTATTTTACTAAACATTTGGAAACAGAAACATAATGTCACTAAGTATACAGTGATTCAGGCATATAAAATGATGGTTAAACAATATTAAATTGGCTGAATTTCCCCTACACTTACTCAATTACTAGTAGTTTCTTGCTAATTTCTATTTCTAACATGACTCTTAAGCACAGAAATATCTAGAGAAAACAGACTTCTTTCTCAGGTCTTGATTTTTCCAAGGAGTTCATATGATTTCAATCAAGTAATTTCAAATTTTGCAAAGCTAATATGTACTAAAATAGATAATGCTAAAGTGTACCATCAAAACAACTGATCCCATTTCAATAAAATATCCTGCTTCTCATATGAAAGAAAAAAAATCTCCCAGTCATGAATTAATTCCATACCAAGTGTTTAATGTCCATTCAATATTGGTATATATTTTATGTAAGAGTAACTACTTTTTCTGAAGATTCTTTAGAATGGGTTTGAAACCATAATTTAATTTTTCTACCTAGCTGTTCTTGGCATTTGGAAGGCAGCTATGCTCACCACTATACCACCAACGCAGATTGTTCTTGGCATTTGCAGAAAAAGTATTGTCAATAAATTTAGGACAGCCGATTTATATGACTAATTTATTTATGTATAACTCACATTTTTTCCAAAAGAACAAAGTCTATAATCAGGTAGAATCCAACTTACTATAGTTGAAATTTACACTGATTATTGGATCTTTTCTGTAAGATTATGAAAGCAGTCAATTAAAGTTTGATTAAGAATTAATTGAAAATTGAGGGCATCCCTCAACTGGCCTTTCACCTATAAGGTGACTGCTACTGGATGCCATGTCTGAATAGAAAATAAAATGAGTGAATATGTGGATGTTGGAAAAACAAATTCATGGTAGAAGCTTATGGTAAAAAGAGTAAAATGTTTCTGATCTACTCAAAGCATTACACTGCCCTGTCATTCATCCGGGGAAACAAAAAGAGAAATTGTTTTAATAAAAGATTTAATTTATTTAAAATAAAAAATAAAATGAGGTTTTGAAAGTTTACATTAGGAAAATGCATAAATTCCTAGAAGACATGTATAAGAATATTCATAACATTTATACATGATAGCTCCAAACCAAAAACAGCCCACATATCCAACAAGAGTAATATAGGTAAGTGATCTATAGTTTATTTTTACAGTGGGATAATATACAGAAATGAGAATATTAAAAATTACCAATATTTAAGAAAATGTGAATGAATCTCATGAAAATGTTTAATAAATCAGATGTAAAAAGCATGTTCAAAAGCATGTTTCATAGAAAGTTCAAAAACCTGCACATGATGACGTGCATTAAAAATATCTGGTTTTAGAAGTTATGATATAGGTTCCCCTGAGGGTGAGAGTGAAGTAGGTGAGAGGTGACACGGGAGTGTAGGGGCGTCCAGGATGTTGGTTGTGTTCTGTTTATGATATGTGTGCTTCTTACCCAGACATACTCACTTTGTAAAAATTCACTTAGCTGTATACTTATAATTTGTGTACTTTTCTGTATGCAATAAAAAATGCTTCAAAATAAAAAAATGTCAGCGTAGATTGTTCAATGCCTCCCACTGTAACATCCATCAGTATAATACGCAGTAATTGCCTGTGGAAAAGCTGGAGTGTTCTGGACTTCTGAATAGACAGCCCATTCTGAGTAGGGGGGGGGACCATACCATCAATACTATGACTAGTTGAGAGCTGAAACAAAATTGGCATCTTCAATTGACTCCTCTCTAAAGATTCTAATATTTTAATAGATGAAAATACTTCACACGCGCTGAACCATCTAGCAAGATCAGAGTTACGTTCTGTGAAGTGAAAGCTCTCAATTCTTAATTGTTTTTTCTCAGTTGAAGGTGTGAACACTTTAACTCATGAATTTTCACAAGTACTGTATTTTTGACTCATTGAGCACCCTTCTTAGACAAATATTTTCGCAAGATGAAATTCAAATAATATCTCTTTGTGTATTTTGATTGGTTGCCAAACTTAGGTGCTGTGAAATTGTAAGGCTTCTTAATTTCTGTTCCTTCCTTTATAGAATATAAATTTATCAAATTAAAAATAGGAACGCAATCAAAAGAGACTTGTACAAGTGGAAATATTCTAAAGCGCAATTACGAAATTAAATCTTAAACACTGTGTAAACTATCATCACCCAATTTGTTCAGTTCCTCCCTTGCTTTCATGGGGATAAATTTTAATGTTTTCCTGTTCCCATTCTATTTTAAATAAAACTTTGATTCAATAAAAGCTTCGAAAGCCAAAGTTAATTGGGGCTCTATTTATTTAATACTTTGATGAAAGATTTCAAAGAAATTTTAAACAAAATGTAAACAAAATTTGAAGGGCTGATACACGAAAAAATTTAAAAAGTATCATAGTATATGCAGTTGATTCACAAAGTAGACTTCAAAAGCTCATCTATGTTTAAAATCAAATTGATGAAAGGAATCTAAATCAGAAAGCATACACTGCAAAGCTGAAGTAGTCTTTTGTATTCAACATCTGCTTCATTTCAGACAAGTTACTTTCCCTATGTCTGTATAAAAGTAGTTATACATTTTGACGATTCAGCTTCTTTTTGGATTGGTATAATAACGAAGCTAGTTTCTGCACTATTATAAATTAGGTGTTTATCACAACCAATTCCAAGAACATTTCTATTTCTTAAATTTTCTTAATTAGTAAGAACCTGGTTTTTCTTCCACAATGTGCTCCAGCAAAAATTGGATTCACACTCTCACCTCAAAAAATCACATTTAATTTCGAACATTAATTGAATTTATATTAACATTCAAGATGTCAGGTATTTCACCTTTCACCTAACAAATTTCCTAAAGCTTTTTTTTTTAGATTACATGAATTGGATGAAACAATATCACATTTATCAGAATTAATTTTTTGTTATTCTATTTAGAGTATCTGATAACATGTAAAATGTGTATTATTTGTGTGTTCTTGAAAATCTTCTGTTAATGGAACTGGTATCACAGCTATTGCTTCACATTCCATATGTGCACAAGAAAGCTTGGAATTAAAAAGCAAGAAATTTGATCTAAATGCAAAATCAAACTTTACAGAGTAAATTGTAATCATACTTGCTGAAGTTGTGTGGGTTCTTAAAATAACTCCTAATTTTTGAAGTAGATGCCGAGGCTTTGTGGCAGTTTCTGGTCTTCGTGTGTTCAAGGATATCACTGTGGCTCCCATAGTAAGTGGTAAATATCAGCAAAGATTTTGTGGAAGGTACATGTTTATCATCAACTTTCTAGAGAAATTAAAATGCCAGAGGCATTTTACTGGACATTGACTTTTGTTTACATTCATTGTTGCCATAAGAGTTTACTGTAAAATAAAGAAATGTGTTACCAAACCCAAAAAATAAATATTTGTAAATTGAGAAAGATTGGAGAAAATCACTGTAGCAAAGGCATCAAGATTTTTCTCTACCATAGGGCAGGACAGCTCTACCTCTGATCCCCATGTATATTTTGTTTAAAATTCAAAAGTATAAGTTTCCCCATTTTCATTAGCCTCCACTGACTGGTGGCCAAGTGACTTAAGTGCATCTCCTAGGGTGTAACAGAGGCCACAACTAAACTGGTTGGTACGCGGCTGGGTCAATAGGACAAAGAATTCCTAATCCTACTTATACTGGAAAGAGTTAACTGTATCTGGCCACCTAATTCTGAGAGCACTTCGGTTATCAGCTAACACCCTGAACACTATCCTTGAAAAGATGTTAGTTACCTCACTTTCCTCTAACTTAGAGAAGTATCTCTGGTCATCTTTCAGATTTACGCAGTCATAGTAAGAACTCTGTTTTCTGTACATGTATCTCATACCACTAGATCAGACCATGACCAAAGCTGGAGGTACAAATTGTTTGTCTACACAATACATCCCATCTTACTTTAATACAACAACTAATAGTAATATTTCATTGAAAACTAAAAACTCTGGGACAGATGCTAAAGTGCATGGGATTCTGGGACACTAGATGGCAAGTTAAGAACTTTTTCAAGTTTTTATGTTGGAATTCATGTAATCAGTTCTCAAAGAATGAGGCTTTCCTGATAAGGACTTTTATAGATCAAAATGTATCCCATTGGTCCCTATCAATCTCTTTTTTATCTATTGTAGTGAATCATTACTTTTTCACAGTTCTACTTAATATGGAAGTGAAAGAGAGGCGCCTGGGTGGCCCAGTGGGTTAAACATCCGATTCCTGGTTTCAGCTCAGGTCATGATCTTGAGGTCCGGATCGAGGCCCACGTTGGGCTCTGCACTCAGCTCAGCACTGAGTCTAGTTCAGGTTCTCCCCCGCTCCCCCTCTGCATCTCTCCCTGCTCATACTCTCTCTCTCAAATAAATAAATAATAAAATCTTTAAAAAATTTAGAAGTGAAAGAAAATAAAAGCCACTTTAAAAAGAAAAGATAAGAAAAAGCAGTCCATAAAGAAACATAAGCAGAGCAGTTTTCAAGTTGACCAACAATTCTAGGTGGGTGGTAGGGTAATTGGAAGTCCAGTGAACTTATATTCTTTTTTTTCCATTGGCTAATATATGCCATATTGCTTTATTCAATTAAGATTGGCAGCAAATTAATATAATTCACTATTTGATACATAGTTCATTCGATTGCTTCTATGGGTGATAACTCAATGATTCTTTGGTCTCCATTTGGAGCTGGTAGCTTTTCTATTGATTTAATACTTGGTGTTCAATTCACAAACATACGTTGTCTAGGGAAATTCTGCAGTATAATACCCTGAATATATCTGTAGTACCTGTGATTGGAGGAGTCAATATAACCAACCACCTGTTGACATCTTACTTAATCTGAATTTGTGCATAGAAAATAAAAATGTAGCAGAAATAATTGTCTTCTAAGAGAATGGCTCAACCATCAATTATGATTTTTCTCCCTGTGACCTTAACAATCTTATTTATAATACAAGCTTTTTTCTTGACACTGGTAATAAATGATTATGGTTTGGGACCCCTGGAAAGATTGCCCTGTAGTATTTTAAAATATTATAAATTTAAAAAATCATAGTACTATATCATATTGTTCTCTGGAGAAAGAATAAGCCTGATTCCCAAAATAGACAACTCTTCAAAATATAGTAAGATAATTTTCACATTTTCAGACAATCACTGCTTAATACTCTCATTTCCTCAGCCTGGACTCCTCCATATATGTTCTTTACTGAAATTTAATTTAAGCAATCAAACCAAAACATATTTTGCATCTTTCTTTAATTTTGAAACTGATTTCCATTTCATGGCTGTCATTATGACATGACCAAATTAAACTGTGAATAATTGAACATTTCATATTATAATATGGCAGTAATATTGGTTGATCATCATATAATCATTTGGTTTGTTCGATGCCACCTAGTTATTAAGATGGGAAAAATAATTCACAAACTTAGTTAAAAAATTTTTTCTAGCAATCTAGAAAACTGATTAAGGCCAATAATTTTTTTTAAAATTATGACTTTAAATACCATGTATTTTAAATAAATTTTTAGGTAATCTTATCCTATATCTAAATTGCTAAAGGTTTCTATAGAAATTGCTGGAGGATCATGCAGAAGGGATTTACTGGGAAACTTCAGGGGGATAGATGTTCATAAGAACCTTGGGTCAAAGCTCTGATTATGCAATTAATTTATTCTATCGCTTGAGGTGAGTCATATTAAAACCATGAGTCTCAACCATAAAATGAGAGGTTGACTATGCTCTCCAAGGTACATTCTAGTTTGATATTTATCAACTGAGTTGTGAAAGAGGAATTGATGTATATCTGAATAAACTCTTAAAGCCTTTAAGAGTGCTTTTTCCTCCCAATATAATTCTTCTTTATCTGGCTAATTCCTTCTCAACCTCCAGGTCTTAGTAAAATACCATTTCCTCCCTTTTGCCTCCTCCATTACTTCCAAATGAGATTGGTGGGCCTCCTATGTTTTCCTGTAGCACCTATATAAGCACTTATTCCCATCAAATAAATTATTGGCCTCAATTAATTGCCTATTTGTTTATATATGGTCTTAAAGAAAGGACCAAGTTTTTTTTGTTTTAAAGATTTTATTTATTTATTTGAGAGAGAGAGAAGGAGAGAGAGCACAAGCAGGGGGAGTGGTAGAGGGAGAGGGAGAAGGAAACCCCGCTGAGCAGGGAGCTCGATTCGGGACTCGATCCCAGGACCTTCGGATCATGGCCTGAGCCGAAGGCAGACACTTAACCGACTGAGCCACCCAGGTGCCCCAAGCCAGGACCAAGTCTTATTCACATTGTATTTGCAACATCTAGGATAATGTTCAGCATTAATAAATGCACAATAAATGTGTTGAATGAATGAAATATTAAAGTCTGTATTTATAAAAGTAGTTTTTACAAGTTCTACATTAGAAGTACTAAGTACAGTCCAAATAAAGTGAGTAAATTTGCACCAAATGCAAATGAAAAATTTGAATGCTACCTTTATACAGAAAAAGAAAACTAGGATTAAAAAAAAAAAAGAAAAAGAAAACTAGGAAATATGGCTACTTAATTATACTTCCCTTCATTTTGTTGTTGTTGTTATTGTTGTTGTTACTTTTATGTGAAAGAAGATGATGAGTCACCAGAAATTTTGTTACATTTGGACAGATTGAGTGAATATTTTCTTAGGATATTTCGAATGAACAAAATATATTTACTATTAAAAATGACATGAAGATATTTTCACCTAGGAGATTTAAATGCATACATGCAACACTTACATATTCAGCCTGAAGAATAAACTAAATATATTAAAAGTACATAGCACAAAGTTACATAATTGTTCCTACCTTTTGAGTAATAAGATGACTAGAAGAATATATAAAAACAATAAGAAGGCAAAATAATAGTGTCTTTGTAGTAACACCCAAAATTCATAAGGTATTGACTGTAACCTAATCCATAAATATATCTGGTGGAAGAAACTGTGCTATGGAACCTAAATATATATTTTGTTCAATTGTATGCATGCTCACAATGTTCTTAAAGATCTTCTTTCTTCAATGTACAAAAGATGACAAGGCACCATAATTCTCCTTGCTCCAACTTCCTTGAAGTGCATTTTTTATATATCAAAGGTCAAACTCATGGACTTGCTTAGCACGGAAAATGAAAAGCAAGTTCTAAGAAAATAGGTTACAAATGTTAAATGCTTCAGGTCATGAGGCATGCCCAAAAGGGATTTCCTAACAAGATTTGGAATACAGAAACAAGGGATGGCACAACACAAAGTAACCTTAATCAGAAACATTCCTGAAGGAAACTATCTTTATATCATGTAAAAACCTCACATCTGGAGTTACAGTAAGTTCTTTTTCTTCCCCCTGAGGACAAAATAAAACAAAATAATGTTCTTTTTATTTTTTTAATTTTTAAGATTTTATTTATTTATTTATTTATTTATTTATTTATTTATTTGAGAGAGAGAGCACGCACCTCTGAGCAGGGGCAGGGGTGTAGGGGAGGGAGAGGAAGCTTGGGAGCAGACTGGCACTGAGCATGGAGCCCAACACAGGGCTTGATCTCACCACTCTGAAATCATGACCTGAGCTGAAACCAAGGGTCAGATGCCACTCAGGTGCCTTAATGATGTTCTTTTTAAAGATTTTTTTAAATTTGTTCATTTGAGAGAGAGAGAGACAGAGAGAGCAAAAGCAGGGGGAGAAGCAGAGGGAGAAGCAGACTCTGCTGAGCTGGGAGCCTGAAGCAGGGCTTAATCCCAGGACCTGGAGATCATGACCTGAGTCAAAAGAAGACGCTCAACCATCTGAGCCACCCAGGCACCCCTGATTTTCCTTTTAGAAGCTATTTTTAATCTATATCCACTTCTTAGGCTCAAAACAACTACATAATTCATCAAAATTTGAAAAACCTTGTAATCCTATAAAGTAGATCTAGCTATTGAGCTGTCCATATTATCTGAATATAGAGGAAATTGCTAAGAAGTAATACTAGGAAATTCTGCTGTGCAGCTGTACATAACAAGAACCTAATGCGATTTCTATTATTCAGCTTCCTTAAAATGTAAAGATTATTATTCTAAGTGAGATATGTAGTAAAAGTCTTAATGCTGACCTACTTTAAGCCATTTAGGACAATGTAAATTTACTAATTAATAAGCATATATTTTCCTAATCTTTAAGAAATGTAATATGTAAAAAGGAAGTACTAACTTTTAACTCCTGACTATTCACACTCATCTCTGTGACATAGGAGAAAATGTTTAAGTATATTTGAATTTCTATTGGAAAACAAACATAGCTATTAGCTATTGAGAGTAATCGCTGTCTAGCTGAAGGAGAATGGGACTGAGAACCAATTCTTGATTTGGAATTCCTGATTTCCACTTGGTTCATGATTTATACTCTTACAGTGCCTCAATTTACTAGCTGTGTGAGCTTGAACAAGTTATAAGGTGCTTTTCTGTAAATATCTACCTGACAATGAAAATAAAACAAATCAACCAATATAGCAAAAGTCGACATTCTATTTTCTTTCTCTCTTCCCTTCCATGTACAAAAGCACTATTTGATTTAAGTGTCTATTAACGAAACATTAAACCAAAGAATATTATAAATTTCAGTGTTGTACATGTTCTTAAAGTTCTATGAATTCAACTGCATCCTTTCATATATGACATAATGCAGACCCAGGAAAGTTAGGTAATTTGGCCAAAGTCGTAAGTAGTGCCAGCCAGAAATAAAACTTGTTCTCTAAACTTATAGTCCAGGGCTGTTCCCAATTGTACCTTCTTCAGGGGTTGTACTGTCTCATAAAATTCTTGTATGCAGCTTTTTATTTAAGCAATGATTCTACCAAACCACACTGTCTTGGAAATGTTGTTTAAATGTTTTTTATTAAGATTTTATTTATTTATTTGACAGAGAGAGGGAACACAGCAGAGGGAGTGGGAGAGGGAGAAGCAGGCTTCCTGCTGAGCAGGGGGCCCGATGCGGGGCTCGATCCCAGGACTCTGGGATCATGACCTGAGCCGAAGGCAGACGCCCAATGACTAAGCCACCCAGGTGCCTCTTTTGTTCAAATTTTTATGTCCTGTCCTCTCCTTGGTTTACTGAGCAACCAAGTTCAGTCAAAATTATTTATGACCGTTTCTTCTTCTCTAATACAGAAATAAAAATGCTCACTATTATAAAGATTCATAAATATTTGCATTCTAGAGCTATGCGTTGCATGCACCCACACATGGTAATGACTGAAAAAAATGAGAAGAGAATAAATGATCTTCAAGGTTGAGATGAACTGAAAAAAGACACATTAAGGAAATTCTTTTAGATGAGAGCACAAAGTAAAATATGAATTATTATGCAATCAACCTACAAACTTAAAAAAAAAAATCCTAAAGACATTGACAGCACACTGACGTAAGCTCTTGTTGCAGAAAATCCAGGTTTGAAATACTGCTCTAGAACTACTTATTAGAATATTGAATATTATGTGGGAGGATAGAGAAGGCAGTCATTTTATTTTTCATCCCACTTAGAGATAAATTAAATTCTCTTCAGGCTGATTTATAGAGTCTACTAGATAAAACCTTTCCCTAAATTAAAAAAAAAATCAGTCTCTCTACCAGTTATAACACAGAGAAAATGTCCCATAGGGTGTTCTTTTGCACAAAACTGCCTCAGTTTTTCTTAGACAGAACTCCCTTCCATAAGCAGAATACCATTGTCTTGAAATGCAGCTCTCTCCATATTTCTGTTAAGAGTGTAAGTCATGAACTAAGTGAAAATATTTAAGATCTAAAAGGGATAAATACAGAATCCACCATAAAAGGGAAGAATGTTTGAAGAACGTATTAGAAAACAGGATGCCTTCCTATTCTCTACATTTCTGGATTTGAAGCTGAATTCAAAATATGTGCACTTTTTATGGTGATTAAATGTTAATTTTAATCTGCTGGCATTGGCATGATGAGAAATATATATTCTGTTCTAGATGAAAACTCTTAGTCTAGTTGAAAAGTGGGAATAAATACAATAAATCACCCTTAAAAGACAGTGGAAATTTTAAAACTTTGAGATCTAATAGTTGGAATTATAAATTGAAGCTCAGGTGGATGAGTTATATTCATTTTTCATGTTATTTTGTACAAGTGGTTCCTCTCTATACATGTGAATTTGGAAATGTCTTTTTAATCCAGCATTAATGTGCTTCCATTACAATAAAATTCCTTTAGAAAGTAATGGTTATAAGATGCACCCTCTGCTAATTGTCAGGCATGGTTTTTACATTCATCTAATTTTCATCCTCAAAGCAGTCCTATGAGGTTTGTACCATTATTTATATTATATGAAGGAGGAAGTAAAGCTTAGTGATAAGTGAATTACTTGCAGAAATAACAGAGTTGGGATGACACCTAGGTCTGTCATTTTGATTTTTTTTTAAGGTTTTATTTATTTATTTGAGAGAGGGAGACAGAACATGAGCAAGGTGGAGAAGCAGAGGCAGAGGGAGAAGACTCCCTGCTGAGTGCTGAGCCCGGCACGGGGCTTGATCCCAGGACCCTGAGATCATGACCTGAGCTTAAGGCATATGCTTAACTGACTGAACCACCCAGGTGCCCCTGTCATTTTGATTTTTTTGTGTATGTGTGATTTAAATTACAATTTAATTCATATGGACATATTAATTTAACAAATTTTCATTTAATTATTTTTAGTATAGTTGAAAAACAAATGATCTAGTATTTATACATTGTTTTTCCCCAGCTTTACTGAGATATTATTGACACAGAATGTTGTATAAGTTTGTGTTGATTTGATGCATTTATGTATTATAATATGGTTACCATCATAGCTTTGGCTAACAATGCCATAATGTCACATAATTCCATTTCTTTTTTGAGTTGAAGACATTTAAGATCTACTCTCTTAGCGACTTCCAAGTATATAATATAGTCCTGTTACTTATATTCACAATGTTGTATAGATCCCCAGAACTTATTCATCCTCTAACTGGAAGTTTGTACAATTTAACCAATATCTCCCATGTCCCCCATCCCTCCTTCCTGGTAACCACCATTCTACTTTCTGTTTCTGTGAGTTCAGCTTTTTTAGATTCCACATGTAAGTGAGATCATATGGCCTTTGTCTTTTCCCCCTTATTTCACTTAGCACAGTCCATCCATCTCACCTTCCTTCTCATGTCTGAATAATGTTCTATTGCATACACAGTAACACATCTTTATCCATTCATCCATTGGTGAACTGTTAGCTTGTCTCCATTCTTGACTATAGTGAATAATGCTGCAAAGAACATGAGAGTACAGATATCTCTTCAAGATCCTGTTTTTGTTTCATTTGAATATATACCTAGAAGTGGGATGACTGGGTCTTATGGTAGTTTTTTGTTTGTTTTGTTTTTTGTTTTATGTTTTTGAGGAATCTTCATACTGTTTTCCATAGTGGCTGCAACAATTTAAATTCCCACCAGCCTTGCCCGTGTTCCCTGTTCTCCACATCCTGGCAAACACTTATTTCTTATCTTCTTGATGATAGGCATTTTAACACGTATGAGGTGATAGCTCGTCATGGTTTTGATATTCATTTCCCTGGTAATTAATGATGTTGAACACTTTTTCATGTAGCTGTTGACTATTTGTGTACTTTTTGGGAAAAAAATGTTTATTTAATTCATCTGCCCATATTTTAAAGTGTGTGTGTTTGTTTGCTTATTTATTTATTTAAGTAACCTCTACACCCAATGTAGTGCATGAACCCATAACCTAGAGATCAAGAGTTGCATGCTCCACTGACTGAGCCAGCCAGGTGCCCCATCTGTCCATTTTTAAATCAGGTTGTTTCTTTGTTATTGAATAGTAGAGTTCTTTGTATGTTTGGACATTAACCCCTTATCAGAACTATTGTTTGCGAATATTGCTTTTTCATGTTATTGATTGTTTCCTTTGCTGTGCAGAAGCTTTTTAACTTGATGTAGTCCCAGTTAATGCTTTTTGTTTTTGTTGCTTGTGGTTTTGTTGTTACATCCAAAAAATTGTTGTCAAGACCAATGTCCAGGAGCTTTCTCTCTATGTTTTCTCATAAGAGTTTTACAGTTTCAGGTCTTATGTTTAAGTCTTTAATCCAGTTTGAGTTCATTTTTGTGAGTGGTGTAAAATAGGAGTCCAATTTCATTTTTCTGCATAAGCTTACCCAGTCCTCCCAACACCATCTATCAAAGGGACTATCTCTTTCCCATTGCAGATTCTTAGCTCTCTTGTGAAATATTAGTTGACTGTATCCACGGAGCTCTCTTTCTGGGCTTTTGATTCTTTTTTTTTTTTAATTTCTTTTGCCTGTTTTTATGTCAGTCCCATATTGTTTTGCTTACTATAGCTTTGTAGTATAGTTTGAAATCAGGAAGTGTGATGCTTCCAGCTTTGTTCTTTCTCAAGATTGCTTTCCTAGCCAAGGTCTCTTGTAATTCCACATGAATTTTAGGATTGTGTTTTCTATTTCTGTGAAAAGTCCCCATTGGGATTTTGATAAGGATTGTATTGAATCTATAGATGATTTCAGGTAGTTCTTCCAAGCAGTATAGGAATTCTCTCTTCAATCTCTTTTTGTCTTAGTTCAGTCATCTGAAAAAGTGAAGATATAATAATACTTATTTTTAGAATTATTATTTATGTAAAATGCTTAGAGTAATTCTTACTATGTAGTCTACTCTTTATAAAGATTATTTTTCTCTAATTTAGAAATATAAACAGCTTTCTCTGAGTTGGGATAAAATTTAAAGTAATGCAGAGTAAATAAAATTAAAAAGTAATTTTTTGGGGGATACCTGGGTGGCTCAGTTGGTTAAGCATCCAGCTCTTGATTTTGGCTCAGGTCATGATCTCAGGATTATGAATTTGAGCCCCACATCAGGCTCTAAGCATGGAGGCTGCTTAAGATTCTCTCCCTCTTCTTCTGCCCCTCTCCCCACTCTCTTAATTAATTAATTAATTAAAAAATAATTTTTTTATGAACAAACAAGTTGTAAAGATCTAACCTTACCACTCCTAATACATTTAAGTGATTTTCTAATGAAAATTATTACAATTTGGCCCAAGGCCTATAATGCCCAAATATAGATTTTATGGATTTTATCTTTCCAGAAATAAACCATTGCTTGACTATGTACCAGAACTCAGGAAATGTCTTAATATATGGAAAGTTCTACATTTTATTGGTAATATTGCTATGAACTGAAACGCTTCAGTAGGAATGACTAGAATAATTGTTTTATAATAGCATACTTTAAATATTGCAAGTAAAATAATTTACATTATTGAAAAATACAAAAGTAAAATAATCAAAAGGGCGCCTGGGTGGCTCAGTTGGTTAAGCAACTGCCTTCGGCTCAGGTCATGATCCTGGAGTCCCGGGATCGAGTCTGGCGTCGGACTCCCTGCTCAGCGAGGAGCCTGCTTCTCCCTCTGACCCTCCCCCCTCTCATGTTCGCTCTCTCAAATAAATAAATAAATCTTTAAAAAAAAAAAAAACTAAAATCAAACAAAAGTTTAAAATATAGGAAATGGAATTTTAGAGGGAAGTCATGATAAGACAGTGACTTTACAGTTAATTTTGGACATTTAAATTGCAATGACACAAGCTTTAGGCACCAGTTAAGAGCTTTCTGCCCCAAATGTTCCAACAAGAAAATCACCAAGAGAAACTTACCTTCCCAAAAGCCCCCTCATGAAGTTCCCATAAAATAAAGAAATAACCTGAGTCTCAATGCCTAAGCTGAGCCTTTATCAGCAACTTTTAGGTAGCTCAGTTTCCATAAAGAAATTCTTGCTTGGCTTTAATTGATTTGTTAATGACAATATAAGATACATACTTTATATTTTAATATATTGTATTCTTTTGTGTACTAGATTATATTCAGTGTAGATTGTATTTTTATCCTTCTTTCTATTCTTTTCAACAGGGTGAGCCAAACCCTAAAGGAGGAAGTTTCTGTATTAGCTATTCTCATAAAAAGGAAGACAAGATGTCTTTTTCTTCCTCCATTTGGGATAACTTACAGAATTTTCTTCTATCCCCTAGAAAGCAGTCTTCTATTCCATTCCCAAATTGTAACTGTAAATACAGAAATTGACACCTTTCAACAACTCAACAGAACCATTAAGTTAAAACTTCTCCTAAGAAAGCATCAATAAATAAATAAACAGAAGAATACATTAATATAAATAAAATTAAAAATTAAACAGTTGAAATATAAATATAGACTGTAGTTCAGTTAGTAGTATTGTACCAACCTCCTGATTTTGATGATTGCATTATGGTCATGTAAGATGTTATCATTGGGGAAAGGTAGGTAAAGGACATATGGAACTCCACATTATTTTTACAACTTCCATGTAGACTTTAACATTATTTCAGAATAAAAAGGTTTTGTTTTCAACCCAAATATGGTAGAAAGGAAATATACTTGAAATTAGAATATTTTACCCCTAGGATTACTTAGTCCACATGTTAGGAAATGAAGTCATAAAGCACTGTCATATTCAACATTTCCAACACATGGCTCTCTGTTAACAGCCAAACCTTCCCATCGATACTGTAATTAACAGTGCTGGATGTAGGAGAGAAATGACATACCTAGAGAACTTCCAGAGTATTACCTTATTGCGTTTAGCTCTTAAAAATAATCAGGTGGTCCAGAATATCTCACTAAAATACTTTGGGTAGTGTAGCACAATGGTATTTCCATAACAAAGCTCTTGAATCCATGTTTCATTTTTCTGCCTCTGAAATAAACCTAATTACATTAAACTAGCTCCCACTGAGAAGGCATCAAAAGGATCTTTCTAGTGCATCATTCTTTCCAAAACACTTTTATAAATGTGTATGCCAAGAACAAGGGTCATTTTATGGAACACATGAGATTATATAAATATAATATATATGTGTGTGTATGTATATGTATATATACATACACACACATATATATATATAATCATTTTACAAACTCTAAAGCAAATACCCATAAAGATGCTGTGATCATTTCTGTTTGAATCACTCTAACAAAGTCTTCTGAATCAGATGAGATGAAAGTGTATGGCCTCTTAGTGAAGGTAGATAAGGCTTTGCAGTAGCTAGATGAAATTAGACAATCCTCAGTATGTCTGAATCTCCGTTTCCTATGAAAATAGGGATAAAGAATCAGGAATTGTGAAGATTTTTGTTACATAATTATGTTAAACTGTCCAGGACAATTGTTAGCATATTATAAGAAACTTGCATAAAATGTTTCATTCCCCACCCTCCCTACAAAAGACAGAAATTAAATTATCTTTTGACAAGTGACCCCTACATTCCTTGAGAAAATGTGTCCTGTCCAATATTAAGCTTCAGCTTCTACAGTCATTTGGAGATAATGTCTTGACTATTTAAGGATTAACAGGAGCCCTGAAGCTCTGAAGATGAAATCCACAGACTATAAGTAACCCAGAAAGCATTTCCTGTTATTATAGCTACACAGTAATACATTATATTGATTTGAATTTTTATTATCCTGAATTGTTTTTAACATAACACAGCTTTCATTGTGTAACAAAACTGGACCAGACTGTACTAGTTTCTGATTATCTCAGCATTTAGCACAGTGCGTGACACATAATACTCAAAAATATCTGTGGGATGAATAAATGATGAATGAATGAAATACTTCTTTAGTGATATTGGTGAAAAAATAGTTAAGTGATTCAATGTATTTCTTTTATGCAGCTGTAAGAACAAGTAAGACATAATTATTAGGATATGTTGTGCAGTTTTGTAGAAAAGTTTCAGAAGAATATCACTGAATCTAGACCACATCTGCTTAAATTTAGAGTAACCTCCTTTTGTATGGTTCTAGGTGATTAATTTATACATACAGATCCTGATAATGGAAGTATGCGCTAACGACAGTATTAAAAAGGAAGCCATTTGCTCAAAGTTATCAATGAATCTTTTTTAAAGAGTGATAGAATTAGAATGCCTTATGTAAGAATGTGGAATTCAACACCAAATGCTTGCTAAACAAATGCATTTTCTATGTGAATAAGTAAAGAAATATTAAGATTCATCCATTCTTTCTCAAGATCTCCAGCATCAGTCTTTTATCCTTACGTGCTCCTGGCTACCACAGCTATTCCCATGCCTGAAATCTTTAGGACCCGCCCACTGCCCTCTTCAATTGCTACTTGCTCAAGTGTCAGTCTCTCTACAGGACATAGCAGCTGTCCCCAGGTATATAATCACCAAGTGACATGATGTCTACAATGAGTCCTATCATGTTTTATAGTTCTATTAGTCTTAGCCACCAACAGAAACTTACACCTGTGTCCCTTTCTAGTCAATCTCACAACTCTGTCAGCAGCATTCCTTCTGTTGCTATAATAGGTTAATTAGTAGTACTTGTTAATGAACTTCATGTAAATGGATCATACAGTATGTTCTCTTATGTCTGGATTCTTTCCTTTTGCCAGACAAAAGAAGTTTGAAATCTATTACTCTGTTGTATCAATATTTTATTCCTTTTATATTGAGAGGTAGTCCATGTTCTGAATACACTACAATTTGTATAGACATTTTTCCTATTGTTAGACATCGGGATTGTTTCTAGTGTTTGGTTATTGTGAATAAAGATACTATTAATATTCTCTAATAAGTCTTTGTGGACATATGTTTTTCATTTCTCTAATAAATGCCTGTTCAAGGTGGCATATATTTAATTAGTCTTTTCAATTATTTTATATAGTTATTTTACATCTTCTATTAGAAATATTATGTCAATTTTTATATATATTTATATAAAGAGATAGAGAAAATATGTATAAATATATTTTATATTTAAATTTAAAATAAATTTTATAAATTTATAAATATTTTCTCTCTCTGTATGTAATTTGCCTCCTCATGTCTTTAATGTAATCTTTTCGTAAGACATTTTAAATTTTGGTCTACTTCAAATTTTCATTTTTTTGTGGCTAGTGCTTTATGATACTTTCCAAAGAAATATTTGCCTACCCCAAGTTTGTGGTTTGTGAAAGTTTTCTTCTATGATTTCTTCCAGAATCTTTGTAGCTTTAACAGTTATGTTTAGATCTTTGAACCATCTGTGGTTAATGGTAGTGTATGCTATGAGGTATGAGTTTAAGTATATTTTGTTTTATCTCAAAGGACAGTTTGTGTACCATTTGTTCAAAGGATTTATTTTCTAGTTTGTTGCTTTGGTTGAAAATCAATTGACTGTATAAGTATCAGTATATCTTCGAACTCTCCATTCTGGTCTGCTTATCTATATTTCTAGCTTTAGCTATTCTATTTTGATAACCATAATATTAAAGTAAGACTTAAAATCGGGAACTGCAGTTCATGCAAATTTGTTATCTATTGCAGATCCTTTGCATTCCCATATAAGTTTTAGGATCAGTTTGTTAATATTTACAACGGATGAAATTTGGATCAAGGGTGCCTGGAGTTTACACATCAGTTTGAGGATAAGTGAAATTCTAGTATCAATTTGTCTTTGCAATATGTTATAGTTTTCAGTGTAGAGGTCTTGCATGTCATCTGTTAAATTTGTTAAATTTCTTCCTGATTATCTTAAGTTTTCTTGATGTTATTGCAAATAAATATTTATATTTTAATTTTATTTAATTGTTTTCGATTAGCATATGGAAATACAATTAATTTCTATATATTACCTTGGATGAAATGAACTTTCTAAATTTTCATATTTGTTCTAGTCATATTTTTTACAGATTTCCTAAGAGTTTCTTTGGAAACATATATATTAACTATGAATAAAGACAGTTTTAGTTCATTTATTTCAATCTTTATTTCAGTTTCGTAATTTGGGTCTTCCTTTTTTTTTTGTAGGTAAATCTATAAAGTTTTTTAACCTTTAGAAAGAACCAAATTTTATCTTTTAAGATTTTTGTCTACTGTCTTTCTGTGGTTTTTTTTTTTAATTTCATTGCTCTCTGCTCTCATACTATTTTTTCATAACTTTTACTCTGGGATTAATTTGCTTTTCCTTTCCGTGCTTCTTAAAAACCTAGAATTATTGCTTTAGTAATTTTTTTTCTTCATATAGGCATTTAAAAGTATAAACTTCTAAGAAATGCTTTTGCTGTATCCACTAAATTTTAATGTGCTATGTTTTCATTATTATTCAGTGAAAATATTGTCTTCTTGGTGTTTTTTTAAAAATTCATGGTTTACCTACAAAAGTGTACTTTATTTCCAAATATTTGCATATTTTCTAGATATTTTACTGTCATTGGTTACTAATTTAATTCTATGATGATTTTAGATCAGAATTTATGAGATTTTTCTTTAAAGATTTTATTTATTTATTTGAGAGAGAGAGAGAGAGCACAGCTGGTGGAGAGGTAGAAGGGGAGGAGGAGGGGGAGAAAGAGAATCCTGAGCACTGAAGCGCAGAGCCTGACCTGAGTCTGGATCTCATGACCCTGAGATCATGACCTGAGCTGAAACCAAGAGCTGGTCACTCAACCAGCTAAGCCACCCAGGCACCCTAGAATTTATAAAATGTTAGTCTTGAGTTAGGTTTATTTTATAGCCAAGCAGATGTTTACCTTGGGGAACATGCACAAAGTTTACGCATTTTGCACTGGTTGCAGTCGTATTCTAATAATGTCAATTAGATCAAGATGTTTAACAAAGGTGTTCAAATTTTCTTAATCCTTGCTTATTTTTTTCTTTTGGATCTTCCCTGGATTCACGGGTTCCTATATCCAAATGTCTGTTACACATGTCAGCTTTAATGTCTAAAAGATATTTCAGACTTTACAAAGGAAACTTTGCCCAAATATATCCCCCCACCAAGTCTCCACTAATTCAGTAAGTTCCACCATTATTCATCCCTTTGTCCTTTGCTCAGGTCAAACACTAAGAATAATCTTTTATTTCTCTCTGTCTTCTCTCTGTTTTTTTTTTAATCCTACACACTACTTTCAACCCATTAGTGGATTCCATTCTACCCCAAACATATTAAATCTGACATCTTATTGACATCTCTACTGATAAATCTGCAGTCCAACCATAATATCTTTCACTAACTGCTCTCATTGCACTGCCCCTCTGCTCATGGCTTCACATCCCAGTTGTCAAAAAGGGCCAGGATGATCTCGTTAAATCCTCCTTTGGCTTCCTATTGCAACCAGAATTACATAAACTGCATATCATAAACTCCACAGGCCCTACATGAGCTGGCCCCTGCATATTTCTCCAATTCATCTCAAGTTACCCTTCCTCTCCTTCATTATTCTCCAGACATGGTATCTTCCCCACTTCCCCCCCTTACATATGAAGTTTGAGGATTTGGCACTTCCTGTTTCTTCTACTTGGAGTAGTAGTCTTCCTCTAGATTATCTGTTTACCTCTTCCTCTTTATGGAAATCTCAACACAAATATCAACTCTTCAGAGGGATCTTCCTTGACTTCTCAAATTCATGTACTACCCACCATCACTTCCTCCATTTTATCTTTTTCATGACCCTTGTATTCCCTGAAACTATTTTATTTAGTTGTTTACGTATTCCTTATCTTCCTCATTCCTAGAATGTAATATTATCAGGGGAGGAGTTAGATAAATTGTGTTCAGTGCTCCTGTTGTACACCTTCTCTCTTGTACAGTGCCTGATACATAGTACCTACCCAATAAATATTGATAGATTGAATGACTCCATCTCTCTGAGTTTAGAAAGGAGACCCAGGCATTTGATTTGATTATCAATGATAAATATTCACAGATGAATGGGAAGATTCCTATAAGTCATTCACTTTTTAAATAACCCTCACTTTTTCAGTTTTACTTAAATCCCTCCCTGCATTCTAAATCAGTTCCTCCTGTATCAAACCAGTATATGAACAACAGCTGTTTGCCTTTGTCATTCAAAAACCATCATAAAGTTAGGCCTCTTTCTTCTTTCCAAACTAAATAATTCTGCCATTTTTTTAAAAATCCTGCCATTTTTAACACTTCATAAAGTTCTGTATGCCTACCCTTGAATTTTTTCTGTACTCTATTTGCAGCCTTATCCGATTGAACTTTTTGCCATATGCAAATGTTCTATATCTGTGCTGTCCAATACAGCAACCCCTAGCCGTATGTGTGTAAGGAGCACTTGAAATATGAGGGAACTGAGTGACTGAATTTTAAAATTTCATTTAATTTTAATTAATTGAAATTTAAATATCCACATGTAGTTAGTGGCCACTGAATTAACACGGTTCTTTTGGAAATTGTGGAATATTCTATATGCTCTGAGGCAGAGGCACATTTTACTTACTAGTTGGTGACCCATATTAAATATGAAATACGATATTATTTTTAAGTTTTTTGGGGGGAAACATGTTCCAACACATTATTTAAAGCAAAATTTCAATTTAGATTGTCTTAAACTTGACTTTAATTATAAAATTGATGTTAGAACATTAATTAGCTATATAAAAATCTTTGTTTATGGAGGAAGCTGACATTAAGAATCTTGATTTATGCATTATAAAAACTTCTATGATATTTCTCATATATGGTGATATCTTCTTGATGAAATGAAATATATATAACTATTTGGTTTTCCTAAATTTTTTTAAGATTTTATTTACTTATCTGAGAGAGAGAACACAAGCAGGGAGGATGGGCAGAGGGAGAGGGAGAAGCGGGCTCCCCCCCTGCTGAACAGGGAGTCCTACACTGGGCTTGATCCCAGGACTCTTGGATCATGACCTGAACCAAAGACAGCCGCTCAACCAACTGAGCCATCCAATCGCCCCTGGTTTTCCTAACTTTTTGAAATAAATGCCATTCAGACTAGATTTTCCTCAGACATCATTTTATGATGCTATGTTTAAACTTCTTAACACTAATGAAACCCCTTGATGCTATACTTATTTTCAATTTCAAGGTGAGGGATGTGTATTAATTAGAGACAGCTGGAGGTGTTTAAAAGTCAACCTCACATATCTGGGTCATGGTTATGTCATGATATCCAGTATGCTTTCTGATTGAAATAGCTGTTCATTAAACTCGTAAGCAAGATTTATAACAAATTTAACTATCAAACACATTTTCCTATTTCTGAATTCCTATGTTATATCCTTGCTTCTGCTTTGGGGGATTAAAATGAGCGTTACCTTTATTTTGTTTTTTTTACAAATAAGAAATGTCTTAGTTTAAGAAATGAATGTCTATATTTGCTAGGTTATTTAATTGAGCTCGGCAAAACACTCAGGTTCCAAAACTCATTTATGCTGAGTAAATTGGATATGAAATATAAAACCAATGTCTTTTACATTGCAATTTTAGTACTGCTGCTAGTCACAAAGCATGCTTGTAGCTTGTGCATTTCTATACCACTTCTAATACCAGTAAAAACCTTCCAGATGTCATCTGTGTTGTATCTCCCCTAAATAGGAAGCAGAACATATGGTTCATGAAATAAAGGGAACGGTGGACCATCATATTTTTAGGATTCTTTGAATATACTATCCCCAAACCTCTTTTATTTTTCTTTCCCCCTCTTCATGGAATTAGATATTTCTGACTCGATATGGCAAAAGTATAATTTTTAAAGAAAATTAGTAGTAAACAAGATAGTGCTTCAATAGCATTGAAATATCATTTAAATTTACCATCCAAGCTCTGGAATGTTAATAAGCTAGGAGTAACACATTTTACAACCATGTCTCTTTCAACTTCTCTCTGTCTCTTTCTCTGTGACACACACAAACACATATGCACACATACAATAAGGATCTCAGCTGTAGCAAAAGTCAGTCTACTTACATAGTATCTAATATGCTCTTCACCTTTTATTAGTACAAACAAATTATAATAAGCCCTCAGTAAAATAAATATGCAGTTTTGTTTTTGTAGAGTAGGAGTCTTCCTATGTGCTTCCCCCCAGTACAGAAGGTGATACTGCTCAAAAGCCACAATTTTCATTAGTGCTAGGACAACTGAAAACTGTGACCTCGGTGCTCGTAAATGTGAGACACTTTTCACCTCCCTTCTTTAATGATGCATGCACATGCTATTTCATGTGTTGTGATGAATAGTAAGCATGCCCACTATGTTCGCCACTGTCAATGGTGAAAGTAAGAGATTTACTAGAAAGTTTTCCCCATGAAATTTCCAAATTTAATTAAATGAAATCCATTAGGAAGTGTGCCAAAGGCATCACAAAAGAAAGGGGCAACTAATGATGCACACACACACACACACACACACACCTATATATATATGGTTGATAGTTTTATATATATAGTTGATGCAGTGAAGAAATAACCACATATATATATATATATAATATGTGTGTGTGTGTATATATATATATACACACACACATACACACATACTCGAAAATATATATATATATTTTTTAATCTAGGTATTGAGAATTCACAAATACCAGCATCCTTTGTATGAACCCATACATGGCACGGCATAGTTTTTTTTCCCTATCCTACTAATCTACACACACACACACACACACACACACACACACACACACACACCCCATCTTCATCTATAAAGTCTTCTCTTGCTGTAGTTCTTACATTTTTTGACTCATCGAATTCTCATATAGATCTTTCTTTGTATACAAATCTTATGTTTTCACATCATTCCTGAAGCTTGACCAGGCACCTCTCTCCTCAGGAACTTGAGAGAGAAAGCTTTCAAGTGTTTCACTATATCTGGTACACTCAACAAAGGTTTGTTGAGCTGTAATCTTGTATCTTCCAGATAAATCAAACTACTGCATTTTCCTCCAGACAACTTTAAACTTAAAAGGTCTTAGAAGCAGAAACTGAAAGATAAGCGTTTTTTCTTTCTTTATTTGACAAATTTTATTCTATAATATTTAGCTTCCATATTGTTAGTCTAAAATATATCTTTAAATGCAGAAAAAATTTAGATCCCATAATAATTTACATTTTATTAAACAGAAACAGGTGTTAAATGATACCATCCTGAGAATTGAAATAATATAGACATTAGCTAGTAAAAACCAATGCAGTATTTAAATCACTCCCAAGAGATTTACCTGTTTCCTAAAATTTAGGGTGACTTTGTCTTTATTAGTCTTGCCAGAGGTTTGTTGATGTTATTCATCTTTTCAGCGAACCAACTTTTGGCTTTGTTGAAGCTCTTTATTCCACTTTTTTTCTTTCTATTTCATTAAGTTCTGTTCAAAATCATATTATATCATTTCTTTTACTCTATGGTTATTGTGATTTTTTTCTGACTTTTTAAGGTGAAATTTTAATTGATTAGTTTTCAAATTATTTTGCCTTGTTTCCTTTTTTATCCCGCTTTTCACAAATTAAAATGAAAAAAAAATTAGCAAAATGGAAACAAGTGCAGGAGCTTAAATATATTTGTTACATGAGTTTGGAAAGGAGAGAAGAACATATAATATAAAGAAACACAACATGTAACTGAAAACATAGACAAAAACAGTCCAGTGATTAGACATAGGCGTGTGCAAATGTAGATGAATCTCTACAAACATAACAATTAGGAAAAAAATAAAAACACCAAAAGACCCTTCAAAGAAACAAAATTTAAAAGGGCCTCAAATTTTTACTCCACAATAATAAATGCCAAAAGACAACAAATAAAATATCTTCAGGTATTTGAAAATCTCTTTATTCATTTTATAATGAGAAAAAACCCCTATTTTAAATGGAATGTGAGTATAACAAAGAATGATAACAATGAGCAGAATGAATAGTATAAAATTGCAAAAGTGTAGTGATACAAAATAAACTCTTCTACTAATTTAGGCTGGAGATAAAAAGACCAAAACTATATATAATTAGTAAATATGGAAAGGAAAAAATAAGTTTGAAAGTCACTGTTGTTGTATGGCATATTAGGGTTAGCATAAATCTTAAATTATGGATCATTTAACTCAGCCTCAGCTTACCGTATGGGTAATGGGACAATTAAGCCAAGCCCACAGGATTATGTAAAGTAATACTGTTACTTCCTTACATATCCATTTCCTCTCCATTTAATGAGATAATGTGTGGGAGGAAGCAATGTAAACTTCCAAGCTATATTCCAATATCAGGTATTATTCATCATTGCTTTTTTTTTTTTAAGATTTTATTTATTTATTTGAGAGAGAGAATGAGATAGAGCATGAGAGGGGGGAGGGGTCAGAGGGAGAAGCAGACTCCCTGCTGAACAGGGAGCCCGATGCGGGACTCGATCCCGGGACTCCAGGATCATGACCTGAGCCGAAGGCAGTCGCTTAACCAACTGAGCCACCCAGGCGCCCTTATTCATGATTGCTTTTATTGCTAAAGGTGAACAGAGAGGATTTGGCAACTCCTTTTATCTAGAAAGGAGAGAAGAGGAAACTGAAAAATTATTCCAGGATCCTCGGTCTAAATAACTGGAACAATGGCACTGTTTCGAAGAAAGCCTGGGCTTACCATTTATTTACTTTTTGTGAATTCAGATCTATGTTCAAGGTATTACTAACGAAAATGTGGATATATGAAAAAAAGGCAGAATTAGAGGAGCAAAACCATTCCTTATACTATGGATGTGCTAACACTGAGAGCATTTGTGCTAGAACATTTTAGTGGAGGTAGAAATGCTGATGTTAAGCAGGCAACCATACCCTGAAATGTGGCACTTAAAAGACAACTTGGATTTGCTATTACACGGCCACAGAATTTTTAAAGGTCATCATTATTTAAAGATGGACTCTGCCTCCTCACTTTTCAGGAACAAAGTTTAGGCAAAACAACAGATTTAGAGGATGCTTAATGAATTAATGAGACAAGATGAATAAATATAATTTCTCGTTAGTTTAAGTCTCAAAGTGAGAATTTTTGTTGCTGTTGTTTGTTTTGGGGAGACTGTGCACAGTGAAAAAACAGAAAGTCAGGATTTAGTGTGAGGTGAACTTGATCAGGCAGTTCAGTAAAATAATATCGTGGAAAATAAAGTGTAGCAGCTGTAGAGGCTGGGGTACAACCAGTACATTGTAATAGACAAGGTGAGGCAGCAGAGCTGCAATGGATGTTCAATAGAACCAGTAATAAGAGGAAAGTCAAGGAGAAAGAGAATATTAAATTAAAAAAAACACAACAACTAATTTTGGAACAAAGAAACCATTGGCAACCTTCAAGAGAACAAACGGAATATGAAATTTAAAAAAATTTAATTTTGGACCAAGGAAACCACCAGCCACCTTCAAGAGAACAGCAGAAGAGAAGTGAGGATGGAAGATAGCTGGGGGGCAGTTAAGGCAGTAGGGCGTGGAGATGAGACAAAGGCATCCATCCTTAAAGAGACAGGGATCATTTTTCAGGTTGGTGTTCTCAGACCCTATCACAGTCCCTGGCATTTAGTAGGAATACCAAAAGCATTTTGAGATGAATTGAATTTGAGTGTGAGAGTTCAAGACGCTGGTTAGAGGTTAAGAATGCAGAAAAATCAATAGGTACCAGAGTGGGTTTGGGCCACCGAAATGATAGGAGTCATTGTTGACACAGACCTGGGATTTTGAGCCAGTTGCTGATAGACCAGAACATTGTTGCACAAGGAGTCTCAAAGATTCAGGCTAACAATGATGTCAAGACCAAAGGTTCCAACAATCATCTGGACAACAGCTGAGGGGATTCCCTCAGAATGGTATTATGCTAGTCTTCACCATCTAGTAAACTCCTTATACCCTTCTTCTGCACTAAAGCCAATCCCTAGGCAGGAACAGAGAAGACATGGAGACTTAGAGATAACAGGAAGATGGTACACTTCTTGGGAAACTGAGTTCAAAAAGAGAAAAAGAGAAGCAGAAACAAAATTTGTAGTCAGTAGAAGAAAATCAGTGCTAGGAGGCGGTTTTATGATTAGTACTCAGATCTACTGAAAATCAGGGAGAAATGGAATGCAAATATAAGATGAAGCACTAGCTCTAAAAGAGATCTTTCTTCCCAGAGCTAAAGAGGAAAAACAAGAAGAAAGGTATAGAAGAAATGTTGTCAAGGTACAACTATCCAACTAGGTCAAGTTGATGATGAGGGAAAATGCTGAATTCATATCAGAAAATGTAAATCTTGGGCGATTGGGTGGCTCAGTCAGTTAAGTGTCTGCCTTCGGCTCAGGTCATGATCCTGGAGTCCTGGGATCTAGCCCCACATCAGGCTCCCTGCTCACCGGGGAGCCTGCTTCTCCCTCTGCCTCTCTCTCTCTCTCTGTGTCTCATGAATAAATAAATAAAATCTTAAAAAAAAAAGAAAATGTGAATCTTCTTGAAGAATAAAATATCGGGGCATCTAATAATGAAAGAGAGGTCAAAAAAGAGTTAACAGAATTGAAGGTGTCAGAGCAGAGTTGTTCCTGTGGAAGATTCACAAAGTAAACAGCAAAAGAAGAATTACGTATTTTCCCACATTAAAATAATGGGCTAGGAACTATTTTGTATCATGCATCACATATCATGACAAGTAGACAAAGAAAGTGAGAATGATTCAAGAATGTGATAGTAAAGCACATCATATTTGAGTTAGCCATACAAATTAAGTCATAATAGCTGAATGACCTCTTACCCTCATCTGACTTGTTCTTAAATATCTAGTATTTTAGGTTTTCATATTAGTGTCTATCAGGACAGCTGTTAATTAAGCTTTCTACATGTGGTTTATTTATGCACTACAGACTTCCAAATATGAAAGCATTGCTATTCTGGTAGTTCTCAACAAATCAACTTTTCAAAAAGAATAGACTAGACTAGGAAAATATTCCCAGTCATCCATGTGACAAAACTATGATATGATACGTTATGTATATATAGGTATGCACATTTTTTTACATAGACCTATATAACATTAATTTAGTCCAAATTGTGAAATTTATTAGGATCTTTAGCTTTATCTGTATATAAATATTTCTGGTGTGAACATCCATTTCTACCTTTTACCCAAATTGAAATAGTGTCCAAATCTCAACAATAGATTGACTCTTAATCAGGCTATTCTTATCCAACATCTTAAGGCTTTACCTCTTGTTGCTTTTATCATTATTACACAACAAAATGCCACCCTTACTGTCACTGATTTCAGAACCAGCTGCTTTAGCATATGTTCCCTACATGCAGAAGGTGCCCTGCACATTTTCACCCATCGACATCAACACCAACATGTCACTCCTGTGCGGAGACAAGTAAATAAATGTAAATGTTTGGCAGAACAGGCCCACCTGTTCCAAACCCACCTCCTATCTTTTTTTTTTTTTTTAAGATTTTATTTATTTATTTTAGGGTGTGAGAGAGAGCAGGAACGGTGAGGGGGTGGTGGAGAGGGAGAAGCGGGCTCCCCCCTAAGCAAGGAGCCCGACATGGGGCTGAGCAGAAGGCAGACACTCAACCGACTGAGCCACTCAGCGCCCCACCCACCTCGTATCTTCTGCAACTTCTTCTTTTATAATATATTCTCATACTTTCCTGCCTTTTCTTCTTTAATTCTTTTACAATGTTGGCACTTCAATAATACTATTCTTTTTAAATTGCTCTTTGTTTCATACTCTTCAATTCCTAAGAATGTTTATCTTAGGAGATACTTACTATCTTGAAAGAGTCAACTTCTCTGAATCCCAGATTCTTCAGCCGGTAAAATGTAGATAGAGATCTCAGCCCTGGAGAATATTGTGAGAATTACACTGAATAATGTGTATGCACTTAGGATAATGTTCAACATTATGGTATGGTGACGCTCTAGATTTAACATCAATGTGGAGCTTCCTCTAGACTTCCAAACAGTGTCTCTCCTCTCTTCACCATTCCACATAACTGCCTAAAGCAGTTAAGTCCTTTTTGTATGACCTCACTTGTCTTTAGTCCTTTACTTCTGAAATGTTTACCTTTTTCTTTCTAAGATGTTGAACTGAATAAATACTGCCACAACAAAATACCATCCTGAACCTGATTATTTTCTTCTTGGGCATAATTAGTGTTCCCTTAGTTTATTGACTGAGCACCTGGACCAGTTATCCTGTTTTGTTAAAGTAAGAGTTAACAAGGCAAGAACCAGGGGTTCATTCCCTATTTAGGTCAGTTAGGGTTGCACTGAAAACACATTTCTTTCATGGTCACAGATGTGACCCTAATCCTGACCATCTGCTTAGCAAATGAGCAGAAGGGGCAGGGTAAGCCACACTGGACTCTATTATACAGCCCAGTCCCAGCATTAAGCATTCTGGCCCACTAATCGCTGCATCATCATATTTAAAGACTAGAGCACATTTAAAGACTGAGCAGATGTCTTGGGTGTGATCCAGGAACAGTACCAATGGAGGGGATGAGGAAAATAAAAGCCTTAGACAAAGTGGCATCCAACAGGGATCCTGAATATACTGATTTAGATGTGCCTTTTATTACAAATTATTTTAAAAGACTAGGCAGTTTTTATCATTAATGATTCTTCAGTTGATCCTCTCTAAGAGGTTCAAGTGAACATCTATTTAAAATTTTTATCCTCCAGGCAATTTTACATGGTTATATATATATTGAATTATTATATATTTTTACATTGATATATATTATTGGGCAACACTTTAAGTTTCAAAATGGTGTGCTCTTGGTTGCTATGTCATGATTCATCAGATTTGGAAGATTCTAGCTAAAATTTTCACTGAATTAAAGAATTTGAATTATAGCCATGAAAGGGAGATTTTTGGCAAGCAGTGTAAGGGATCTCCAACCTCTCATTGCCTTCTAAATTCTAATTAGGCAAATATAAAGTGGTTCTGTGTCAGAGCAAGCTGCCCAAAAGACAAAGCTGCCCCATTAAATCAAAAGGCACAAACGTCAGCAGAACTGAGACACTGGGGTTTCCAATAAGAAAAAAACTCATTAAATGAATGGTGCTTTTCACGGTGTTCTGTTTTTATTCCCTGTCAGAGAAAATTATGAG
This sequence comes from Neomonachus schauinslandi, assembly GCF_002201575.2. Classification (NCBI taxonomy): domain Eukaryota; kingdom Metazoa; phylum Chordata; class Mammalia; order Carnivora; family Phocidae; genus Neomonachus; species Neomonachus schauinslandi. Next base: position 29,328,895 of record NC_058407.1, on the reverse strand, counting down.
AATCTATTTTTTCAAAGGGAGAAAACAAAGATATTCACAGATGAATAGCATTTATATATTTGACACTTTGTCTTCCAGGGACAGTTTGATCAAGTTACTAGTTTATTATCTTTGAAGTACTAATGAGATTTTTCCTTACAGAAGAAAGTATTCTTTGTTCATAAGAATAAAGAAATGCTTCATTTATCAAAGGTTTTTATTAGTAGTAGGACATATATTGTGTGTACTATTTTTAGCACTCAACAATTAAATCAACGGCCAGTGACCTTTTGGGAGTGGCATTCCAAGTCTTTATTCACTCGAATTTCAGATTTCATGAGCCAAAGATGTACTATAATGATTAAGAGATTTGTTATATAAGTATCATTGTAGACAAGCAATGATTTTAAAAATTGTTTATGACAGTTTTTTTAAATTAGAATAAAGATAGTCCACGTGATTTTTGGTTTTGCCTTTTTTTGTAAAAGTTGCAGGAGAAAAATCACCCCTTGTGGGAGTTGTTATGAGTCATATTTCTCTGTTCTGTTATTCCGGGGACAGCTGTTGGGAGCAGGGGCTTTTAAGAGGGAGCATAATGCTGTGTTTGCTGGAAGCAGGGAGTGTTTTATTTTATCTGTGCCGGATACATAGGAGGTATTCAGTGGATGGTTGTTCAATAAATCAATCCAATTTGGAGGTATTCTTTTCAGGTATGGTTGTATTGAGGTACTATGGTATTGAATTACATTTTTCTCCCATTTCACTGTGGGCTCATTATCTTTGTAGTCCCACCTCCAAGGAGGTGTGAGTGAGGCCACCAATCATTCCTTTATTTTATAAAACACCCTTAAGCTAACTCAATGTCTGACCAAATACTAAAGCTCATGGATATGTTCTTAATTAGAAACACAGAATAAAAAAAAACAAAAAACCAAAAAAAAAAGAACAAAAAAATAACCTTCTAGGCACTCATCCTGAAAACAAACCATAATTCTCAAATATCTAGTATGTATGAAAATTCTAAATGTTGAAAAAGTCCTCAGGGAAATGGATATATATATATATATATTATCTATCTATCTATAGATGTATATATAGATATATAGATATAGATATATAGATATATATACATTTCTATCAAGACAGATAACTAAAGGAATTTTTTCAGTTTGGCCCTAATATTTAGAAAAGCTGTAATCCCTAAAAATCTTAAGGACATTATGAATTTTTTAGTTGTATTTTTCTGCTTTCTATATCAATTTTTAAAATCATTTTTATATTTATATTACTTCAAAGAGAATTTAAAAGATTCTTTTATCCTTTTATATTATATATGGATTTTGTAACATACCTCAGATCCTATGGGCAATGAAGATGTTATAAATATGTATATACGATTTATAAAACTTCCTTCTTGCTCTCTCTGTATGTAGTATAGTTCCTCGCACATAAGTGTTCAATGAATGCTTTATAGAACTGAACTCAGAAGCTCTATGTCTAAAAATAGAGTTGAAGGGCAATTGAAGTTATGGAAATACTTATTTATAGAAGACAATAAGTAAATGAGGGCCACAGTCCATAAACCCTTGCAGTAAATTATGATCCAATGGTGAAAAAGGACAGGGGAGAGTAATTTCATTAGTAGGACCATCTCATTTTGAACTGAGGTGAGGGAAATAATGTATCTAGTTAGCCAAATCTTGCTTGATAAACTTGCTAAAAAAAAAAAAGCCCATTTTTGTTTGAGAGATAAAAGAAAGTGAATTAATTTGTGAATTCTAGAGGAGTAAATGATTTAAGCATTGCCAAATTGTAAAATATTCTGGTAAAATTTTTGACTTTGAATTCTTCCATATGCTGGGTAATGATGTATTGTTTATTCATAATAGTTTAATTTTGTGTCATAAATGCTGACTTCTCAGGCATGACTCACTAATAAAATCAAATTAGAGGAAAATAGGATTTCCAGCTTCATTGAAGCCATCTCTCAAGATCTATAGATAGGTCGAGGAAGTTTCCAAATCAGTATGATATTTCATTGTGTAATTTTTTATGTTCAATCTTCTGTTATTGATGTTTTCAGAAGAAAGTTATTTAAATGGAAAATATAGCCTTTCTGTAATACATGAGTCTAATATGTAAACTAGAGAAACCCTTGATGCTTTCCAAATATTCTTGATTAAATAAATTGGTAAATGTAGTTATCCTGCTTAATTTAAGGTTAATATTTTTAGTCACAGACAAAAAAGTTAGGGAAGCCTTAGTTTAACAGAATCTCAGATGAAACTATTATCTCAAAGAGATACCTGTATTCCCATGTTCATTGCAGCATTATTCACAACAGTCAAGGTATGGAAGCAACCTCAGTGTCCATCAATGGATAAATGGATCAAAAAATATGAAATATTATTCAATCTTGAAAAAGAAGGAAATTCTGTCATTTGAAATTCATGGATTAATCTGGAGGTGTTGGTAAGAAAAATAAACCAGGCAGATATACGCATAGCATCACTTATATGTGGAATCTTAAAAAAAAAAAAGTTGAACTCATAAAAACAGAAAGTATAAAAGTGTTTTCCAGGGGCTGGGAAGTGGGGGAAATAGGCAGAGGCTAACAAAAGGTGGTTTGCAGCCTCAAGAAGTTGTCCAGGTGAAAACTGAAAATGGCCTCTATATATGAAGGGCAAGGAGAGGGCAAAGAGGCAGACCACTCCAGATTGGTAGGTGGCAGGTTTAATGAGTAAAGGAACTCACATACATCTGAGGCTTGTCTTGGGTGCCTGCAAGATGAGTAGATATCTGCAACTGCCTGCCAGAATCTTACAAGTCTCTACAGAGGCTTTAATTTGGTTTGGTCATGTATACTGTCCAGGTAGTCTCAACAACACATGTGCTCCCTCAAGGTTACATTCTTAAAAATGGCTCCCACCATGGGAATGGTGAGCAGAATGTCCATTCCAAGGATAAAGGAGGGGGTAGGGGCTTCCTGTTGCCTGGGTCTAGCTCTTGAGTCAACCAGCAGTCATATCCTCTTGATGACTTCCTCCAACAATAGGGTACAAACTTTGTTATACGATGAATAGGATGATGATCCAATTTATAACATGGCGACTAAGTTGGTAACACTATATTGTATAATTGAAATTTACTGAAAGTAAAAATCAAGTGTTTTCACACACACACACACACACACACACACAGCAAATATGTGTGTTAACTCCAAGGGGGGAATCTTTTCACAGTGTATATCAAATAATCACAATGCATACTTTAAATATGTTACAATTTTTATTTGTCACTTATACATCAATAAAGCTGAAAAGAAAAACAGAGTCCCAAGATCTATTTGATAAACCTTAGAACCATGTCACTCAGTAGCACCAACAAAGCAATTGCAAAGGAAAAACAAATGTAAACTTGAGGGTTTTTTTTCAAACTTTACATGGTAATTAAGTAGTTCTTACACATTAGTATGAATTAAGAGTCTGTGTCCGTAGAGCTGTATTTGACGACATCGTGTTTTCAGAAGCATTCATTTAAAAAGTCACTGCACTGACTGAGCATCCAATTATGAAATTGAAATGATCCTTTATTTCTGAAGCCTCTTTTTACATCATGGTCTCTTAGCAGTAACTGAATTAAAATTAGTGTTTAACATCATTTTTCCACTGGAGGACAATTGTTCAAAAGGTTAGAGAAGCTACTGGGCTATTAGATGTTTGAGTTTCTCATGGATCAGCCAGGTTTGTGCTATATTAAGTAATCATAGTCTCCGTTCCCAACTAGGAACACAAGATCCTGGTCATAGAGGTCTTACAATAATAACACTAAAACTAAATGTAAAGTTATAATATAATTAAATAATAAATAATTGCTACAGTCAACTGATTTGCTTCATTTAACCCTCACGGCAATCATATGAGATTTTCATATCCATTTTGCATTTGAGGAAATGGAGGCTTAGAGAGGTTATGTGAACTGCCAGGTGATCCAGGGCTAGTACTTGTCAGAACCAGGATTTGAACCAAGTCTGTAAAATCCAAAGTCCATGCCATTAACCTGTATGTAACTGTTTCCCCTGCTTAAAAGTTTGTGGATATATTCTCGTGAGTTTGAGAATTCCATTTGAGTGAATATGTATGACTGCCATGAGTTCAGCATTTTCTAATGAAAGAAGCAACAATTGGTCCATACCTAACATTGTAGTAAAGTGAATTATTTTGCATTCACTATTTGCCAAAATATTTATTGATCAAAATATGCTGGTCACTCTGTTAGGCACTGGAGAGAAAGGAGAAATTAAGCACATGGAAATTCCTTCCTCATTGAGTGTGCATTTTGGTGAGGGAAGACAAACACTAAATAGTAAGTAATTAAAATGCATGGAATGGAAAATGGTGGTAAGTGATGGTGAAAAAAAAAGAAAAAGAAATCAGGACCTGGGGAGGAGATGTATGGCGTTATGGGGTTACAATTTAAAAGAGGATGGTCAGGGAAGACCTCAGGAAGAAGGTGATATTTAATCCAAGAACTGATGGGAGTAAACAAAGTAGGACAGAGTAAGCCTTAAGATCATCTGGGAGAAGAACAATCCAGGCAGAGGCAATCTAAGGAGGGGATCCGGAGCTGCTGGACACCTGCTGTGTTCAAGAAATAGCAAGGAAATCAATGTGCTGGGACAGAATAAGCAAGGTGAAGGCAGTAGGACAGATTGGGTGGGGATCTGGAAGCTATCATAAGGATTAAGCTTCATTCTGAGTGTGATAGGAGCCATTGATGGGCTCTGAGCAGAGGATTAAAGTGATGTTGCATATTTGGAAAAAAAAAATCACTCTGGTTGCACTGTCAAAAATAAATAGTAAAGGTCCAGGATAAGAAGCAATGAGTCAGGAGGCTATTGCAACAATCCAAGTAAGAGAAGGTTTGGGGCCATACAGGATGGCATGAATATGGAAGAAGAGTATAGATGAGACTGGACCCTAGAGCTCTAACTATATCTATAAATAGATATATTTAGAATAATTAGATCCTGGGACAGATTGTAGGGCATCCTGAACACCCTTTAAAAGAATGATATATATGTATTCTATGCTTGAGGCTCTTGACATCTTACTTTTAACCTTAAGTTTTGACTATTCATACTAATGGATTTTCAGGACTGCCTTAGTTCTTTCTTTTATGTCATGCCATTATGTGAAAAAAATCATTTTTGTGTCTTAATCTGAAAGAAGTTGGTATCTATTAGTAAAACATATATAATAGATTTATATAACGTATATATATATACACATAGTGTACATATATAAATATAAGCATATATAATGTGTATATTTATGCACATACATGCATAATACATATATATATATAAACAGACACAATACATTGTGTGTGGTGTCATACATGATTTGGAGTGTGAATAATTTATGTTTGTATTTATTTGTAACCCATATTTGTGTATTTATATATAAAGTATGTAGCTTTAGTACAATGTAAAATGGGATCTTTTAATGTAATTCCTTTGTCCAGATAAATGATAAACTTAAAAATTGTTATTTTTTAAATGAATACATACAGTTTAAAAAATGACCATTATTCATGGTCACATTAATAGAGATTCCATTAATGATGTATGATTTTTACCACAATGATATGTTTAATTTTTGCCTTGGAATATAAGGTGAAGTATTTTAGATTCCATAATTCTGAAGTATGTTTTGTCCTAAGTCTGAGTAATTACACGGGATTCCATCTCTCCCCCCCCCGCAAAACCAGGCTTTCCTAATCCCATATTTAATGTCTTCTACTTGCATATTGAAGACAGTGTAGGTTGAGGTCTTTGAAACAATTTCAACTTCAATTCTCTGTCTCTACATTCTCTGTATTTCATGGAATGCTTGAGGCCAATTCTGCATGAAAGACTCCCAACTGTTATTACTTTGTTGGAAAAAGAAAGAGGAAAAAAGAATGTCTTAAATTAATTTTTTAAACCATACTTAGTCCAGATTTTCTTTCCTTTCATATCCTCTTCTGCTTTTTGGTATTATTGAGGTTCTTTAAACAAGGCCTTGAGCTATTCATTGCTAGTGATTCACTACCAAAAGACTTTTTGTTAAGGGATTTTAGTTTGGTTCAAGGAAAAGAAAACTATGAAACTGGTAATTCTATTTTGAAATGTTGTGTCAGTGAAAAACCAACAAATGCAAGTTTTAAATATTAATAAAAGTTTAGGAAAGAAAACAAAATTTGCATAAATAACTTTTTATTTGAAGCATTTTCAGCCTCCAAGTTACCATGCTATTAGGTAAAAATGCATTTTATTTTCAGTGCTTTCCTATTTAATCTTTGTGATGTTCCCTGTATGAACTTGCTTTCATGGAAGTGAAATGATTTTTAATATCTATTTCTTTCCAATTAAATATTAATTCCAAATCCCCATTTTGTGTGTGTGTATATATATACATATATACATATATATGTAGTTCAAAATATGTCCTTATTCAGAACAATTGCATATTTTTCTTTTAGAGTTCTCATATTAAAAGAAAGTCAAACTAGCACATATACTCATATTTATAACCTGTTTTACATTGCTTCATTTGTCTTGTTTTTTGAGCTGAGTTGTGGCAAAAGCAGGGGGTAGTTCTCCACTCACATGCTTCGTAATGTCAACAGCTTTATTCTTGTAAATCTAGCAGAAATGTGCACTGTTTCAGCCCTTTAGGCATTCATCATGCACCGATTGTTTACAGAAGTGAACTGGGTGGCAAGAATTTAAAGTGCCTTGAAATCATTAGATGATTAGCTTTCCCTTGAGTTCCATGTCACCCTGAACAGGCTTTCTGAAGGGCCCATTATAGTCTTCTTCCCCTTGTACTGATCAAGGAAAACAAAAATAGAAGCATCATTGAGTACAATGTTGATTTTGAGAGGAGGCATTGTTTAAAAGGAGAATGCTAGGAAACTGCTATAAAGTACAAACATTTATCTAGGCGTAATGGACAATGCCAATTGTTCTGCCTCAAAGTCCAGAACCTTTAAAAAGCCCTTTCTCAAGTGAATAAAATCTCAAGAGAACTTACTGAGATTATTTCTGTAAATGGTAAGCAAGCACATGGCTGTTCAAGAGTAAATTTACCTTTTCATGTGAAAAATGTTGAAGGTGTCAATTAATAATGTTTATCCTGGTTTTGTGAAGTAAATAAAACTGCGCTTGAATAAAGGCTAATTTAATATTCTTAACATTAAGAGTCTACTATCAATATAAAAAATGACCAGGTCTATGCAACCAGTCAAAACTAGAAATAGGATCAACTCTCACTGGAAAAAACAAAAACACATGAATATAATGTGAACATTTATCATTTATTGCAATATTCTCTGAACATACGCTATGCTGATTACTGGATGTAGAATATGGAAAGAGAAATTTTAAGTAAAAATGGATAAAGTTAGTGCATCTATCTTTCTCTTTGATTACAATTGAAACGCTTGAATGCACAGAAAACACAGAACAAACATTTCTCTTAATGTTAGGCATGTGTTTGGACTTTGGGGGCTTGAATAATAAAACTTCTCTAGCAATACCATTAAATAGGATCTTTTTTCCTCATTTGTGAAATTGATGTTCAAACAAGAGCATCAATAATTTTTTTTCCTAAGTAGTCCATTTAAAAAAAGTAGTACTCATATCAGTGCCACTTTTAATACAACTTCTTCTTAGTGTTATCCTTAGGAACTAGAAATATGTCCTTCAACCACTCCAATCTTAAAAAGAAAATATACAAGTTTTGTTGTCCAAGAAATGAGAATGTGGGGCTGTAATTGGTTTCTTAGGGTGGAAGAGTGAAGGTTGGTGGTTGTTAGTAAGTATTTACACAAATGCTACAAATTGCAGAGGTTCCCCAAAAAGGGCCTTATACAGACCCTCTATATCATTTAAGTATTTAAAATTTCACATTGCAATAAAAAGCTTATTTCTAAATGAAGTTCATGATCATTCTGGACATTAAGCCTAATGCTACTGGCTCAGTCCTCAGGAAGGAGTGACAAGAAATGGGCTCATATAGAATAATACTGTGATCATTCCCATTTTTGTTGAGCCCCCAGTTACATGGCAGCTCTAAAAATTTTTTCTTTGGGACCAAGTTTCAAATTATAATAATATTTAATTTAGTGATACTTGAGCATGACACCCCAGCCCCAGGTGTCTTCCATAGGGTGAAAATAGTTCCAGCGTTTTTTTGCATTTTTTAAATATACTTAAATGCCTGTCAATTTCAGGTGAAAGTCATTGTCTTCCCAGTTTATTAATTGCCAAATTAACAGTTTCAACATAAAACCTCTCCCTGAAATGAGAATTTGCACTTAAATTAACTAATTTGTTTATTAATCTGTTTGTTTGCTGTAAGAGTAACAGAATGAGATTTTGCTGATGGATCCCATTCTATCAGGTATTGCTAATTTACCAAGTAGCATTTTTGATGTCTATTAGAATGACATGGAGAACTGAGAATAACTAAAGAGTGGGGCAAATGTGAAAGTTATAGCCTGACTAGCTGCTTCCCTTTCTCAGTAGCTGCTTCCCTTTCTCAGTTGCTGCTTCCCAACCACACCCACACCAAACACAAAACACAAACTATGTGTATAACACTAGGAAGCTGTGGTAAATCTTAGCTTACAAAATGAATTTTCTAATTGGGCCCCTTATTTCCAGCATGGGTAGGAAAAGCAGGAACTGAGAGACAGGTAGGCAGCCCCCATTTTACCCCAAGCAACTCCACTTCTCTCTTTTACATAGGGAGACACAGCTGCTTCAAATATGTTTTTACTTGATTTTGGAAGGAAGGAAGAAAGGAAGGAAGGGAGGAGGGGAGGAAGGAGGGGAGGAGGTAAAGAGGGAGGGAGGGAGGAAAGAACTAACTCTATGGCAAGAAACAATTATGTAGAATGTTTTTTAAAAAATTGTTGAAAGTTTATTAGTTGGCATTCTTGGATCTAAAATCTAGCTTGTGTTACTTTGTAAACCTGTGATCTTTTTGTTTGTCCAAGAGCCACATCTTGCCATCTGAAAAGAATTTTTAAAGAATCAATTACAATGAATCCTTGTATGATAAATGAAGACATTTTGCCTAATTCCAAGGACAGTGGAAGAGTTAGTTACTGTGTACCTTAAAGTTACTCCATTACCGGTTTTAAACTAACATTATTTTGCAAGTATCTTAATGTAATTTTCTATCTTTAAAAGAAGTTACACAGGGGGAAAAAAAAGCTGAATTGGAGAATATCATAAAACTGTATCACCAAACAAATGATACCAGATGAAGATACTAATATTAGATGACCTAAAGGCAAAAATATATTCTAAATACAATAACAGGAAGAGAACCTTGTTTTCTACTCACCCAATTTTTATTTTTATATCTGCTTATACAGAAATTATTTCTTTCTATGCTTGAAAGAATTCCCTTACTGTCTTGACCTTTCAAAAATTCATCTTTCCAGAATCAGGAAAGGGGAAGAAAGAGACCCTTGGGGGCACTTTAAGGCCATTAACTTATCAAAACATTCCATTAGAAACACCCAGACTTTTTCTCTTACACATCAGGTTCTAGTCTTTTTGTTTTTGTTTTTGTTTTAAAGATTTTATTTATTTATTCATGAGAGACAGAGGCAGAGGGAGAAGCAGGCTTCCCGCAGAGCAGGGAGCCAGACACGGGGCTCGATCCCAGGACCCTGGGATCACGACCTGAGCCGAAGGAAGACGCTTAACCGACTGAGCCACCCAGGCGTCCCCAGGTTCTAGTCTTATAAAAGTCTTTACTACTGATAAAAGTAATACAGGCAATCTGGAAATGTAAAGACGCATAAAGACGAAAGTCAAAATTGGTTTATTCCTTTTTCCCAGTCATTTTACTATGCATATTCATTGAGACACATGTATAAGCATAAATATACTTTGATTTTTCAGCTAATCACTCCTTAATAAAAACATGCTGAGCGGGCGCCTGGGTGGCTCAGTTGGTTAGGCGACTGCCTTCGGCTCAGGTCATGATCCTGGAGTCCCGGGATCGAGTCCCGCATCGGGCTCCCTGCTCGGCAGGGAGTCTGCTTCTCCCCCTCCCGCTCCCCCCTCTTGTGCTCTTTCTCTCTCTCACTCTCTCTCTCAAATAAATAAATAAAAAATCTTTAAAAAAAAAAAAAAAAACATGCTGAGCAAGCCTCTTAATTTGAAAATTCTTGTCAGCAATGTTACTATTTTAAATTGTTCCTTATCTCATAAACGTTAAACATTCATTCCTGAAGATACTTCTCAAAGCAGAAATACCTTAAGGAAGGGAGAGCAACTATGATCACATATGAGTGTATCAATGCCTACATGCTAATGCTTTAGGAAGAAGAAAGAGAGGGCTTAGGTGTAAGAGATTTGCAAAATGACTGAAAAATTGTGCTTGTTTTATTTCCTTCAAGTTCAGGCTTATAGGGGAAATTAGCTCTTGTCCTTTAGAACCCTTGCTTTAATACCCCAATGGACTTTTGCTTTGAAACTGTCAGAGTGATCATCAGAATACATGACACAATTATAAAGTGTATTCTATCTTATGGAGAGTTAGGATAGATACTCAAATTTTTAGGAGGCAGAAAGAAAGACATGGATTCAATGCTCAAGGTTACAAAGCAAAACGGAGTCTTAACCAAATTTCCCAACACCAAGATGTGTTCATTTTTCACTTTTCCACATTATCTCTTTTATAGGAAGAACCAGTCTCACAATCAAAGGCACATCTGCTTATGTGCTAAACAAATAAAATCATTTTAACATAAACTCACTTCAAAATGCACATTGTTTGAGCTTACGTATTTCACCAGGAAAAAAAAAAATATAATTTTCTAACTATCTTTATAATAAACTTCAAATATTTTACAGTCATAGATATTTCGGGTGGTATTATATGAGTATGGCAAACAAACAGCAGTCCCTTATTTTTATTTAGATTATATTACTATCACAGATATTGACTCGTCAGAAGTGTCAAAGGAAATTTTTAATTTGTCTCCTGTGTACCAAACCTAAAAAGAAGAACGCTTTTGCAAGACAGAACATTTCTCTCAAAAAATTGCCACGCACAGGTGGTTATTCTGCTTCATTTCTTATTTGCCTGAAAAATCCTGTTTGACAGTTCTCTGTTCTTAGACAAAATTAGAAATGTTTACTCCCCAAAAGGAGCAGAAAATACTACCCCAAAATATGTCTCTTTGGCATAAGGATTATTTTGAACTTGTTATTTTTTTTTAAAACACAACAGATATAGTAGAATTTTTGAAAACTTCTGAAAACAGAGAATTTACCTTTTTGAAGAATCATTTGTGTTTCCTTCTCTGTACCAGGAGGGAAATATGATTAAATCTCTAGAAACCTAAATGGAGAAGGCAAGGACTTAAATCTGCATATCAATCATACCCTTGTTTACTGTGCTTTGCCTGATAACTTCCCACAACTGACACTCCCTACCCTCAGTATCTTTCGTCATTAGCTGAAAATGGTATTTAATTATTTATTTTTCTTCAAGTTTTTATTTAAATTCCAGTTAGTGAACATTCAGTGGAATATTAGTTTCAGGTGTAGAATTCAGTAATTCAACACTTAGGTACAGTACCCAGTGCTCATCACAAGTGCCTTCCTTAATCCCCATTACCTATTTAACCCCCCCCCCCCCCCCCCCCCCCCCCCCCCCCCCCACCCCCTAGCCACAACCCTCAGTTTGTTTTCTGTAGTTAAGAGTCTGTTTCTTGGTTTGCATCTGGTTTTTACTCCCAATGTTCATTTGTTTTGTTTCTTAAATTCCACATATGAGTGAAATCAAATGGTATTTTTCTTTCTCTGACTGACTTTGCTTAACGTAATACTCTCTAGCTCCATGTTGTTGCAAGTGGCAAGATTTCATTCTTTTTCATAATTGTGTACTATTCCATATGTAAAATGAAATACCACAACTCCTTTTCCAGTCATTACCCAGTCTTACCCAGACGGACATTTGGGCTCTCTCCATAGTTTGGCTATTGTTGAGAATGCTGCTATAAACATTGGGGTGCATGTATCCTTTTGAACAAGTATTTTTGTATCCTTTGGGTAAATACCTAGTAGTGCAATTGCTGGGTCATAGGGTAATTCTATTTTTAACTTTCTGAGGAACGTCATACTGTCCAGAGTGGCTGCACCAGTTTGGATTCCCACCGACAGCATAAGAGGGTTCCCGTTTCTCCACATCGTCATCAACACCTGTTGTTTCCTGTGTTGTTAATTTTAGCCATTCTGACAGGTGTGATGTGGTATTTCATTGTAGTTTTGATTTATATTTCCCTGATGATGAGTGATGTTGAGCATCTTTTTGTGTGTCTATTGGCCATGAAGATGGTATTTATGATGATGTTGGGACACTTTGAGTTTTCCTAGATATCTCCCATAAGTACAGGAGGTACACATGTTATTAAGCTTCTGTTTGTTTTTCTCCTTTTAGTCTGTCTTTAAAGATTACAGGGGATGTCATAGCCAAGAATCTAGAAGGGTAGAGGGAAAATTATTTTTCCTCCCTTATACTCCTTTCTATCCATTATTTATAATGAAGTACAATCTAGCATGACTATGCCTTTTGTTCTTCCCTCCCAGATATAGCTTTCAACTGGAATTTAATTTACACTAGAATAAGATTACATTTTTAGTATGATGTGAAAAGACCAAACTGAAAAATTACATTTTATTCCTGATTGATATTAAAGGGGTTCAGAACAAGTTTCCCCAAAATGTGCCACTTTGGTATGTGAACTAATTTGAGCTGAAGGTAATCAAGATCCTGTGGGTTCAAGGGAAAAAAATTCCCCCTCCTTTAACTACCTAGAAGAATCTAAATTGGGGTCTTTTCCAGAATAAGAGTTATTACCAGAGATAAACTTTATCTGAGTGACTCATCTGCAGGGCAGGGCAAACATCTAATTCCCAAACATCTGCTCATCTTCCTCTTGCCCTGTGATGTGTCCTTTTTTCCTTTGAAGCTCCAGGTACCTATTTCTTTCTTTAGTTCAGAATGGCACATATACCTCCTTTTACCTTTCTGCCTTTGAACCTCTCATGTATGTGGGGCACCCATACACACAAAATTAAATTTTTCCCTGTTAATCTGTTTTATGTTCATTTGATTGTTAGACCAGCCAAAGAACTGAGAAAGGATGAGTAAAATTTTTTCCACCTAATAATATGATTTTCAAAGAAAATAACTGCAAACAAAATGAAACAGACTTTGTTAAAAAGAAAAAAAGAAACAGAACAAAAAGAAAAATAGAAATAGGGATGAGGATGATGCCTTAAGGAGACTTTCCCTTATTTCCCGCTACTTGAGCCCATAGAACTGTCCTATTTCATATCTTTCTGACACTTTGTTTTCCATTAATTAGATTTTTCTATGCTACCCAGACTACCCTCATCTCTTGTAATGAATCTTTATTTTGAGCCTAAGTAACCTAACAGGAACAGGGATTACATTACTTTATCAATAAAATATTTCAGGTAATGTGTTAAATATTGCACCACAAAAATGTTATTTTCTAAAAACTATATTGTTAACCTTAAAAATAAAAACTCCCAGTTATTTTACCAGCAAATGGTGGTTTATTCAGGAATAAAAAGAGTTACAATCTGAGACAAACAAGCTGCAGCAAAACCATTGGTAAGTTTGAGGAACAAAGGAGAGGCATGTTTTTTTGTTTGTTTGTTTTAAAGGAGGAAAGAGGTAAATTGGGAAGGCTGTTGTAAACTACAAGTCTATTGGAATAGGAGGTTTGAAGTAGGGTGGCTTTTCATTGGTTCAACTGTTGCCCAGGGAGGTAAGGGAAGCATCTCTTCCTCCAGCTGGAATAGTAGAGTGGTATCCACATTCAAGGTCAAGTCTGTATAATGTCAAGTCCATCTCTTTCTGTTTGGTCTGCAACTAACTAGGAGTGTCAGGGCATCAGAGTTCCCCCTGCCAAAACCTCCTGATTTTACTTTTAGTAAGATTTCCTATTATTAAATTTCATAATATCATAGGTAAAATCTTATATAAAACTATATCCAGCACCTCAAGAATAAATTGCACTTCAACTTGAAGGAGCAAATAAAACTTTCCTATGAGAAATGATGTATTCCATATACTTTATGCTACAGGCTTAATTGTAACTGACTTTTGAACTTTGAAGGGGTTTAAAACAAATTTCCCCAAAATGTGTCACATTGGCATGTAGACTATTTTGAACTAAAGATACTCAAGACTGAGAAGATTCAAGAAAAATTATTACCTTTCCCTTAAACTACCTAAAGTCATTTAGATAGGGGGCCTGGCTCAGAAAGAGAGCTATTACCACAGGATAACTTTTTATCTGAATGACCTATCTGTAAGGCAGGGGCAAACATCTAATTACCAAACATCTGCTCTTCTTATTGTCCTATGAATAACCCTCCTCCCTTTTAAAGCCCCAGCCCCTATCCCATTCCTTAGCTGAAGATGGCATATAAGCCTCAACTGTCCAACTTGTCCTTGGGTCTCCTATTCTTATAGGGCCCTTGTATAGTGCACAGTTAAATTTGTTTTTCTCTATTTAATATGTCTTATGTTAATTTGATTTTTAGACCAGCCAAAGAACCTAAACAGGTAAAATACTTTTTTCCCCTTCCCAATAGCTTAAAATTAGAGGATTTGTTTCTTTCCCCTCTACTATGTCTTTAAAAACAGAGTGAAGAGAACAGGAATTTAGCATCCATGCTAGTTCTGTCAAGATTAGAGATTAGCGTTAACTCAACTTTTCCTTAAAACATGACAAAAAAATAATAATTAAAAAAAAAAGGCTATAGAGAAAGGACATGAAGACTTTAAGGATTTCTAGTTTGGAAAGTAGTTGCAATCCTGATTCCTTCTAGCCTTTTGGCTTTGACATTTCCAGAGCGGCTGAAAATATGCTTTTCATTAAGGGGACAAGTTATCAGTTATCAGAACTTAAACTATTAAATTAAATATTAGCAGCCTTGACACATTTTTTAGTGATGTGAATGATAAGAAAATAATTAAAGTCCTATTTTAGTTTAATGCTTTCTGGAAAAATCAACACAGCATAACTGGATTGAAACTGAGAAGAATGAAACTTGATTTTAACTTAATACTAGTTGGTGAGGGGTATTTTTTTTCTACCCCTTCCTCAACTTCTATCCCTTGCCACTGCTAACATCCTCCTCACTTCCCACCCCCCATCCCCAATAATCACTCAGAAAAATGAGGTAACTAACTTGTAGCATATGAAAGCATTTCTCTTCCCGTGTTATCCTAGGGATTGGGGGAAAGCTATGTACAAAATCTGTCACATGAAATATGTAATTCCAAGTATAATTGATTAGAAAAATTCATGCAGACTTATGAAGTTTGGGTTCATTCATAGTCCTTTTCTCTAAAAGTGAGTGTTTTGGGGCCCCTGGGTGGCTCAGTCAGTTGAGCATCCAACTCTTGATTTTAGCTCAGGTCATGATCCCTGGGTAATGAGATCGAGCCCTTCATTGGGCTCCATACTCAGCTCAGAGTCTGCTTGAGGATTCTCTCCCTCTCCCTTCTCCCCTACCCCCACTTGCATGCTATCTCTCTTTCTCCCCCTCCAATAAATAAATCTTTAAAAAATAAATAATGTTTTGATACCTGCTTGCCACTATGGAGGACATTTATTAATAAAATATGTAATTTTCTTTGTTTTGTTAAAATATTGGATTTTTCTCCTGTGCGATGTTCACTTAACAAATAAGTTTTTAATTAATATGCAAATTATAATATACTATTTAATATATCACACAGGATAATTTTATGAGCATATGAAGTTATTTAGTTCATGACTTACACTTTTAAATTAATAAAAAGGACTTTATACTTGTAAGAAAAAATTTAAAATGTAATATTAAAAATAATTTATTACTTCCAACAATTTCCTTTTTTTAAACATTCCCATTGCTCCTTCATACCAGTTAGAAAAATTAGAGAGCGTTTATAAGTATACAGATGTAGTTAAAAAATATAATGGAAACTGAACTGATACTAAAATGTGATAATTTACAAAATGTTCTCACATGCATTCTACTTTCATCATCGCAATATGCTAGGCACTGAATTTCCAAAGATGATTGGACCTCTTCCTTCCTCTGAAGAAATGAAGAGTTAGTGAGAAATGTAGGAGCCCTGTGATTCCCATTACCTCAGTCCATTTTGCAATGCTGTCAGTAATCCTTTCACATCACTCTACCCCTGGGATTCTCCAAGCTTTGTTGCAAACTGTTATGAATCTCCTCAAGCCCTTTCACTCACAGTAGATAAGGATGCCTCACATTTTTCAGAGTCAGAGCCGCGAAAAGGTCAGCTTCTCTCAATGTTCTTGTATGCATCAAGACTTTCTTAACTATGAAGTGAGTCTCCTTCTTTCTTTCCATACCATACTTTTTATATTATTTTTAATCTCTTTATTTTATAGCTTTTTACCTTCCACTTAGATTGTCTGAACTGCTCTTTTGATTATAGCTGCTTCATTCCCAGTGTGTCATTTGAAGTTTCTCTTGGCCCTCACTCAGTCACCAAGAAAGAGGGGTATGGGTGTGAGTGAGAATGAACTGGAGTCATCAGGCACACTCACTTGGACTGTGGTGCTAGGATATCTTCTTAGGACTGCAGGATTGAACAATGTGTTCTTCATGCAATCGCTGTCTTTGGGTAGGGCTATGGTGGCATTACTGCTTTCCTCCTCCCCTGCTCTCTCTCACTCTGATCCTCCCTCTCCACTTGCTCCTCCTCCTCCCCCTTCCCCACTTCTCCTCCTTCTCTACTTCTCCTTCTCCATCTACTATCCCTTCTCTTATTGAAATAGGTCTTTTCTACATCACCTTATTATCTCTGTTTTACCTTGCTTTCAGCTGCCATGACGATATATGTCTTGGGTCTTCTCCTAATTGAAATTATATACTTAGCTTTAAAATGTTGCTAAGTAGGATCAGGATAGGCCCCTGGGAAAGTAAATACATATCAGATCACCTAAAACTATTCAAGAAAATATCTTCTACTCAACTCTCTTGTCATACCCCCATTTTCTATCCATAGTTAGAGCCAAATCTGAGCTAGTAAGTTTGATTACAGAACCTCCATATTTAACCACTATGCTCTACTTTATAGGTACCTGATTAAGGATGTTGAGATTTGGGCCATCATTACTCTTTTTTTTTTTTTAATTGAATATCTAGTATAGTTTTTCCATTTTAAATGAAAATATATCCAGGGAACAAGATTTGGGGCAGCAAACTCATGCAGAGACCTCAAACTGGAAGAACAGTTGTTCCTCCTGAGGATAAGTACCCTAGGCTTAGAGCATGCCTATATCATTGAGAAAAGATCTTGATCCCCAGTGATATTCTGGTATTAACATGGATGAAACTTGTTTCTGGCACTAAAGAAGGCTTGATTGAGAACTCCATGTTCTAACAGGCTTTCACTAATCGTAGAAAAAGCAATTCTCTCATGTAGAAAGAGAATAGTATTGGCAATTGCATAAAATCTTGACCAGGAATTGATTTGGGGCCAAATTCTTACTTAATAAACACATATATATTCTTTAAAAGTACTCTATGCTTACCTAAAAAGAAATCTGCAATACTAATCTAATAACGCAATAATTAACACACATTAAATACTTATGATGTGCCAGCCACAACAAATTTATGAGATAGGAATAATCTTTTTTTTCCCACTGTATATATAAATGAATTAAGGTACAAAGTGGTTAAGTGATATTTGAACACAAGATGCCTAACTCCAAAATCATACCCTTAACTATTATATACTGCCTCCTTCAGCAATAGAAAAATTGGATCTGGAATTCAGTCATGATGTCCTCTGTTATTACCAATATACTCCCCTCCATAAAATAAAATCAATTCACAATTAATTAATCAATTACAAAAGTCCTTTTCCCTTTACTCCAGTTCTCTTTCAAGCTACTATCTTTTTTAGTCTATAATTTGGAAATAAACCTTCTGAAACATGGATGCACATTTTCTGTACTCTTTCTCAGCATCTATTTACTACTTAGCTAATTAAAACTTGAATTTTACTTCAACTACAATACCAAAATATTACGTTAAGGTTAACAGTGTCCTTGATTTTTGTACTTTGGAAATATTTTTCATTTTTTCATATACCAATATCACTGGAACATTTGGCTCTTTATCGGCACCCATTTTCCCTCTCCTCCTTCTTAAAACTCTTTTTTTATTAATTCTCTCACTACTTTCCTTTTTTCTGTAAGTTTCTTCCTCAGAATCCTTTGTTGGTGTCTCATCTTTAGGCTAGCTGTTACTGCTGCCCTCTTATCAATTAAAATAATCTTTTAAAAATCATTCCATTTTCTTGCATGACCCAAACCAAGTTGATGTTGCAAATACATATTTCCAGTTAGATCTTTCTCTTGAGCATCAGAATCATATTTATAACTAACATGATGGCATCTAAACTTGAATATCCCACAAGTGCCTTGAAAATGAACACATTCAAACCACTCATTATCTTCCCTGCCATACCACCCCCCGCCCTGGGTTTATAGGGTTATCTTAGTTAATGGTACTGTTAATTGCACAGATTCTAAAACCAGAATCTTTAACTCCTCCTCTTCATCCTTCTCCACACCAGTCTCATCACATCCTGTTTAGAAGGACTTCTAAGGACAGTCTTTTCTCATGATTAGATCACTCTTTTACTACCATTTCCACCTCTCCCTCATGGATGATCTGACTTCAGAGTCAGTAAGTTACTTTTAACTGTTCTCCCTTTCTCTGGTCAACTCCAGGCTCACCCCCATTTCTATCTTTTGACTTTATGTTGCCAGAATAAGCATTGGCACAGACTTAATTTAGCAGTCACTTTTTTTCTGCAAATGTCCTCATTGCCTGTAAGGTAAAATCTAAGATCTTTATCAAACATTAGTGCTCAGATCACCTTGCTTGGTTAAGATCTTTCAGAACTCAGAACATTTGAGTTCAGAAATGCTAATACCTCAGAAAATAAAACCCTTATTTCCCCACTTTGGTCTAAGTCTGGTAGAAGGAATAGACTGCAAAGCACTTCCATAGTCAGACAACTACATTTGGACAACTGAAAGAAGTCTGTAGACTACCCCACTACCTCTGAGGGAAGGAAAACTTCCATTTACCTTCTTAGCTTCTGTGGCTGGCCTAAGAATTAAACTGGCATAGACAGATTAATAGGAAAGAAATCATACACATTTTAAATTTATTTATTTATTTATTCATTTATTTTTATGTGTATACAAGTCTTCAGAGGGAAAATGAAGACCCAAAAAAGCTCAAATGTCTGTGTACTTGTGTACCTTTTTACACAAAGATCAATAAATCATGGGAATGTGACAAGACAAAAGGGCTTGAGTGAGGGACAGTAAATTGTGGTCAGGGACTAGGAAATATCTAAGGGGGTAGAATTAATGAACGATCTCTGTCTCTGTCCTAATGGCCAGCAATTCTTACCACTGGAAAGGATCAAAATAGGAAAATTACCAAAAATGAATTTTAATTCATATTTCTTCTAGAGTTACAATTCTTATTTAAAATCAACTTCATTGGGTGCCTGGGTGGCTCAGTCGTTAAGCGTCTGCCTTCAGCTCAGGTCATGATCCCAGGGTCCTGGGATCGAGTCCCACATCGGGCTCTCTGCTCAGCGGGAAGCCTGCTTCTCCCTCTCCCACTCCCCCTGCTTCTGTTCCCTCTCTTTCTGTCTCTCTTTCTCTGTTGAAAAATAAATTAAAAAATCTTTAAAAAAATAAAATTTTATTAATTATTTTTATTTCTTTATTTACAAACAAGAGGACTCTCCAACTTAAACCGAGTTTTACGAGTATGATTGATGCCATACAATTATGTATCCACCACCATGATCAACATAAAGATCAGTCCTCTCTCTCTCTCCAAAGTTCTCTCTCTCCTTTACTGTCTGTCCTCCCCTTCTCGACTTGAGCACCACAGATATGTTTTCTGCTATTTGTTTCATCTTTTCTAGTATTTCACATAAACAGAATCAACCGGTACATATTCTTTTGCATTTAACTGATTTTACTTATAATAATGTTTTTGAGATTTATGCATGATGTTGAATGTATTACTATTTCCCCCTTCTTGTTACCATTATATAAATGAGCCAAAGATGGACCCTAAGTTTGTTGGACCCTAAGTTTTTTCGTTTCTTCACAGAAGCCTGAAATACATTAACTCAGTAGCCTGCTAGCACCAAACTCAAATTTTTACACATCCAGTTGTTTCAAAAATAGACAAACAGATTTTTAGGCATTTAGGATTTGCTTGCTTTGCATCCCTTGAGAAATTACACCCAGTATCTGCTGATCATTATTAAGATAGAGCCTTATGGTTATAAAAACCAGAGCTGCTATTGCCATTTAGAGGTGACTGGTCACTGATTTAGAGACTCCCCACTATGGTGGGGAAACATATCAACTAGACACGTAAGTTTTCTCTCTAATCCCCCTGTTCCCTATAAGTCATTGCACTCTCCCTCTCCTGGATGGTAGCCCCTTTGCTGAAACCTCAGGAACAGTCTCCTCCTGTGACGGATTTTCTTCTTTGGCAACCCTGTCTAAAACCCACTCAGTAAAGTTTGCTGTGTCTTACTAGCTTGTGTGGTCATATTTTTTTTCCCTTGATAAATCCCTATATCCCTCTAACTCCCTATAATTACAAAGAAGTATTCCATAGTATAGATATTTGCCCATTTTCTTCATTTATCAGCTGAAGGACTGATTTTTTTTCCCCCCGGTTTTGGCTATTATTCACAATCCTGCTATTAACATTTGCATACAAGTCTTTATGTGAGCATATGCTTTCATTCCTCTTGGGAAAATACTGAGAGTATGCCTAAGTCATATGGAAAGTATATGTTTAACTTTAAAAGAAACTACCAAATTATTTTCCACAGTGGCTGTACGCTTCGTATTTCACCAAGAATGCAAGTTTTAAATGCTCTACATTATCTCCAGCGTGTTCTTGTTAACTGTTTTTGTTTTAACTTTAGCAATTCTTATGGGTGGGGAGTAGGATCTCATTGTGGTCTCAGTTTGCATATCCCTGATGACTACTGATGTTCAGTATCTTTTCATGAGCTTATTGGCCATTCAGATATCTTCTTGGTAAAGTGCTTATTCAAATCATTTGACCTGTTTTAAATGAGTTGTTTTTTTGTTGTATGAGGTTCTTTTAAAATATATTCTGGATGCAAACCATCTGTCAAATACATATTTTATTTATTTTTACATTATTTTTGTATTCTCTGGCAATGCATTTTCACTTTCTTAACTGTATCTTCTGAAGAGTGTAAGTTTTTAATCTTAATGAGTCCATCTTATCAAATGTTTTCTCTTACAGTTTGTGCTTTTAAATGTCCTGTTTAAGAAATTTGTGCCCTACTCAATAACCCAAATATTTTCTTTCATGTTTTCTTTTAAAAATTTAATAGTTTTGGATCTTATATTAGGTCTATGTTCTACTTCAAGTTAATTTCTGTATGTGGTGTTAAGTCAGGGTCTGGGCTCATTTTTTGTTTTTCACCACACAGAAATCTAAGTGTTCTAGGCTCATTTTCTGAAAAGACATTTTTTTCTATAATACATTACCTTGACACATTTGTCAAAAATTAATTGACCACTTAAGTGTGGTCTGTCATTTGTGATTTTTAAGTGCCTTTTCTGACTTAAATTTAGCAATCCGTTTTCCACACTGTTGTCATACTGATCCAAATAAAATACAATGTTACCATGTGAAGGGTTCAAGAACATGCCACTCCAAAATATACTACTTTGGCATGTTGATTATTTTGAGCTGATGGCACTTGAGAAACAGCAGATGCAGGAAAGGCTTTCTGACTTCCTCTTCTCTACCTAAAAGCGGGTCATAAAATTTCCCATGAGTAAGGTGCCCTCCTTGTTCCAAGAAGGGAAGAACATCACCAGAGACGGGGAGTTGACGCTGGAATGGACCTGTCAAACAAACAAACCTATTAAAATAACCTTTAGAGTTCATGGGTTGCCCTCCACCCCAATATATCTCCCAGTCACTGCCCTACAACTTACTTCCTTTAGCCCAAGCCCTTTTGACTTGTCACATCTCCATACTTTATCATCCGTTGTTCAAACAGATATACAACTTTGCGGACCTAAAGGCTTCTTTGGGTCTTCATTTTCCTTTTGAAGATTCTCATGTGCAAGTAAAATTACTAGATGTGTGTGTTTTTCTCCTATTAATCTGTCTTATGCCAATCACAGAACCTGGAAGGCAGAGGGAAGAGTTTTCTTTCCTACACATAGTGTTCTTCTACTTAGAATTCTTTGATGAGTCCCTAGTCCCCACAGAATAAACTCAAGACACATTCACATTGTCTATAATACCTTTCATAATTTTGGCAGATAGAAGATGCCCTTACACATGGAGAAGTATATGATGTGTGAAGATGCAGGAAGTTAAAATGTATATGGCAATTTAAGAGATTTCCAACTACTTTTGTATTGATGTAATATAGATCATGAAGTCTGATGTATGTGCACCCGATTAATAATTTTCTCTCTCTTTTTTTTAAAGATTTTATTTATTTATTTGAGAGAGAGTGTGCGCGTGCACATGAGCAGAGGGGAGGGGCAGAGGGAGAGGGAGAAGCAGACTCCCTGCTGAGTGAGGAACCTTACATGGGCTCCATCCCAGGACCCTGAGATCATGACCTGAGCTGAAGGCAGACACTTAACCATCTGAGCCACCCAGGCACCCCTAAATTTCTCTATCACTTGTAATTCGTCTTCTTTTTTCCCTGTGTCCTCTGTTTATCTTTGTAGTGTTATATCTTAGTGCCATGATCTAGTTCAGTCCTACTCAAAATATTCTCTGACAGGCATCAACAGATCACCTGATAGTATATTGGAAACACAAATCTCAGGTCCCACTCCAGGCCCACTAAATCAGAATCTTTGAGGGCAAGGCCAGGAATTGGTGTTTTAATAAGCCCTCCTATTTATTCTTATGCAGGGCCATTGTTGTATAAGACCTAGCTTCTGTTCTTTAGCATCTGTTCTATAATTTCTAAGATTTCTAACACATGGTCCATCATTTTTACATCTCTTAATACAGTTAAAGCAGTGATTAAGAAAATGACTATTCAGAGGATATTCAGGGATTCTTATACATAACTACTAATGACCTGTTATTTTTCAGTATTAACTTTGCTAAATTAACAGGTATGGTTTTCGCTCAAGTACTGGATGTTTGACTGTTAATTTATGGGAGTTGGAAAATCATACTATGTGAATTATTGGGATAATATAGAAGAGAAAATGGTAAGAGATGAGTATCAAATGAATATCAAATTCTAACACACCATTCTTTATTTTGAAACTTTGACAATGATAATATAAATTTTCTCCTTAAAACAATGCTGAGAACCAGATTAGATTAGATTTCTAATGTTAAATGACTCTTAGATGAGCTCTTCTTGATTCCAATGTATTGCTACTTTTTTCTATTATTCTGTTGAGTTTTACTAATTTAATTTATGTAAAGTTTGTAATCAGTTAATATATCATATGACTTGAAGACAAAATTGTTTTAAAAATATATACCAAGAAACCCTACTCCTCCTCCCCTCTGTCCCTTCACCTCATTTCACCATTTTTATTAGTTTCTCATTTTTTTTTCAGTTTTTAAGTTAATAAAAGCGAGTGTGTTTATACATATCACCTTCTTATCTTATATATGGTGGCATAACATATACATGGTTATGTACTCTTTTTTTTTCTCTTTACAAAAAATCCTAAAAATTGTTCCGCATCTTTCTAATTGTTTTTTTAACTGTGTTTTTCTCTGCAGAATAAAAGAGACAAGTTTCTTTTTTTTTGCTTTATTTTTTTTATTATGTTATGTTAATCACCATACATTACATCATTAGTTTTTGATGTAGTGTTCCATGATTCATCGTTTGCGTATAACACCCAGTGCTCCATGCAGAGATACAAGTTTCTTTAACCAGATCCTTATTGCTAGATAGTTACATTCTTTCTCATCATTGGTTCTGAAGAAAGCCACATCCACACATAACAAATGTGTCTATATATTAGAATACCCTACTTGTTATTTAGATTACATGAGGTAGGGTTTCTGGGTTAAAGGTGTGAACACATATATAATTTTGGTAGATACTGCCAAATATTTGCCTCCTTCGAAATGCCCCATTGTTTGTGTGCTGACATCACAGTTAAGGTAATTTTCAGATTTTTGGAAAATTTTTCCATGGGATATGTGACAAATGATATTTTAAAATAAGTGTGTTTCTCTTAATATAAGTAAATTTTGATATGTTTTCATATATTTGCCCTATGAACTATCTGTTCATATTCTTTGCCTCATTGTCCAATGGGTTATTTGTCTTTTTTCCCATAGATTTCTAGAAGTTTTTAAAATTGGAATGAGACTAATCTAGGTCTTTGACTTGAACAACTCATTAAAGAAAGTTTGGAGAAGATGAAGGTTTGAGGAGGAGGGAGGTAGAAATTAAGAGTTTGATTTTTGACATGTTAAATTTGAGATATCTGTGAGACATTTAAAATAGATGTAAATTAGGCAGTTGGGTGTTCCAATTTGGAACTCATGGGAGAAATGAGGGTTACTGATATAAATTTGGTAGTCATTAGCATATGGAGGTAATAGGGTTGTGGGAATGGATGAAGTCATCTAGGAAGAAAAGGTAAAAGAGAAGGGAAAAAAGAATAGAACTTTTCCTATGACATTCAAATATTTAGAGTAGCCAGAGCAGAGCTTCAACTGAGTCCTTCAGTGATTGAATTATCCAGACTGGGCCTGAGCCTACTGGATCCCCTGGGCCAGTTGCCTTTGAGAGAAGGAAATCACACTGGGACTCTTCCAATGAAAGTTAGACAGGAATGGGGTCTGATGGCCCATTTCACAGTCTGTGCAACTGGGGAGCATGGTGAAATCATATGGAATTTGCTGGTCCACCATAAAGGCATACAATTAAGAAGAATACAGTTAAGAAGAAGCTTGACCATCCCAATATCCTTCTAGCTACAGTTTGTCACATGGCCCATTTTGGGCAAGTTATCAGCAATTACTGGAACAGTTCATTTTCCAGTTCCCAAGGAACTAGATTCTTAAACCAAACTGTGGCCACTCACTATAGCTTAACACTTTATTTAGTCTCTCCTTCTCTCCCCACCCGCCCCAGTGTTTGCTATATCATTAGGGATCTCTAAGGCACCAATGAAAATTTAGTAATGCATATATTTTCTTGATGGGTTTTGAAAATCTGATACTCTTAGCATCTTCAGTTATACATTTTCTAGGAAAGCAGTCTTTAAACAATATACTATTCATAATAACCAGCCCAGATATCTCTCTCTCTTTTCCCTTCCCTCCCCCACCTCTCTTGCTCTCCCTGACAGATAAAAGATATATATCTTTTTATATAGGCAAGCAAATTCTTAACCAACTGACACTATCACAGATAATAGTTATAAATTCTGATGAGAGGAGAAACCTCAAAATAAATACTTGAAGGCTCTGGAGAGTGAAAAAATGAGGCAAATTCTAAAGGAGATTTGACACTTAGAAAAAGGAAACACAAGAAACACAAAGTGTGAGTTTTCTGTGTGTGTGTGTGTTTTCTAAGTTCAGCATAAGGGTAGGAAGTCATGCTGCCTCAGTTGTGACTAAAACTCTGATAAGTCATTCTTTCTGGCTTGAAGAAGAAAAGGATTTCAGAACAATCACAACTGTTGGAGAGTAAAGGAAAAAAAGAAATCCAGAGAGGAGTTTCCCCAAATTCTCTGTATAAATTCTTTCTAACACTTTAGCTTAAACTTGAGCCACTTAAGCATGAGGCAGTTGAAAAAAAAAATGCCTAGTTATGACCTGGGGAGAAGGAAGAACTGAACTTGGCTTAAGCTGCCACCCAAGAGCCAGTTTGTAGCTTGAATCAAATCAAATTAATTTCCTGCTTAAAAAAAAAAATTCAACAGTCTTGAAAATAATCTTACAGGATCCAGAATCTCCACAATATAACATTTAAAATTATTAGTGTTCAATGCAAAATTACTTGACATATGAGCAACCAAGGAAATGTAACCCATTCTCAAGATATAAAATAATCAATGGAGACAACCCCAAGTTGCTACAGGTGTTGAAATTATCGGACAAGGATTTTAAAGCATTTATTTTAACTATGCTGAACTAGATTTTAAAAATACACTCATAATGAATGAAATGACAGAAAATCTCAGCCGAAAAATAAAAAGTATAATGAAAGTACCAAATGGAAATTCTAGAATGAAAAATTACAATATCAAATCAAATTTTTAATAAAAACATTTAGATCTGCCTCACAGGAAATAAACTAACATGCAAATGACAACAGCCACAAAACCAAGTAATAATCTGAAGCTATAGAACGACTTCAAGATTTGAACTTCATTCTGACACCAAAGCCTTTGCCTCCAAGCATTTCAAAGAATATGATTCATTTAATTGAGCAGTGCAATGGAGTTAATATTACAAATATTCAGGAAATGAACTTGTATAAGTTAAAGATATATGCCAAAGTTTTAACAGAGATTTTCTTTGTTGAAATTGAATATGGTTTTCATTTCCCTCTTTTTAGTTGTTTTTTTTTTTAATTTTCTTAGTTGAAAGAAACCAGAATATGTCACCCCCAAAATATGCCTCTTTGACATAAAAATCATTTTGAGTTGAAGACAATTCAGAAGCAGCAAATGCAGAAAAAGCTCCCCTTTTTCTGCCAAAAGGCAAGATATACATCTCCCAGGTCTCTCCTTTAACTGGAGACAGACTTATCCCATAGATGGCACCAGAGGAATCTGAAAACGAATCTTATTCCATTACTTTCCCCCCATATATTTACCTTGCCATAGTTTGCTGCCCCTGGAAGCTTACACTTGCTTTCCTCTGTGCTGTCATTCCTCTACAAATGTATTGTTCTTTGTTGAAGATGCTATATAAACTGAAATTCTAAGCTACAATTTGAGTTACTTTTGGTTTAGGTTTCTCCCATGTGACATGCACTGGACACATTAATAAATCATTTGTTTTTTTCTTGTTAACCTGTCTTTTTGTGAAAGAGTCCCAGTTTTGAGTTTTGCCTCCCTTACGTAGTATTAAGCATGTATTTATTACACATGTAAGGATAAGTTATTTTTATTTACTTAAGCTAGCTGAAAAAGAGAAACAGTGCTTACTCTGTAAATTTGCTTATTTTCCAAATTAAAAATATTACAGTTACAAAGTTGATAAATTAGATTTAAATACTCTATTGAAATAATTTGTGTCTCATCATTATAAGTTTTGGTACTGGAATCTTTTAAAGTACTTTTTGTTAAGATAAAAGTCTCAGTATTAATTTGACTCAATAGAAAGAGCTTGCTGTTTTTATTTTGTTTTCCATTATTGGCCATGACATTTGGATCCATTTATCATTTTAAATGCAAAATAAATAAATAAATAAATAAATAAATAAATAAATCCACACAGAATTACCTTAGTCAAAGTGCAGTTTTAATTAATTCAATCACATCAGCCACCTCTTGACCAAATCACCTTATTTGGGAGGTGCTATTATAGAAATATAAGCAGTTTTCCAAAGCAAGAAAATCATAAAGTGATTTTCTGGGGGCAGAGCAAGGAGCATGCTTGGGACTGTGAGGGTGGGAAGAGCCTTTCCCAGTAGTTATGTAAGATGACAAGGATCAAACTGTGCTTCCCTATGCCTGGCTGCCGTTTTTCTTAAAATCTAACTTTTCTAAGGCTGAGGCATCTCATTACAATGCTTATATATGGTGCTCTAATTACATCTCTTTTAATATAACTCATTACCCCACTTCATTTACATATCTAACCATATGTTGTACATTATGTACACCTCATCATCTTCTAGTCAAGCTTGACCTTAACATTTCTGCACCTCATTTGACTTCCGATATGTAGTTCCTGTTACTAATTTCTTTTCATCTGTGTCATTTATTACAACATTTAAAGACATAACTATATATGAAATTTGCCTTCAATTTATAGGTTTGTCTTGTCAAATTTAAGAATGAAGAGCTTGCTTATTTTCTCCTGAGAATTTTTCTACAGTGTGAGTGAGCTATCGCCATGGGATGTTTCACTAGGTAGAATACGAGTAAGTTTAGTGAGTCATACTCTGATGCATTTAATAAAATGTATTGATTGCCCACTTAGCAAAGTGAATAAGAAAGGGGTAGGCTGATGTTAGTCCATAAAATGATTAAGATATTAAAATATGTGCCTTAATTGCAAGATGTCTTACAGTTGTTGAAAAGTGGACAACATATAAACACTTAAATGGATAATTACAGGGCAATGAAGGGAATGCACTAATGAGGCTTTTTAAGTACTATGCTATCCCGTAAACACCAGCATATTATGCTTACAACACAGCTTCTCAAAATACTACATGCATCCCTAATTTAGCTACAAAAGTAGAACACACTAGCCCGTAACTTTAATTAAAAGGGATGATTATGAGATTTAAATTTTTAAAAATTATTTCTTCATGTTCCTTTGTTCCAATAATATGTCCTTAAAGGTAAAAAATATATCAGTTATACCAATAGGTATTACTTTATTTCTCTTTAAAATTCAATTATTAACACTGTAGAAACATTTCCTAAGGCATCCTTTGAGAGATTATAGGTGCCTCCTTGTAGAAAATCATTCAGATAACTCAGATTTAGGAGTAATGATTGGACTCATATATAATCTCCTGAATGGAAGTTTCATTTGAATGTACTTGGTTAATCTCTCATCAACCCCTGATCTGGGTAGGTGTCATGGCTGCTGCCCAGCCCCAGAAAACATGTACTAGGGTGTCCTAAAAGTCAGTAGGAGAGATTCCTACCTAACCAAGGTATCAACATGATATCAGCTGTCCTGTTTTAAAACCCTGGAGCAGGGGCGCCTGGGTGGCTCAGTTGTTAAGCGTCTGCCTTCGGCTCAGGTCATGATCCCAGGGTCCTGGGATCGAGTCCTGCTTCAGGCTCCCTGCTCCCCAGGAAGCCTGCTTCTCCCTCTCCCACTCCCCCTGCTTGTGTTCCCTCTCTCACTGTGTCTCTCTCTGTCAAATAAATAAATAAAAAGTCTTTTAAAAAAAAACGCTGGAGCATTCAAGGATAATCAGTGATTCTGGGAACTCTGTGAATGTTGTCAACCCCTCTCATGCTCCAACTCTCTATCCTGAGCTCCTCAATAATGGTATCAGGAAAGGTTAGTGAAATCTCTAGCCTTTTGTCATTTCCCAGCCTTCCATCCACTACAACCCTACTTACTGCTGCCTCAGTAATGGCTTTACCTAATCCTTGGTTTTAAACCATCAAAATAGATTTTCCCAAACAGCAGGAAAGTCTGTTTACCACACTGTGACCCAGGTGTCCACTTCCTAAATCGCTATACCAGCTTTTGCAGGTATTTAGTTCGGGTTAAGGTAAATTAACCCATGTGGTAATGAGTGCTATTGACTATCAAAACTAACTTTGAGACATCAGATATTACTTTGGGTGGTCCTTGGGACACCAAATAATACATTTGGACCACCATTATCCTGGAGCAGCTAATGCAGAGCCAGACTTGTAATTCCTGCCAAAGAATTTAGGCTGCTTTCTTCAAGAAATTCAATAATTTATAATATATATATTAAAATCCAAATCAAGGGGTAGATAACTTGCCCCACATCTAATTTTGACAAAACAGAGGCAGACCCATTCAACCAAATTTTTTAGTCTGAGAACTTTGTGACCACACCTACAATTGACTTTGATAATCCAAAGACCAACAGTAAGGCAAGTCCTCTGTTCCTCAACATCTGAGCAAGATTCAGAGATATTCAGAAGTAAAGCCATGGTGGAGAGAAAGCAAAGATAGTTGTCCTGTTGAGTGGCAGGCTGGAAATAACACCACCCTGGCAGGGCACAAAGCTGGGTTCCAAAATTTAAACATAGTCTACAGTGACTGTTGATGGTCTTCTATCAGACCTGTGAATTTCAATTTTCTGAATAGAACAGACTTCGACTAGTTCATTGCTGTATACACAGCTCCTAGAACACTATCTGGTCCAGATATTAATGATATTTATTAGCTAATAGTATACAAACACCTGTGATACATACTCCTGGGGCAAAGGCATCCCAGTAGACTGAAATATTGCTAACATTTACTTGTAAACCTGAATACCTCAAGATAAACCAAGCATATATTTTATTAGAACCGTCTTCTACCATACTTTTTTTTTTTTTTTAAAGATTTTATTTTTATTTTATTTGAGACAGAGAGAATGAGAGACAGAGAGCATGAGAGGGAGGAGGGTCAGAGGGAGAAGCAGACTCCCTGCCGAGCAGGGAGCCCGATGCGGGACTCGATCCCGGGACTCGATCCCGGGACTCCAGGATCATGACCTGAGCCGAAGGCAGTCGCTTAACCAACTGAGCCACCCAGGCGCCCTACCATACTCTTAAGTAAACAAATGCCTTCACTTGTCACAAGTAATTACTCTCTTATCAACCTTTCATTTGTTCTTGTAAAGATGTTTCTATTTACTAAAAAATGTTCCTTCTCTATCAGCCCAGGCACTTAAAATACAACCAATGTTCTCAGTTTGCATTTGATTTGGAATATAATATTAGGAACTTCTGACATCTAAATATACCACTGAACATCCACAGATAAATGACCAGAGGGACTGTTTTAGCTAAATCTTAGAATATATGAATAACACAAGAACTCTTATAGCTTAGTTTTATAGACTATACCCAGTGTGATGTTTATCCAATGTCACTTCCTTTTATGTCTTCTTCAGTCAACACAACCTTTCCTTCTATTTGATCAAAGCTGAATTTTAATTAAAAGGAAAAAAAAAAAAGCAAGTCACCAAAACCCTTCATCCAGAATGCCTTATTTTCAGTCAGTGGGATTATTCTTTATTATTTTTCCTGGAACTTTTATGTCTCAGTCAGTCCTTTTGGAAAAGAGTCAAAACAAATACTATGTCAATGGACACTATCCATAAAACCAGCATTCAATCTCTATGACTATGGAGTAAGGGATTGAGAACATCCTTGAGGTGCTTTGGGATTCATACTGACACTCTAGTCAGTTCTGGTGCTTTCCACACTGGGAAAGAACTAAGCCTGGAGAAAGTTCCCACTTCAAAGCATTCCTATACACGCGAAGATCCCAAGCCTGACAAAATTAAAGAACTTTGGTATAATTTACTTCTTTCCTGGCTCTTTAAACAAGCCCAAGTGTCATAGTCACAGTTTTTCTAAGAGAAGTTGAAATTCTTAGATATTCTGAAGCTGCCCTCCTATTTGTCTGTTTGATTTAGTCAGTCTTCTGGCTTTGCATTCCAGATGCTTATATTTGTGTAAGGCACTTTTTCTTTTCTTACAATATCACTGGGATTATGTTTTCTGCTTATCCCTATTATGTGCTTATCATCTGCTGAGCTTTACTCTTGATATCATGCACTGTCTCAATGCCAACAGCACCTGTATCTCGAGGTAAAACGTTCCTCCTACAGTGGCTTCATTTATAGGTACTGGGCTCACTTTATTCAACTTACCTTATTTCCAGGCTCTCACCTGGGAACAGAGAATGAAATAATTAGGGCTGAGCTGTCGAAGTACTGGGTGGTCAGTAGGCATTTCCAACTGTGTTTTGACTTCTTTCTTTGATTATACAGAAACCTGAAGATCATAGTCTGAGCACACTGAGGTTTTGCTGGAGAAAAGAATATTATCCTAAAGATCCTTCCCTCTCTCACAGTTGCTCTTACATCCAATATGTTTCTCCATTTCTTCCACTTCTGCCTCTCTCTGTTGCTACCCTATGTAAGCACACGGCATTTTTTTCACGAGATAAATGGCTCTCAGCCTTCCCTATTAAACTAGTTCTCAGGGTACCATTATCTTTCCTCTGGTATATTAAAAAAATTGTCAGTTTGCTGAGTCACATCAGTTTATTGTCAAATTATAAGTTTATAAAGCCAAATATGATCATGATTCATAACATGCATAGATTTTAAGTTCTAGACAACATTAATAAAGTCTGGACAAAAAATTAGAAAACCACGTACTTACAAGACAACTACTGTTACTCTTCAAATGTAAAATATATTTTCAAATGTACAATATTTTATATTTCATGTTAAATAGACTTAGTATGTTTATTTTAAATATGGTAAGAGAAATTATCATTGTATTATTGAACATTAAAATAATAATGATAAAAAGTAAAAATATTATTGCATGCCTCTAAAAATATTCTCATAAATCCAGTAAACTACTTAAATTGCCACAAAATACAGGCCTTTTTCTCAGATGTATTAAATTTTCATTGTTACTACTATATGATATTCCCACAAATTGTACCATGCTTTGCACTGATGGACCATTTCTTATAACTCATTAGGTACTATTCCTGTAAGTTACTCCCTTTAAGAAAGGCCAACTTTCTTGGCCTTTAAGAAAGTTGGATTTGATAATAAATAAAGCTCACCATAATACTTCCAGATGGAATCTTTTTCTCAGTGTTATTATACTACTGACTGATAATTTATTTTTACTGAATTTCTGTTCAAACTTCTATTGAGAAAGGACTTACAGTTAAAATTAAATACCCCGGTGATGGTCTAAATAAAATTATTTCATTGACAACTTACACAAGCTTTATTATTAATATTTATGCAAAAATAAGTAACATCTCCCTTGATTTATAAATTTGACTTAATATACACAATAACTGCCTTATTCATCTTCTACCCCAAATTTCTGCAATATTATGAAAGTGGCTTTTTAATGTATCTCCATATTCCCAGTAACCTTTAAAAATAGGAAAGAAGGAGGCAGTAGGCTTTAAAAGATAGTTTGCCTAAGGCTAGCATAATTTAAACTATAAAGTCCTTCTTTGTTTTTTATTGTTTCTGACAAGTAAACTTTAGGAGACAAAAACAGTTTTTAACAACTGGGAAAGCTGCTTATATAGCATTAGGGGGAAGAAAAATCTGCTGAGATATTTTGTTTATTCTTCCATATGTAAAGTGTCACTGTCATTAAGCTTGATAGACTTGAGGCGAGTAGCATTTTTAAAGGGCACATTTGAATGCTTCCCAAACCTAAAAATGAATTTTTGGAAGGAATTACTTATTTTGTAAATAAAGAACATTCACGTGAGGAATACAGTGTCACTTACCAAAATATTCCAGTTCATTCATTTCTAGATAGAAATGGTTAATTTTCTGAACTTTAATGATGAGGAGCCATTAATCCTCACCGTCGTAACACATTTATCTGCCTATGAAATGTAAGATAAAATTTCACCGTCATTCTCCTCCTGCCCCTGAAAGAATGCCTGGTATCTTTAAAGCAATGGCTCAAAACTAAATAGTCTCTTTTTTGACAAGACACATATGCATTTATTTTGGAGAAAAAGAAAGCTTCAAATGAGATTTTTTAATGAGTTATTTAGGATTCTTCTCTTAAGTTCTACATCTTAGCAGATATGATCACATACAAAGGTAACTTCCAGCCGTATCTATGAAGACAGTGCCCATGTCAATTTTTATTACCTGTCATGTGAAACCTGCCATTGTATTCTCGGTGTGTGACCATGTATCTTTCCATGTTGTCTAAACTGAACTTCAGTATTTAGTAATTAAAATCAATCATTATGAATTTACATTTTTATCCATACCAGTATACATAGGTTGGTAATCAATGTAAAATAGCACCTGAGGTCATTTCAGAGTTCAGGAGAAGGCTCTTCATTAAATACATTGGGTTGCTCTATGTAGGAAGCATATGAATGAGTCTGAACAAAATTACATATTTTAGTGGAATTTGGTAGATAGAGTATAGTCCCTTAAGTCAGTGATTAAAAAAAAAACTTGTATATTTGAAACTAGTAGAAATCATTGGTGTTGGTAATACATTTGCTAAAAACAGGCAACATCCCATCTCTCTTTTAGTGCACAGGTGAACATTTAAAATGCAACACTTTGTACTTATACATCGAGTTAGGATTAAACATATAGTTAGACTGATAAAATTTAGCAACCCAGGTCATAGTTGCATCACAGAAGTCACTGATTCATTCCTAAAGAAAACAGAATATTTGCATAATCCATATGTATGCTAGAGTATATACTAAACATATAGCAGATAAGGGGATAGATGAGAGAGAGAGGGAGAGAGTCAGAGACAGAGAGACAGAGAGACAAATAGAGACAGAAAAAAGGCAAAGAGAGATTCATTCAAGTGCCTTAGAGTGGCCAGGGTCAGTTATGTTTGCATGAATAGAATTCAGTAAGCTATTCTCACTTATAGATCTAGTAAACAAAGAGAAAGGTCCAAATGTTTTTCATATTATTTCAAATAAGGACATGGGAATCTGGCAAACTCTGTACATTACTAAAGGTATTATAAAACGATACCATCTTTCTAGAATGCAATTTAGAATGGTGGAAGGTGGAATTAGAATGAGGACTATGGCCACAGATAACCCACCTTTGTTTCTGGAAGTAGATACGGTGGCCCTAACCCTGACTGACCTAAGCAATGGCAGATGGACAAACTGCCAAACACGACAAAGCAAGAAGAGACTTGCAGAGTCTCACACAAGCAAAACACATAGTCTGCTTTTCCCTCTTCTTTTTAAAATATACTCTGCAAATTAAATTTTTTTAATTTTACTTTTTCTATGTAGACTTTAATTAATATTAATTAACATCTAGCATTGTATGTATTGGTTCACAAAGCACAACTGAATAAATCCCACCCTCTACCATTCCTCCATAAAAATCTAAATTGCTCTGGTGATTGTATAGTAATCTGATTCTCTTCCTCTTGCTTCTCCATATATAGTGTTTTTATTTGTTAACTTACTTTGTTACTTTTCATCTTTATAATGATTTCAAATTTAAGGAAAAGTTACAAAATTATACAAGGATCAGATTCACCAATTATTCATGTTTGAATAATTGAAATAATTGAAATAATTGAAAAAATGGAAAAGACACAAACCACCAATAGCAGAAATGGAAAGAGGGATATCACCACAGATCTTACAGATAATTAATGAAAAACAAAAATAGGAAGAACTTAAACACATAAATGCAACAACTAATATGAAATAAGGCAATTCTTCGAAAGTCTCAAAGTATGAAAATTCACACATGAAGAAAGGGATAAGCTGAATAGTTATAAAATAATTAAATAAATTTAATTTGTAATTCAAAACTTTCTGAAAAACATGGTTTGTAGCTCCAGATAGTTTCACTGAAAAATTCTATAAAACATGTAAGTAAGAAATAATACCCATGCTATATAATCTCTTCCAAATAATAGAATAAGAGTGAATACAACTCATTTTATGAGGTCAGAATTATCCTGATATCAAAACTCTACAAAGACAGCATGAAAAAAGATAACTATAGACAAATATTCCTTGTGAACATAGTTTCAAATAATTCTCAACATAATACTAACATCAAACCCAGGAACATATAAAAGGAATAATGCACCAAATCAAGAGCAATTTACCTTGGAAATGCAAGATTGGTTCAACATGTGAAAAATTATTCAATGTAATCCACCCTATTCACAGACTAAAGGAAAAAAATATGATCTTATCAACTTACACAAGGAAAGCATTTAACAAAATTCAATATGCAGTTATAAAAACTAAAACCAAAAACTCAACACCCTAGAAATAAACCTGATGGAGGGCATCCAAATATACCATTTGCAAAGACAAGGGATGAAATGTGAGGGCATTATGCTAAGTGAAATAAATAAATAAATAAATAAATAAATAAATAAAGACAAATTCTGTGTGATTTCAGTTATATGTATGTGGAATCTAAAAAAGCTGAACTCAGAGAGAGTAGATGGGTGGTTGCCAGGGGCTAAGATGTAGGGTTCTCGGGCATGAGGAGATGTTGGTCAAAGGGACAAACTTCTAGTTACAGATGAGTAAGTTCTGGGGATCTAATGTAGAGCATGGAGTAATGGAACAATCATGTACCCTGATTGTGATAGTAGTTACATGAAGCTATGCATGTGTTAAAACTCATATAATTTCATGTCAAATGCAAAAAAAAAAGGTCAATTTTAATGCATGTTCATTTTGAGAATATAATCACATTTAGAAATACTGTCACATATCTTTCATGGTATGTACTCAGTTTAATTCAATATTTTTTGAATAAATAAATGATCACTCTATCTTTCCCTTACCTCATTTAATTTTCTAAATACCTTTAGCCAATAATATCAATAATAATATTAACCATTACCTTTTTGTTTATATAATTACCCATTTTCTCTTTTCATTCATAGATATTTTGTTACAAAAATTGTGCAAGCCAAGGCCAGCAAGGAGAATTATGGGATGGTATTCACAATGAGACGACCATCTCTTTCCTTTCTGACTTCTAGGTAGATTCTCTTCTAGTGTGGGATATAGGAGAGGGGTGGGAAGCATGGGTAGAAGGGCACTGGGGTACAGGAGGGTATTTTGGAGATCTGGTTAAGGGGAGTGAACTTTGTTGGATTACGGTGTATTTATGTGGTTTGCATAATATCTATGTATAGTTACATTCTTGCTAGCATGATTTCATAGGTCAGTCAACAGAATTGAGATGAAACTTTTCTAAATTATCAATCATAAAAAAAAAATCCACTTTGACCTACCTTACTATAGGAATGAATCTCTGTAGATAATATCATAAAATCATTGTTATGTGAAAAAGATGATCAAAGAGTAAGCAACCAAAAGATAAAGGGACAAAAAGTATCACAGGCAATAAATTAAGCATTTTTTACAGATTTTATGATCTTTTTTGTTTTTTAAAATTTACAATCTATTGTGATTTCCTTCCTTATTCTAAATAAATATTCATTTTCATATTTCATATTGAGTTCATAATTTTGTATTCTTTTTCTTTTTTTAAATTTTCTTTACTTTTTTTTTTTAGAGAGAGAGAGTGCAAATGGGGCGGGGAAGGGCAGAGGGAGAGAGAGCGAATCTCAAGCAGACTCCCTGCTGAGCAAGGAGTCCAACATGAGGCTCAATCTCACAACCCTGAGATCACAACTTAAGCTGAAATCGAGTCAGAGGCATAACCAACTAAGCCACCCAGGTGCCCCTTGTATTCTTTTTCTCAAAGGCCCTCAAAATTAACTTTCCTTACCTACAAAACCTGAATCAAGCCCTTAATAGCCTGGATCTTCAAAGCCTTGACTCTCGTTAGTGTCAGGAGAATATGTGGTATGCAGAATTTGCCTCTTTGTTGTTTTTTTGAGTTTCTTATAGCACGGAGGTGAGGAAGAAAGAAAGAGAGAGAGAGAAAGAAAGAAGGAAAGACAGAGAAAAAAAGAAATAAGTTCCTTGTTACTAAGTAACATTTTATTTTTTTTAAGATTTGTTTATTTTAGAGAGAGTAAGAGAGAGAGAGAGAGAGCGTGCATGTGTGCGTGCATGAGTGGGGGGAGGGGCAGAGGGAGAGAAACTTAAGCAGACTCCCCCCCTGAGAGGGGAGCCCCATATGAGGCTCAATCCCATGACCCAGGAGATCACGACCTGAGCCCAAACCAAAAGTTGGGTACTTAGCCGACTGAGCCACCGAGATGGCCCACTAAGAAACACTTTAATTTTAAATAAAAATAATGCATCATTAATACTAAAATAACTGAAAATAAATACTTACACATGCCTAGTAAAGTCCATAGCACACAGTTAGTGTTCATTGAACAATTGTTGAGTAAGGCTTAGAAAGAAAGGGAGAAAGAAAAGAACAAAAGGAAGGAAGGAAAGAAGGAAGGAAGGAGCAAAGGAAGGAAGGAAGGAGAACAGGAAGGCCGGAGACAAGAAGAGAAGAAAAGATCAAATATATTGAAGTTCAGTTAGGAGGCAGTTAGGTTGAAAATACAGGAATTAACTTTATAGTCAGGGTCAGATTGGAGTCCAAGTTCAGTTTGAAACTAAACATGTCTTATTCCTGTGCTGTACTTTACCTGCTCCTTTTATTAAACCTTTGGAGCTTATTTCTACTTTGCTATTTTCTCCCCTATTCCAGCTTTGTTTTAGTATTTCTGACCTTGGCATACAGACCTGATCCTGGTTCTGAGCTTATTGATTTATCTTAGTACTGAAAAAGCTGAGCTCATGGAACTTCTTTTACCTATAACCTGACCTTTATTAGCAGTTTTAGAACAGAAATACAACCTCATGATATAAAGAGTTGGAAACCCAGCCCTGATATAATGTTTTAGTTAAAAAAAAAAAAAACTGTCCAGTTATTTTTATTTGTTTATTTATTCATTTATTTATTTATAAATTAACTACACTGCAGGTAAAGGTGTTCATGGGAACAAGTAGCTAATGTTCTTCTTTTAAGTCCTGAGCTACTAAAATAATTGTTGAAAATAACTCAACAGTCAATTGAAAATATGTCAGCTAAACAGGTAAGATGACTCAAAAGGCTGATTTGTTGAGAGAGGAAAACAAACTTTATTCTAGGTTATCCAGAATTTAATACTGACTATGAAATTTTACTACATTATTATCTAATTATTTAATTGGGGTCTCTATCTCACACAAGATATTTCTAATTATTGAAATAAAATACATGAACCTTAACTTTATTTTTAACATAATACTTGAGAAAGTGTGAGAACTTAATATACATTATATATATAATGTAATATTATATTAATTATATAATAATTATATATATATTTGTTATATAATATATATATAATTATATAATAATTATATAATAATTATATATATGTGTGTAATAATATATTGTAAACATGAGATAGTCCTTTATAACCTGGCAATAATTATCCTAGGTTTTTCTTTGCTGTTGTTTGTTTTTACAAAGTCAAACTTTTGACATTATAGAATAATAGTAACTCCTGAAATGTAGCAGTTTATATTAAAACTATGGTATTATATACCTTTCTATACAGATACATAGTTACAGAAATACAGATAGATATACTGTGTTTTGTCTGCAGCAAGTTATGCTCAGGGACTGGGAGTATCTTTGCCAATAATTTATTAACACAGGTTGACGGCTGGAATTATAATTCATAAAAATAATATTTCATAAGCCAATAGTATACAAGATAATGTCTCTTAATAAACCAAGAAAGATATAACATACTTCAAACCAATGATAGATCGTTTACACTATTATTCCAGGAAAAGGGGAGATGAAAACAATAAACTTCAAATTTAGTTGAGGTGTACCTTTCCATGAATTGGTTTGCAGAAGAGTTGGCTTAGCTAACCAAGAGCTGACATCCATCCAGCTGCCAACATGAATCGAAAATCCCTTGTTGCTAGAGCAGGATGCTCGTGGAATGAAGGTACTAACGATGGCAGGCAAGATAATCTCCTTCATGGAGCTGCTGCATGGTTTTCATCACTGCTGGCAAAAAGGAGCCTTGCCACAATGAGAGCTGATGTCCCAAGGTCTTCAGACAGCTATTTAGATCAGCAAAGTGATTGAGCACTCTTGGTCAAGTCCTCACAAATTCATGGTATTTAAAGTTTAAATGTCCATTATGTCATAGTCACTCCTTTATATGTTCATGTTGATAAGCACTCTGTAGCACAACAATTTTGATGACATCATCCTGAGATGGTCTCCAATGTAAACAAATTCACCCTTAGATCAAAACAACTTCGGTTAAGCCATGAACAAATAGATTTGAAATCAAAACATACACAACACACTACATCTAAATTAATAGGTGCTCTACAGTTAGTTTTCCTGTTTTATTTTAATGTGTCTTTAATAATAATACATAAGAAAGCAAGAAAATGTAAACTGAAGTCAGTGAGTGCTTTTTCCCCACATTTGCCTTCGTATACTTGTGCCCCTTTCCTAGCAGAAACATGAACTTCTTTTGAGGCAACTGAGTTCCCACACTCCAAATATTTCTTGACCCACCCTTCACATCAAGTCATACCTTTTGTATGATCCACTCTCTCCTAAACCTTCATACCTGCTTACTGATAGCTAGCAGGTAAAAAAAACAAAACAAAACAAAAAAAACAAAAAACAGCAACAAACAAAAAACAATGATTGCCTATTTTGTCTACTTACTATTTTTTTTTTTTATAACTGCTGGTTTAATCTTGACCAGCTGACCTGCAACTTTATCACACAAGCATTTTCCCAGAACCCTAGCCTTATCTATGTGGTATTGAACATTTTCCCACCTTATTTTAGGATTAGTGGCTTCTTGACCTCTTATCATGTCTTGAGAATTATATACTTATCTATCTTTTTTGATCTAACTATTGATAGTTTATTACATTGAACATTCATTTCAAATGTGTTCTACATTGTACTCAAGATGGTGTCTGCATCTACCACTCTGAGAAACACCAATCTCATAAATCCCCAATGTGTAGTTTGGGGAGTAATACAGTATTTGGGGGTGAAATAGAATCAAATGGGAAGATTTTTATTTTATTTCTTTTTATTTATTTATTTTTTATTAATCAGGGTTATTAAGGTATATCACACATATGGTAAAAGTCATCCTTTTAAAGTATACAGTTGGATGAATTTTGACAGTTGCATATAATTGTTCAACTGCTACCAAATCAAAATATAAAATATCCATGACCCTGAAAAGTTTCTGTGGGTTCCTGTTCAGTCTTCCCCTTTTCACACTTCAGCCCCTGGCAATCATTAATCTGTTTTCCATCCCTGTAGTTTCATTGTTTCTCAAATATCTTATAATGGAATCATGTTATATATAAACTTTTGTGTTTGGCTTCTTTCACTTAGCATAATGTTTTTAGCATTCATCCATTTTGCTGAATATCTCAGTGTTCACTCCTTCTCATTGCTGAATGGTATTCCATTGAATGGATGTACCACTATTTATTTAGCCATTCACCAGGTAATGGAATTTGGTGTCCCTTCTTGTATTTGGCTATTAGGAAAACAAACTTGCTGTGAACATTAGTGTAAATACTTGTATGAATATATTTCTCTTGGATAAATACCTGAGTTGGGCTGCATTTTAAGTATGTTTATAACTTCACAAGAAATTGCCAAACTGCTCTTTGGCAGTTTATATATAAACTGGCTGTATCATTTTGGCTATATCATTTTGGATTTCCTTCAGTAATGTATGAGCATCTAGTTGCCCCACGTCCTTACCAACACTTGCTATTATCACATAGCTTGCTTGCTTGTTCATTTGTTTCAGGCTTTCTAGTGTACATGTAAGAGTATCTATTTGTGGTTTTATCTATTTTTATTTTACTAATGACTAGTGATATTAAGCATCTTTTCTTGCCATTTGAAATCCATATATCTTCTCTGAAGAATTGCCTGTTGATATATTTCTGCCCATTTTCAGTTGTATTTTTTTGTATTCATATTGTTAAGTTTTAAAACTTCCTATATTTTCTCTTGCACAGCAAAGGAAACAATCAACAAAACAAAAAGTCAACCTCCTGAATGGGAACAGATATTTGCAAATGATATATCTGATAAAAGGTTAATATCCAAAATATATAAAGAAATTATACAACTAAACACCAGAAAAATAAACAATCTGATTAAAAAAAATGGGCAGAGGACCTAAGTAGACTTTTTCAAAGAAGACATACAAATGTCCAACAGACACCTGAAAAGATGCTCAGTATCACTAATCATCAGGAAAATGAAAATCAAAACCACACTAGTCAGAATGGCTACTATTTTTTTTTTAAGATT
Organism: Neomonachus schauinslandi; assembly: GCF_002201575.2. Lineage (NCBI taxonomy): Eukaryota > Metazoa > Chordata > Mammalia > Carnivora > Phocidae > Neomonachus > Neomonachus schauinslandi. The sequence goes on along the minus strand of NC_058407.1, from coordinate 29,286,968 downwards.
TTATTTATTTGATAGACAGAGAGCACAAGCAGGGGGGAGGAGCAGAGGGAGAGGGAGAAAGAGACTCCCCACTGAGCAGGGCGTCTGGTGTGGGGCTCAATCCCAGGACCCCAGGATCATGACCTGGCCAAAGGCAGATAGATGCCTAACTACTGAACTACCCAGGCACTCCTAGAATGACTACTATTAAAAAGACAAGGAATAACAAGTGGTAGTGAGGACTTGGAGAAAAGGAAATCCTCATGCCCTGTTGGTGGGAATGTGCAACCACTGTGGAAAACAATATGGAGGTTTTTCAAAAAATTAACAAAATAGAAATACCCTATGATCCAATAATTCCACTATTGGATATTTACCCAAAGAAAATGAAAACACTAATTTGAAAAGATATGCACACCCTATGCTCATTGCAGCATTATTTATAATAGCCAAGATATGGAAGCAACCTATATGTTCATCAATCGATGGATAAATAAAGGAGATGTGGCTTATTACTCAGCCATAAAAAAGAATTAAATCTTGCCATTTGTGACAATATGGATGGACCTAGAGAGTATCGTGCTAAGTGAAGTAAGTCAGAGAATGACAAATACCATATGATTTCACTTATATATGGAATCTAAAAAACAAAACAAACAAACAATAATAAAAACCAAACTCTCAGATTCAGAGAATACACTGGTGGTTGCCAGAGGGGAGGCGGTTGGGGAGGTAGGTGAAGGGATTAAGAGGTACAAACGTCCAGTTACAAAATAAATTAGTTACAGAGATAAAAAGCACAGCATAGGGAACATAGTCAATAGTGCTGTAATAACATTGTATGGTGACAGATGGTAACTACACTCACTATTGGACAATGTACACAACTGTGGAATCACTATGTTGTACACCTGAAACTAATACAGCATTTTATGTCAACAATACCTCAATAATAAAAAAATAAATTTAGAAGTCCCTATATTTTTCAGATTCTCATTTTTTTTACCATATATAGGAGACAGACTTTTTTTGCAAATATTTTCTCATGGTCTGTAGCTTGCCTTTTTATTCTCTTAGCAGTATTTTCCAAGATCAGAAGATTTAGTTTTGATGAAATCACATTTATCTATTTTTTCCCTTATGGTTTTGCTTTTTGTGTTCTATCTAAGAAATCTTTGCCTAGCCCAAGTTCACAAATATTTTTTTCTTGTTCCTTCTAGAAGTTTTATAGTTTTATCTCCTAGATTTAAGCCTATGCTATATCTTGAGTTCCATTTTATGTATTATGAAGTAAAAGTTAGGGTTTACTTATTTGCATACAGATTTCCAAGAGGTTAAATTGACCATATAAATTGTGAATAACATTCTATTATGATCATAAAAATTCTGTACTCTATCCTCTGCTACACTGATCTATTTGACTATTCTTATGCCAATACCACACTGTCTTGATTATCGTAGCCATATAGTAAGTCCCGAAATCAGATGAATCCTCCAACTTCATTTATCTTTTTTTTTTTAAATTGTATTAGCTGTTCTAACTCTTTTGCTTTTCATATATATTTTTTACATTAGCTTGTACATTTCTAAGATACTTCCTGGAATATGATTGGACTTTTGTTGGTTTTAATGGAAGACTTCAAACAATGCTTCAATCCAAAAAAATGCCTTTAGTGATGGAAATTTAAGGAACTACCTAATTGAAGAACATAAGGGACAACCCAATTAGAGAAGTATGGAAAGCATGTGGGAATTATGTAGGCTTTTCATTAACTGTAACTAATAATAGAGCCAGTTTTTGTGTAAAGTTTAAGGTAGAGTACAAATCCGACTTACTTATAATCAAAAAAGCTTTTGTTAGGAAATGCTAACTTTGGACAAGGTAGCATGGTTTATATGTTTATTCCTACATAATTGTTGAAAAGACTACCTTGTCTATTATGGAGTTACTATTATTATGTTTATATAGCCTCCAGATATCATTATATATATTGGCAAATCCCTAAAATATTTTTAGAAAATGGAAGCTTTGCCAATTCTTCAAGTAAAATTTACCACTAAATAGAAATATCTTTCATATTTTGGTTAGCATAATGGATGATTAAAACATTTTTGAATTTTTATCCTCTATTTTTTAGAAGAGACAATTCATGAAACAAAGAGGAAGTACCCACAGATACACTTTTTGCAAAAATAGCCATACATATTTTTAATAATAGGATAATCATAAAAATGGTAATACTATTTGTTTTTTTGTTTTGTTTTTTTTTTTTAAAGATTTTATTTATTTATTTGTGAGAGAGAGAATGAGAGACAGAGAGCACGAGAGAGAGGAGGGTCAGAGGGAGAAGCAGACTCCCGGCTGAGCAGGGAGCCCGATGCGGGACTCGATCCCGGGACTCCAGGATCGTGACCTGAGCTGAAGGCAGTCGCTTAACCGACTGAGCCACCCAGGCGCCCTACTATTTGTTTTTTATGCCTAAGAATCTTTTGGGTTGTTTCTTAGCTATATACAAGTGCTAATGCCTCCAATGGGATCAAATACTCATTTTCTGTCTTTATTCAAATATCCAAGCAATTGTTCCAAAATAACATGTTTTAATAATAGAATAAAATGGCAAGGTTAGACATGTAGTGTGCTAGTGACTGAGGGTATGTTTGTGTGTGTGTGTGATTATAACTAGCCATATCAAGGATTAAAAATCAAAACCAGACATTTCAGAGTAATAATCCATTGTAAAATAAATGATTAGAAGTTAGGTACTAATAATTTTAGTGTTCAAAGTTTTCATCCATTTGTTTATTGATGGGTAAGGAGATTCTGAATGTAAAGAATTTTAAATTCACATACTAGTATTATAAGTTCTATCCCCTGAGAAAATATATTGTGGGATAAAATATAGAATGGTTTGACATTTGTCTATATTCCAAACATCTCTAAATCACATTTACATTCAGTAGATGTTCACTGGACTCTGATATAAACTAATACCCGTCTAATCAAAAATCCTATCTAATTATTTTATATGATAGTTCTCTTTCTGAATGTTAATATTTGATACAGGCTTTGACTGGTTTAATGATATGCAGTGGTCTCATCTCAAAAACTTTGGTTATCCACTTAGGATATCAAACAGATCTATAAGATACCCAATATTGTCCAGTTGTTTGAATGAGCATATTCTAGTCTGCTGTCTAAGTGATACTGTTTTCTCTTCTACAATCAGGAATTACGTTACCAATTTATCAAAGTATAATGAATTTACATTAACATGAAAGCAGCTGTCTGAGGGCATTGTTAGTCTTGGCAGAGAGTCATACTTTTATTTTTAAAATTTTTTTAAAGATTTTTTTTATTCGTTTGAGAGACAGAGAGAGTCAGAGAGCACAAGCAAGGGGAGAGGCAAAGGGAGAGGGAGAAACAGACTCCCCGCTGAGCTGGGAGCCTGACATGGGGCTTGATCCCAGGACCTGGAGATCATGACTTGAGCTAAAGGCAGATGCTTAACCCTCTGAGCCACCCAGGCACTCCTAGAGAAAGAGTCATACTTTTAGCAATGCGTGTTAATGGGGTGCCTGCATGGCTCAGTTGGCTGAGCGACCAACTCTTGGTTTTGGCTCAAGTCATGATCTCAGAGTTATGGAATTGAGCCCAGAGTGGGCTCCTCACTCGGCGCGGAGTCTGCTCAGGATTCTCTCTCTGCCCCTGACCCTCCCCTGGCTCACTCTCTCTCTCTTGCAAATAAAAATCTAAAAAAAAAAAAAAAAGGTGTGTTAAATTATTATCAAGGCATGAAATATAAAACTCCCAGATCTGTTCTTCATTTTTAAAAAGTCTTTCATTTTATGATCTATACTAAATAATGTTAAATTAATGTCACAGAACATTGATTACACCTGTGTTGATATTAGAAGTTTACAATACTTACTTTCTTGAATATGTAGACAGAGTGCACGATGGGTCATTTGAACTTATCATCTTAGCATTCAGATGATAATGCCCTCAGGAGTTACTGAGCTGTGAAATGTTTTCTCCTATACCTAATGATTTCAAGCTGTCTCCCAGGTAGTCATGATTTTGATTGTTGCTTTTTTCTTCTCCCACTTAGTACAATCATACTGATGAGCCTTAATCCCCTTTTTCTAATGTTCTACCTTTTGCAATTTTACTAAGGACAGGTTGACAGGAGGTAATAGAGAAAAACTTTTAGTAAACTAAATACCGGTCAGTTTAGTTGCTAATGGCTCTATTCCTCACTCATGATATAATATTCATGAGCTGTTTGTAACAAGAATACTGTTTTAGATGTTGAGTAAATATCTCTTACTATTGTTGTTCACTTCTCATTTTGCATTCATGTTCTCAGTGTTTGAAGCTGTCAGGATTCTGTCCACCAAAAAATCACCTGCTATTTTGTCTCGCCAATCTATGCATTCGTTCAGAAGGTAAAACTATGGGAAACTGCATGGCATCACAGGAATTTAAATTCTTCCTTTAAAACCCTTCTCTTTTATGTCAATATCCATTTTGCTTAGTGTTACAGTGTGTTGATTTTTACCAATCACAGTAGCATACAAAGTGAACTTCCAAGTCAAGATTTGAAAGACTCCACAGGATCAGACATAATACAAGGCGAGTGGATAAAAAACACAGTGCATCAGTGTGAAAATAACATTCGTTTCACATTTTCTAACCCTGCAGTATTTTATAGAAAGTTAAATGATCTAAAGAAATATGCTTTCCAGGCATATAAATAACTACATAGGGAACATTAAATGTACCAAAAAAGAAGAAAAGAAGCAGAAGCAGAAGGAGAAGCAGAAGAAGAAGAAGAAGAAGAAGAAAGGAGGAGGAAGAGAAGGAAGAGGAGGAGGGGGAGGAGCAACATGAGATATTGTAATGACATTCCTTTCCTACTAAGCTATATGAGGTTTAGGGATTTATAGTTCTATCCTCAGTGTCTAGAACTGTGACTGGCACATAGTAGGTGCTTAATAAATATATTTGAAATAAATGAATGACTGAATGAATGATGGACTAATAATAAGTAATTGCATTTGTGGTAGCTTTAATATAACTAAGGGGCTACATCCCTTAAAAGAGCTTCCTAGTCACATGAAGATGAATCAAGGTCAACTTCCTAAATTGTCCTTTAAAGATCTATAGAACCCTTCGTTTTATTAGGCATGTTCCCTTGGGCATCTCAGGTGCCTCATTTCCCTACCCTGTACATCTGGAAAACTGCAATAATAGGAATACCTACCTTATGCTGAGGAAAATTTTTAATTCAAGTAAAATGCCTCAAACAGTGTTTGGCTAAAATAAGTGATTAACAAATATAAATTATCATCTGTTACTTCCCTAAATATGTAAGTTAAACCCATTAAACTTAAACAATTTATGAGTGAGTTCCAAATAGGGTTCTTATGGCCACAAGCATTAAAAACAACAACAACAACAAAAACCCTTTCCACTCTTTGTGTTTATTTACTGGCTGAGTAATGTTATGCCTAGAATAAACATCATCTGTGATGACTTTACATTTAAACTGTAAGATTATAATTTGGAATGACTTTGAAAATTGTCAAGATTTGCTCAAGACCAGACAATGATTATTTACCTCATCAATAACATGCTTTTGAGCATTTGGGGCACCCCGTCAATGTGGACAGTTTGTATCCCACACCACAGCATGTACCCAAGGGGGAGACTGAGATAGAAATACAGTGACTTCTCTGTTCACCAAGCTGCGTGCCTAGAAGCGACACACTACAGGAATGGAAGTTTGTAGCTGATTCATAAAATGGCACCACGTTGACTAGCAGCGGACTTGTGAATTCGCTCCATTTAACTGAAAAATAAAAGGTTCTGCACTATGTTATTCTTTACTTGATTCTTTTGGAATTTCAGACATTCATCCTAAATCAGAAACTATCTATATCCAAAATGATTTTATAACCTGATAGAGCTCTTTAATTTTAGTAAGCATTATTCATATTAGTTTTTTTCTGACAATTTATTGGGTTTTGTTTTAATTATACCTTTGTTTAGGCTTTGTGCCATTGGATTTGACTGCAAATCCGTGTATTTATCCGCTGTTATATAAAAAATTCATAATGTAACACCAGGTAACCAATTCGCATAACTTATATTATAAAACTATTTTTCATGAGAAACATGAGTAGGTTATTTAAAAACAACCTTTTTTCAATAAAAATCACATTTATTTAATGAAACTCAAGGTAAGAGGCAAATTTATTCAATGTTCAAATTCAAAAAGGAAAATATCTAATGTGCTAAGGCAAGTCTCCAGGGAGTTGATTGGAATACTAATAAAGGCTTACCAGTTAGTGAAAGAGAAGAAAAGCTGTCAAGTGATTTACTTATCTTAAAACCAGTTTACTTAAAAAGAAATAATATGGCAATTTATCAAGTGATTCATGATGATGTGGGGGTATATAATTACTTTCTTAAAAAAAACTCTGTAACTGTAACAGAACATTCTTGTTTATCCATGCTTTATGAAATAAGGATGCAGGTATACTCCAATACAAATTTCTTATACTTCCTTAGAACTATTTTTGCATAATGGTTTTGAAATCCCCATTTAGTGCTGATCAGATTCAGACTTAACAGTAAACTATTATCTGAGAAGGGCCATTTACCATGGAGACACGTAAGCATTCTGCAAGAACACAAGGCTGATAAAAGTGAGGTGTTTAAAGTGAGGAAATACTGTCTTTTGTTAGCACAGTTGGGAAGAAATAATTTTAAGTCAATATGGAGTCAAAATTTCAATAGCCTCAGTATCCACAAATTCATATGTCTACAGAGAATTCCCAAAGAGTTTCAAATAAAATTACTACTGCGTCTGAAAACATTTATTACATCCTGCAATGAAACCTACAGAATGAAGCAATTTAAAGACATTTTTTCTCAAGTCATTACCCTCAGAATTGATATGGGAAAAGGTTATGCTTGCCTACAACAAGATTTGGGTACAATTATTAACTAAAGACTTAATGAATCAATCTAGTATTAGGCTGTGGACACTTTCCCCAATTTTATTAAATGTCTAGTCATACTACAACTTTCATCCATAAACTTTCAGTTCTGTGAAGGCAATGCTTGTGTGTTTTTCATCTTTATATTTCCTATGTTTATTACAGAAATTGATACAGGAAGGCATTTAATAAATGGTAAAAATGGGTATTACAGTCCAGAAATCCTACTTTATTAAAGGCAGTATCAAGGCATTAGAGAGCATTTCCCATCTGCGTTTTCGTGTCTTTTGGTTGCCTACTAGTAATACATTCTATTTCTTTATTATTTGGCGATTTACAAAGCATTTTGTATGTTTTATCTCATCCAGGCTTTACAACTATGTAAGCCGTGTTTATTTCTGATTCACAGATAGGGACTCAGAGTTAACTGCCCAACATCACACTTAAAATCGGGATTTATCAACTCCTTACATCAAAGCTTGTGTTTTTTCTTCTCAATCTTGCTGAATATTGAAGCAGGAAAATAAATCAGAAAAAGATAGAAATAGTCTTGTCTCATGACCTTTTTCATTATCTAGCAAATTGAGAAATTTATTATTTGAGAACATACTCATAGGCTCCTTCTAATTTTGTATACACTGAGACATTTTTCTCTACAAATTATACTTCTAATGTAAAGTAAAAATTCAGAGAGTGTATTTTCCAGGAATTCTAGAGAATCTCAAAGTAAATGCCAATGATATTTGTATAAGCTTTACAGATGTTAGAAAATTTAAGGATAAAGTAAACCTTAAGAGAAGAACAAATACACTAAAGCATTTCAAATCAGAGTATTCATCTTCAAAGAACAAAACCCTATTAGCATAATCTTGTTAAAATGAAGTATCACCTAATTTTGCTTATCATGCATCCAGATTATATTTTACTTCCTGGAGATATGTCAAAATATGTCAATGCCCTAATGCATGAAATAATCCAAAAACTCTTTTGAATTTAAGTATGCCCTTTCCTAAAATTAAATTGTTGGAAAGCCTAAATTCTTATAAAACACTTCTTTTCTCTTTGGGGAGATCATTAATTTTAAAGAAGCACTTGTCAGTTAACAATTATTTATTGAGGACCTCCTTCTGTTCATTACCTTGTGGATAGATAAGATGCCCAGATTGTGGTAGGGAACCTTGAGGTAGCCACCAATGATTCCTGCCTTGTGGTGCTCATGGCTCTGGATGATCCCTTTCTCTTGACTATAGGTTGAACCTTGTGAGATTCTCCTCACAAATAGAATAGTGTGAAAGCCACGGGACAATACTATCAAGATTAAGTGACAAAGAGATTCTGGCTTCCATCTTGGGCACCATCTTTTACTCACTTTCTCGGAGAGACCTCACCCTGGGGGAAGCCAGAATGAGCTGCCCTATTGCAAGGCAGTTGGCAAGGAACTGATGTCTATGGTCAATCTAGGACCTGAGGTCTGCCAACAGCCCTGTGAGTAAGTTTGGATGCAAATTCCTCCCACAACTAGTCTTGAGATGACCAATGATCACAGCCCCAGCCAATATCTTGAATGCAGCCTGAGAGACCTTGAACCATAGGAAAGCCTGAGCTGAGACAGAGGTACCCAGCAAAGGCAAACTCAGATTTTTGATGGACATGTACTGTGAGATAATAAATGTTTATTTAAACCACTGAGTTTTGGGGTAATTTTTTAGTCCAACAGTGGAAAGATAAAACATAATGCATGATCCATCCTCTAAGGTAGCAATAACAAATTAAGATTTTAATTGAACATTACTCAGAAGTCCAAAAATCAGATCATATAAAATGGACAGAATAATGCAGAGGTGACAGGGCTATAGTCAAATCTTAACAACTACATTCTTTAATAGATTATATACTTGCTCCTGAAATTGGAAAAAAAAAGAAACTATTCTATGTGTTATTTTAAACTATTATGTTTATGCATATTATTGTATTATTAATGAAAACAATAACTTTCTATTAACCACTGGGCTCTGCTGGCATATGAGTAGAATTCATGTTAAAACTAGTTTGGAAGACCAGCATGGCTTCTGTGACTTCACAGTATCTGGCCCTGCATGGAGATAAAATTGAGATCTATAGATTTATGATAATCCTACTTTTTAGTAAACATCTGTTTTTATTGCTCTAGATTTTTTCTTTCTTGTCATAAAATTTGAATGGGATTTTCTTGCGGAACTAGCTCTAGAAGTAGGCCCTAGTTGACCAATTAGCCAATAAGTATATCCTTTCTCCCTGGCTATCATGATTAGTTCACCCAGATTGGGACAATGTGAATCATGCCCCAAATCTTCTTCATTGATGGAAGGGAAAATCAATTTCTTCACTCTCTCTCTCTCTTTTTCTCTCTCTCTCCCTGATTTCTTTGTAGTATTGCATCCAAAATTATGTAGGCTAGAGCTATGGCTAGAGCTATTTACAGTGACCTTTTACTACATTAAGACTTAAATGATGCTAACACAGGGAAGACCACAGAGATGATAGAAGGAGAGGCCCTGGTGCTCTTACAGTGTCAGAAGCCAATTCAGATCCAAGCCAGCCGATTCCCACTCTGCTTAAGACAGTCTCTTTGTGTATTTATGTATTTACATTTCATTCACTCAGTTCACCCAATCAGGCATTCATTTATTCAACAGAATTTGCATGGGGTGCTTATTCTTTGCAAGCCAGTATACTAATTGTTACAGGAATTAAGCATGTATAGGAGTAAGTACCTACATTCAAGCAACATAAGATCTAGTAGGAAAAGAAGATGTGCCCAGAAGTATTTCTGGTATCTAAAATTATGTAATAAGTAACATATATTTTCTTTCTTCTTTATTTCTAATGCTTTCAGTTTGGGCTATAATCCTTACCTGTTGGTAACCTCTACTGCAAACTTGGCTGCTCAATAAATCCTCCCTACTACCTCTCTTACTTCATGTCCTACCCTTTGCCCTTTGGCAGTTCCATTTCAACTCTTCCTGGAACATCATACCATAGCCTTAATGTCTCGGCACTCTATCTTCCCCTAGTCTAGAATATTCTCCCCCCCCCCCCCCCCCACCAATAGAGATCTGCGGGGCTCACTCCCTCACATATTTCAGGTCTTTTCTCAAATGTCACATTTAAATGAGGCATTACTGAACCCTTTTCAAAATTGACTACCCACTCATACACACTACCTGTCCCTTTTCCTTGGCTTCTACTCCATTGCACTTACCACTATTTGACTATATTATGTGGTTTAGATTCCTTCTCCATTTGATGTTATTATATGTCAGTCTTCTCCCACCAGAAAATTGGCTCCACAAGAGCAGGGATTTGGAGGAGACAGGCACAGAAGCAGACACCTATGTGTGGGTGTAATGATAGAATATAAAAGAGAAGCAAGAAACATAATGCACAGAGTGAGCAGAAACTTTCTGCAAAAGTCAGCCTAAATGGTACAGAATGGATCTCAAGGCACCAATAAAACAGGCAGAATGTAACAACAGCAGCGCTGGTCTGTCACCAGGGCTCAGCTTTCTAGAATACCTTCCATCGACCACCGTTTTTATGGGTCTCCTTTTCACAAATAGATTAAATCAGAAGTAAAAATCACCAAACCTTATTTTCCCATAAGTCTTAGAGAAGAGGATGGTCTCATTCCTTTTGGCTTGATGTTTTTTCCTTTTTTAAGAATATACATTCATTTAAGCCTGAGATATTTATTTCAACCAAATTTTATTTTTTTTAATGCTTGGCTTTTTGATATCAAAGAAAAAATGTGTATTAATGGAGAGAAAAATTTTAAACAAAATAGTGTATTTATTTTTTTTTATTTTTATATTTTTTAAAGATTTTATTTATTTATTTGACAGAGACAGAGATAGCGAGAGCAGGAACACAAGCAGGGGGAGTGGGAGAGGGAGAAGCAGGCTTCCCGCGGAGCAGGGAGCCCGATGTGGGACTCGATCCCGGGACCCTGGGATCATGACCTGAGCCGAAGGCAGACGCTTAACGACTGAGCCACCCAGGCGCCCCTCAAAATAGTGTATTTAAACCTAAAAATAAGAGTTGTAATTTTTGTCACAAACCCATAGGGCTTCTATTTTTTTATTTCAATTATTTTTGTAAATTAGTCTTAAAATTACGTTAGCAAAAATATACAACTCACACTTCTAGTTTCTGGCTCCATATACAAGGAGCTTAGAACTTGCCACTTCTAACAACAAGGAAAAAACTGAACAGACTGAAAAATCAGCTCTTCTTGGATCTACATGAGAGGGAAGGAGGACACAGGACTAACTGTACAGTTACCAGACGCAGGTTTCCCCCACTATCTGAAAGTGGAGTGTTCCTATGACCTTTGTAAGCCAAAACAACTGAAACAATGTAAAGCAAAGAAGCAATTACCTTTAATGTATATGGGAAAAATTTTTGAGCATTCCCAGGTCCAGAAAATAACCTCTCTTAGGCTTTTCTGATATCTAAGCATACATCTCGCTAATGGATGGACAAAATAAATCGAGATAAAGCACAGATGCTCACAGACAGTTTAAACCTATGGTGGCTTGATGCCAAGATTCTGAGTGTGGTTCCCAGGGAAGGAGCCACACTCACTGCCCAGGGTGTGCGCTGCCTCTCTATAAGGGCTCACCGCAAAACAAACAGTACTATTTTCATTTTTCGCTTTTTAAAAATAAAAGGTAATATCCCCTTCAGATTTCTTTCAGTTAGTGAAAACAAGCACTAATGTAGGTCTTTCATAAAAGCCAAGTGGCGTAATGCAAAGTTTAGAAAAGCACAGGATACCTGTATCTCTTCTCTCCACCGGTTTCTTTTTCTCATTATCTTTTTGTTTTTGTTTTTTTAAGATTTTATTTATTTGACAGAGAGAGAGAGAGGACAAGCAGGGGGAGCGGCAGGCAGTGGGAGAGGGAGAAGCAGGTTCCCCGTTGAGCAGAGAGCCCGATGTGGGGCTCCAAGTAGGGCTCCATCCCAGGACCCTGAGATCATGACCTGAGCCAAAAGCAGATGCTTAACCAACCGAGCCACCCAGGCGCCCCTTTCCCATTATCTTGATTAGTGTGGTACATTTGTTACCATTGATGAGCATATATTGATACATTATTATTAACTAAAGTTCAGAATTTGTGTGAGGGTTCACTCTTTGGGTAGGATATTCTGTGAGTTTTGACAAATGCATAATGATATGTATCCACCATTACAGTATCATATAGGAAATTCCCACTGCCATAAAAATCCCCTATGTCCTACCTGTAGTCTTACTTAAGAAAAAAAATAACTATGTCCTTTTACTGTTTTTCTCATGCAGTTTTTAAATATTTATTTTTACCAATGCCCTTCTCCCCACAACCCACCAGCTGACACACATACCCTTTTCTATACATATCACAGCTGCTTAGCCTTTCTAAAGGCAGTGGGGAGAAATTGTATGTTTGCTCCCTGATAACTGGACATATAAAAAGCCAAATGACAAATAAGCAAAATTTAATAATTGCTTATAAAGATGGTTGAAAATATTAATTACCAATTAAAATATTACAGAGGCTAACTAAATCAGGTAGGAACTAGGGAACTCTGGAAGATATGACACAGCTTTAACACAGAATTGCATAGGAATAGAGCAGTGACTCAGATTTTTAGGTTGTTTAAAACAGCAGTTCTCAATCTTTGTTGTGCATCAAAATCCCCTTGGGTACTTATTAAATTTATATTCTGTGTTCAACTCTCAAAGAATCTAAATATTGCCGGCATGGGTGGTGTCCAGATATTTGTGATTTTTTAACAAGTTAGTCGAGTGATTCTGACTGAAGTAGTCCACAGACCAGACCAGGGAAATAACCTTGAAAATGGGGCTAAGCTTGAGCTCTCAGCCAGCCCTGCATAGTTACCCTTAGTAAATAAACATAGTATCTGAGCTCACTGTCCATACAGACATGGACAGTGAGGTAGACGCCACTTCATCAAGTGAACTGGCAAACCCAGGTGCTGTGTACGTGAATTCAGAATCATTTTACTGATGGTTTCTCTCACTTCCCAGAAAGTAAACTTCCTCTTGAAGGCTGTTCCAGTATGTAGTTGCCATGTGATTCAAGAAGTTTGATGCTTGCTTGAACTCTCTTGTGTTTTCTGTGATTTGTGAATGTGTGCCTACTCCATGGAGTTGATTACTCTGGTGATGACTAACAGCTGACCTCCATTCTCCACATGAAAACACTGATGGGTCCGGTTCCAGTTACTTTTTCCTTTCAGATCAACTCTCTCCCACCACTTTAACCTTTCTTCAGTACAGCCTCTTCTCCATCTCTTGACTCATTTTTATGATTCACCAGATTCTTTTCATCACCTTAGCAGTATTGAAAACTAGCACAATAATCTGGCTGTTACTAATGTGGAACATAGTGTCATGTCTCCAGGACTCCCTGTAAGGGCAGCTTTCAGATTACCACTAACAAAATGCTTCCATGCGCATGATTCCACTTATTAGACAACTCTACAAGGTGGATTTTAGTGCCCTAATTTTATAGATGAGAAAAATCTAGGCTTAGAAATGCTAAAGAAGTCAACTCCAGTATATGCAACAAATATGTAACACATCAAAAATGTTTCATAAGGAATCCCTGCTTTCATTACTACTCCCCTGTGTTTTATTTTAATATAGGATAGCCAGGAGGTCCGTGGAACTCAGCTCTCACTGGCTGAGCCCCAGGAATAGGAGCCATTGAGTTCCATAGCTATCCATGAATTGTTCTAGAATGCAATCCAACAAGTTTATTCTTACCACAGTCCTCCAGATGAAGTTCTGTTCAAGACCTGGACTAGATCTTAAACTTAAGACATACAGGGATCATCTCCAATTCCTGACTTGGCCATAGCTTTAGATTCCTGCTCGTCACCTCTTTGATTGCATTGGCTCACAGTAGAGAAATAAAAATGATCTGTTATGAATGTTGTTCCACAACGATTCACCTTTTTTTTTTTTTTTCTTCTCTGAGTCTTTCTTATTGCTTTTCAAGTCAAGTTTACTGAGGTCAATTTTACGTACCTTAACATTTACCAAAATTCACCATCTTTGGTGTGCCTTCCAATTAGTTTTGACCACTGTGTATAATCATCTAACCACCACAACAATCAAGATACAGAATATTTCTATCACCCTCAAAAAAATCCTCTTCATGGCTCTTGGTTGTCAATCCTCTGCTTCTACCACAGTCCCTGGAAACTACTGCTCTGATTTTAGTCACACATTTCACTTTTTCTAGCTGTTACATAAATAATGACACCTTTTGCATCTGATTCCTTTCACTTATCACAGGGCTTCCATTCAGTTTAATCATATTATGATTTCCATATCACTCGTTTCCCAGAGTCCTCATACTTAATCTACCTTATTTTCTGATGACTATCCCTGGACTGTTATTATTCTCAGTATCTTGAAACATTTAACGTTTTAATGGAACTAATTAAAGGATCATCATAGATGGAGTTAAAAAATGTGTATAGTTTATATACACCAAAGTTATGCCTTTTTCTTCAAATATAAAATATGGAAAGTTGCTCAAATATTAGCACTGTGAGTCTATCAGCCATGAGTGTTCTTCATCACTGCATGTACTCCTCTTTACCTGCCTGGAATGTACAATCTGTTGGGACAATCCTATTCTGACACTGTGACTCACCAGTCAAGATAAATTCAACAAGGATGGTGAGATTCTGACAACCTGAAAGCGGTTTTGCTGATGGAGAAAAGGGAGCATCGTATACCTTCTCAGGATTTGGGGGCTATTTTACACATGCTGGGAAGAGGTAGCTGCAGCAGAAAGATCACTACTGTCCTGTAGTTACTCCCCTCCTGGGTTCAAGTGGGAGTTCTTACTTTTAATGGCTTTGAGAGTGATTCTGATCATCATCCAGGCTTGACAACTATAGACCCTCTGCCAAAGCCCCGTTACTCTTCCCATCTGGCCAGTCTGGTAATGGATTCACTTATTTATTTTTCTTCAAAGAAAAATAAAATTACATAGAAAAACATATGTTAATGCAACATTATGTGAAAACATGCTCGTAGTTCTTTGGATTCTAAATACAGACAATCCGGCATGAATATTCATAGTACAGTTAACTGGGTTGCACGTTCTTATTTGCACTGCAAATTGATGGGGATAAATGAAACAGTCTTGCATACAAATTCTTGTGACTATATGCTTTCAACATCTTACTGGATGTTGTTTCCCAGTCTTATTTAGCTCCCTTTATATTGCCTTTTGCATATGAGTGAAAATCAGCCACAGTATTGTAAACACGTATTAGAAATATAATGCATTATTCCATGCCACAAGTGAGGAAGAAGAAAACAGATCACAAACTAAAATAATAAATAAATAAATAAATACAAACAAACTAAAAATGCATCAGTGAACTTGGATGCATCAAGGAGAAAGGGGGTCTTCTTATGACTGTGAAATGTACAAAATCAATGTTATTTTCCTAAAACTGAGACTAAAATAACTCAATTACGATGCATAATAAAGATGAAGACCAAGTTGACCAAAGACTAACCAGATGAACATTTTTGCCACTAACCAGACAAAATGTAATAATTATTTACTCTTGATCTTTTATGTTTAATACTGAGGTAGTTGAAATCTAAATGTTAATGATCTCTTTCATAATCCAAGGACTTCACCCTTAGATTTATCTTTATGTATCAGAGGAAAAAATCTGATTAAAAGAAATCATCATTAAATAACCTTGAACATAATAAAAATAAATAAATAAATAACCTTCTCTTAAGTGATTTTCTTCCCATAGTTTATGATATTGACTTCGTTAAGATTATTCTAAATTATTTTACAAGAGACATTTTCAAAATGATTACATTTCCACTTGGCATTTCATATTTATGCTTTGTGATTCTAATTGTGTATCTTTTATGACCTTTTTTCCACGAAGTCAAGTCCTACCTCAGCTGGAATAATATGCATCATAGCATTGGGAAGGTAGCCCAGATTAACAAACAACAATTTACTAATGCTACCTATGGCAAGAGTCAAATGAGCAAATCTTTTTAAATGTCTCCATGAATCACATAATTAACACTTTCTTAGAGTAACATGAATGAAAGGTAATCCATACAGTCTTTGAAAGTCAGGATGGTATATATTTCGATATCACAACCCACGTGATTATTGAATTTCAGCATATCACATTTTCCTTTCAAAACTATTGCTAAGTATTTTTCTATGTGGAAGTAAGGATGATTCCAAATTGAAATTCTGTAAAATAAATTGGACCTTTACATAAATTTACTGGACTTAGGAACTGATAATAATGGCTTGACTCAAGTTTAAAATACAGTAAGAATCTATCTTTATAGCTATAGTCTTTGAACTTCTGATTTAGTTAGAGGTATCTGATTTTTACCAAAAAAGTAAATTTAAAACTGTTTGACTTTTCTAATGTTCACCAGCTTAAGGACTACTGGTATTTTCAGCCAGGGAAAACACTTGGGATTTTCTGTTTTTCACCATCTAAGATACTTTTTAAATGGAAAAGCTTAAAATGAAAATACAAAAACAACACAGCAGCAACCAAGACTTTCTCTGGGTGATATGGTTATTTAGACAAGGGTTTGACTCAGCTATAGAATCTTGAGGATGAAGGGTGATCTCTAGAATATTTTTCCTTAGATATTTCATAATCTGTGACCATATTCAGACCTAACTGTCCTATGTAACTTTGATACCATTGACATAAATACTTTAACCATTAGAAATAAAAAAGAAAAAAAAATCAGCTACAAAAAAAAGCAAAAACTCATTTTAAGAGCAAGAACATTTTTTTCTCCCTTTGCTAAAAATGTAGCCAGAGCCCCCCAGACCCCCAGTTGAATAAATTATAGGACAAACTTCGGCAATTCTAAAGGGCTAGTGTCAGTGAATGATTTTCATCACTGGTTCTTGGATCCAAGCCTACAAGCCTATATAAAACTTCCTTTTCAACTTCCCAACATTCTGGAACATTCTTATGTGTACCTCGTACTCTCTATCTGTTCTCTTGCCTTTTCAAATTCCTCAGCTTAAGGTATCAGGTAGGATGTCTGCACTACATATTTCTCATTTCAAACTTCTTTTTTCTTCTTTATACTTTTTTTTGTTTAATTGAAATTCTAGCGTTTAAAATAATTAGTTTCCTCTTTGGGGGTATATAACTAGCCTGTGCATTTTTCCATCACCTTATCTCACTGATTCTAAAATGCATTTTTTTTTTCCATTTAGAAGTGTCTGAATTTACATCTTTTTCTTTCCTTTTTGAATTAGTGCTTTTATTTCCTTTGGGTAAATACCCAGTAGTGGAATTACTGGGTCAATTATAGTCAAAATTTTTTAAATTACTTAAAAACATAGAGAAGAATGCATGGGAGTAAGAGAAAATTTTAACACTGATGACATCACAATGCACTATCAATAAAACCAATCCAGAATTTAGACAAAATTTTTTTTGGATTTATTTTTTTATCTTATTTTTTTATTTTATTATGTTATGTTAGTCACCATACAGTACATCATTAGTTTTTGATGTAGTGTTCCATGATTCATTGTTTGTGTACAACAACACCCAGTGCTCCATGCAATACCTGAGAATGGCAAAAATTAACAAGGCAAAAAACAACAAATGTTGGAGAGGATGTGGAGAAAGGGGAACCCTCTTACACTGTTGGTGGGAATGCAACCTGGTGTAGCCACTCTGGAAAACAGTATGGAGTCTCCTCAAAAGTTAAAAATAGAGCTACCCTATGACCCAGCAATGGCACTACTGGGTATTTACCCCAAAGATACAGATGTATTGAAAAGAAGGGGCACATGCACCCCAAAGTTCATAGCAGCAATGTCCCCCGATGTTTATAGCAGCACCGTCCACAATAGCCAAACTGTGGAAGGAGCTGAGATGCCCTTCAACAGATGAATGGATAAAGAAGATGTGGTCCATATATACAATGGAATATTACTCAGCCATCAGAAAGGATGAATATCCACCATTTGCATTGACATAGATGGAACTGGAGGGGATTATGCTAAGTGAAATAAGTCAAGCAGAGAAAGACAATTATCATATGGTTTCACTTATATGTGGAACATAAGGAATAGCATGGAGGACATTAGGAGAAGGAAGGGAAAAATGAAGGGGGGAGGAAATCAGAGGGGGAGAGAAACCATGAGAGACTATGGACTTCCGGAAACAAACTGAGGGTTTCAGAGAGGAGGGGGGTGAGGGGTGATGGGTATTAATGAGGGCGCGTACTGAATTTACATCGTATACTTTCTGTATATAATTGATGTGGTAATGTTTTTCTTTGTCCCCCTGAATGATGTTACTGTATCAGTTAGAAAGTGTTTGTTTTAATGATGTTGTGTGATAAAGGAAACATAGTATTTGTTCATAGGTTTGTGCCTCCCAAAGCATGTTTCCCTAAACACTGAGCAGCTTGTGGTATATGAGTGAGTCCAGATGAGGCATCCACGAATGCTCTATTTTATGTAAATAGTTGTGTGTGTGTGTGTGTGTATTTTGATGTATGATAGAAAAAATAAAATATGCACTTGAAACCCATGACTTGAGAGGCATTATTGTTTAGAATTAAACTAAGTTTAAAAAAAAAGTGAGTTGATTTAGAACAGATTCAAAGAAAAACCCAAAGTAAATAGTGCTTCAGATACTGCAGATGGGACAGGAAAATCATGTGTCTCATAGGGACAAGGGATGTGCCTTATTCGTCTTTGGATCTCAGGGCTTCATAATTAGCATATGTTTATTGTATTTATTTGAATACTGATTATTTTATCTCATTTCAAGTGGATTATGTGACTGGAAAATTTTACCCCAAAGACAGAAATGTTTGATAAATGAAAATAGTTCTTTATTTTAAGAGAAGAGCTATGATTCTAGATGATTTTGATTAGTAGATAAAGCAGATTTCTGACATTTAAGTGTGTGGAGGGCATTAACTGTTTTCATCACCACCCCTTTGCCCATTCATTCCTCTGCACACCTGAAGGTGGAGGTCATTCATATTACACTTCTCCCGGAGAATGCTACTCACCCCTATTAAAAGAGCTGAGGATTAGACTAAAGCAGAAGTTTCTAAATTATTATGTTTCATCAATACATTTTCAACTATATTGTGCACAGAGTAGAATGTAGGCTTAATACTTGGGTTGTTTGTTAGAGTTAATGGGCTTGCATGTCCCTCTTTACCACACCATTCATCCTTCCTCACTCTGTACATAGGATTGAATGCCAAGGGGTTAAACACTAAGAGGATTATGTTATGTGTTGAAATCTTTTTCCGTGTCTTTGGAAACTTGGCAACGGACTATTTATTATATTAATTATATTATATTATATTATATTATATTATATTATATTATATTAATTCCAATTCTGGAAATACTCTCTGCATCTGTAGTTTTCAAGAATATAAGGACTCAAGTCAGAGCTGGATACCTATGAGTATAATGAAAAATTAATGTAAAGTAATAAAATAAGCACTAAACTGGAAGTGAAGTGTCTTAGTCTCATTTAGACCACCATTGTCTTATTCTAATTGTTCATCCTTTCTTTGTACCTCAGATTTTCTTTGTTCTAAAATAGGTGCTTGATCTAGATGATCTCCAAGGCTCCTTCCATCTTGAAGTTTCCTTGATTCTGTCATAATAAGCTTAATTAGACTATGGATGGGATAAGGAGAGAATATAAAATAAATGAGTTTAGCTGTCATTATCTGTCTGCATGAATGTCTATTAGGAAAAACAAAACAAAACAAAGAAAACAAAAAACCAACCCTCTGCATATCCTCACTGCTAATTCCTTTGCTACCTTCTCCCACTTCCTTCCAAAATAATACATTTCTCTGTTATAAACAGACCCAGATGACGAATGAAAATAACCAGACTGATAGCCTCCGTAGGTTATCGTTGAGTGGTCTTGAGAGTTCATACGTAATTAAACAGAATATTGACAACAAAGGAGATGTTAAGCATAGAGAATACAGGTTGTACTGCACATGCATGTGTGTCCCTGTGTGTCTACATGTTGTTGTTACAAAGTTATTACAATTTACAGAAACTGAGAATATGTGAAACATGTTCCTGTTAGATGAATCCTTTAAAGTAAACTTTCAAGTAAAACTCACAGATGAGTCTAGATCACAGCCAACCACCTCCGCCCCATCCCCAATGACAAATACAAGACAGCTGCTAAATTTACCATGCCTCTACTGGAACACTGGGACCTCCTGTGCCCTAGCAGGCGACGTGCTGCCGATCCGCAGGATGTGCTCAGTGTCGGAATTGTTGCATAGCAGCTCTGCTGATCCTTAATCCTTGTGAATACAGCATTGACATGGGGCCAAGACCTTCAGAGGATTCCTTTTTAAAGGGAAAAAGGAACAAGAGGAAAGGAAAAGCTCAAAGCAACATGTAAAGCCACCTCCTGTGAGGCAAAAATTTTGAAATGGGGAAAAAATGACTCAATAAATAAATTTAAAGACAGGCAGGCCCCAACATAGAGATGGTTTGTGTTCTGAAAGTTCATTTGCAGACCAATTTTTTTTTTTAAGATTTTTTTTTTTATTTTATTTATTTGACAGAGAGAGACACAGCGAGAGAGGGAACACAAGCAGGGGAAGTGGGAGAGGGAGAAGCAGGCTCCCCGCAGAGCAGAGAGCCTGACGCGGGACTCGATCCCAGGACCCCGGGATCATGACCCGAGCCGAAGGCAGTCGCTCAACCAACTGAGCCACCCAGGCGCCCTGCAGACCAATTTTTAAGAGCACATTTCTGCACAGAAACAATGTTTTATTTGTCAGCTGTGTTCTCTGAGTAAGCCACGTAATCCTATTTAACCAAGACTGTTCCTGATGTGTGTAATATACAAATGATATTGAATCCATCAGTTATACCAATATGTCGGCTGAAAAGGTCATCAGAAATGCATCATGTTTGCTGTCAGTGGTTTGCGTTTATTCCATCATTCATTAAGCACCTAATAGGTTGCAGGAGGGAATAATGTGGCTAACAAGACAGGACTGAACCCTGCCTTCATGGAACTTATCAAAATTATAATTGGTAATGCTTGCATCCCAGCAACATGTTTAGCAGATGCTAACTGCAATCATGGCAAGTGGATCCTCCAGTATACAGTGTTCACAGGTCTGACTCAATCTTGGGGCCCATTCTTATGGGTCAGGTGGATGGGATGGGAAAGGGGGGAATCAATTCAATGAGTGACATAAAATATCAGATATGGGTGTGAGCAACATGGATCTGAGTGGATCAACAGGTATACAGGTTAGAGTATCATCAGGGGAGAAAATATTTACCTCCATGGTAGCCCTCTTTCTCCAAATTATAAATATAATCTTCCAAACTAAAATATCAATAATTTCTCATGTCTGTCTAGAAGGGTTAAAAGACTGAAACCCATTTTTGTCTATGTATCTTGGATCTTTTGAATTTGTGTGAAACATAATCACTAACTAGGATAAGGCTGATTCTTTAAGATGAAACTTGATTTCTTCACCGATTTTCTTCAGCATCTGGGTCTAGTCTCACCAGCGATCATTCGGCAGGCACCACCATCACTGGAATCCATTTGCTTTTTATCAGCGGTTTTCAACATCCTGCAGCAGAAAGGATTTGTTTCCAAGTCATCTTAGTTCCTGTTGACAGGCTCTGAACCCAGTAAATAACCAAGCCGTCTCTACTTGCCCTACTTTCTCTGAATATTTCTCAAGGTTTCCCCCGATGACCGAGACCCCTGTCATTTCCCCCTCTTAACCCTCACCATGAAAATGACCTTGTAAAGTATTCTAGCAACTCTTTAACATATAAAAATGTTCTGCAAATACAAAAACAATGCTGTAAGTAGACATCTGCTGAGGCAAAGAGCTGTTTGCTCAAAAGTCTCACAGAAACTTGGGAGTGTGGTTGCATGGAAAGTCTGGACTTTTGTTTCTGTAACATCCTCAGGTGACTGGCAGTAAGTCCTGGCTCCCTACAGTCACCATTCATTCACTCATCATGAAGGACACAGGAAGCAGGCTGTACTCTTTCTCTTTTCAGGTCTTCTGTGTCTCTCCTTTTCTGGCTTGTTGCTGGGGCCAAGAATAATCGTGGAGCTTTCTTCTTACTCTGTGACCCCAGAATTGGTCTTTTTTTTTTTTTTTTAAATCGAGGGGGCTTTTCTGTCAAAAGAAAAGATAAATAAATGGGAGGTTAAAGGCCCCTACCTGTGCTTTTTTTTTTTCCCTCATTTTTTTCTACTTAAACCATGTAGAAGAAAAGACAAAGGCACATATAGGGGATAGCAGTGACACTTAGGGTTTACAAAGAACAAATTAAAATGTAGCTTCTTTATTTCAGAAGAAATCCAGATTTGAGGAAATGAGTATCCTAGAAAGACACATGTTTTTGCTTATTTGCAATACTTGTATTCTCTGTCAACAAAAGTTAATATATTGGTAATGAAAGCCAATTCGTACGATACTTTAGTGTTTGAAAGTGACTTCCACATCAATTTTTATTCTTGCACCCCCCTTTGAGAAGTGTTCAAGGTGGGTACTGTCAGCTTCGTTTAACAGATGAGAAACTCAGAAGCTTACTGACAGAATGAAGACCAAACCCAGGCCCCCGAGCATTAAATCAGTATAACTTTTATAACCTATGCACAATATTATGTAATTTGGCAACTTTATATAATTTTCCTCTGTTTACATTATAATATTGACCCCTCATCGATAGCCACTGGTTGGTAAAATTATTTCAGTTATCTTTAATTAAGTGCTCAACACTCATTTAAGCAAAGATATAGAAAGATACGATTTATGATTCATCTAAACCAACACAGAAATCCTATTACCCAATTTTCCAGACTTTCTTGCAGCAAAAGAGGCCATGAAATCCAGTCCTGGCTAGAGCTGAAAGGGAATTCGGGGAACACTTTTGCTGGGGTTTTCTTCACATACTTTGTTAGAAATCTAGCCCTGACTTGTTTCAGCAGGAAGGAAGGGATCAGTTGCAGTAAAGACGGCAGAGGTATTAAGTAAAAGGAGAATAGAACAGTACTTGTGGCTTTGGCAACTTGCAGAGTTGGGATCTTAACAAGAGCAATCTTAGTGATGTGGTAGTTGAGTAAGGACTCTATTGAACTTTTGTTCAGAGTGTAAATCATGGAAGTATTTTTTTTTTTTGTAGAGCCAGTTACTAATGTCTGTCAAATATAAAATGCATATGCCCTTTACAGCCAGCAATTCTACTTCTAGGAGTTTATTCTTGGCAGCATGGAAATCATGAAAATCAAAAATGACTTAAATTTCTGTCAGTAGTAGAAGTGTTTATCTATGCCATAAAACCAGGCAGTCAAAAAAAAACACCAGTAGATTTAAAGGTATTGACATGGATAGTTGTCCAAGACATATTCTTAAGTGAACAAATAAAAGGAAAAAGATAACAATATGTAAAACAAGAAGTATTGTATATATAGTATAAGCTTTGCGCAGTGGCAGTATCGTAGCCAATGAGGTTTATCCGAGGCGCGATTATTGCTAATTGTATATATAGTATATACATCCAAAGATATATATATATATATATTCATACATATATATGTATATGATGTATATGAAGGAAGAGAAACTGGAAGAAGACATTAGAGGATACTTGAACACTGTATCTTTCTATACTGTTTGCATCTTTTACAATTGAAATGCATCTATATATTATTTATGTTGTTAAAAAAGAAAGAAAACAAGATGAAATAAAGTATGAATGGTAATGGAGAAAGTGAATATAGCCTTGGCGATATTACTTCTGAAAAAATGTATCAACAGAGGTGATAAAAATTGGCAGATAACTGAGTGAAATAGAGCGAAATAGAGGTTCAGGTTTATTATTTTTTTAAGGTGAAGGACATTCAAATGTTTTTATGTTAATTGGGAATGATTTTAATATAAATATAAATTCCACATTAATTTAAATATAAATACCACATTTCTTTAGTTCTAAAATACAGGTTTTATCACATTTTAATTATTTTGAGATTGGGATGTTTTATAATCCATTAATTGAAGTATAAAGGATTTGCATTAAAATCTATGAGTCAGGGCGCCTGGGTGGCTCAGTCGTTAAGCATCTGCCTTCAGCTCAGGTCATGATCCCAGGGTCCTAGGATCGAGCCCTGCATCGGGCTCCCTGCTCAGCAGGGAGCCTGCTTCTCCCTCTCTCACTCCCCCTGCTTGTGTTCCTGCTCTCACAATCTCTGTCAAATAAATAAATAAAATCTTTAAAAAAATAAAATAAAATAAAATAAATAAAATCTATGAGTCATCTTGAGGCAATTTTCACCAAAATCTTCTTTCAGCTAAATTTTCCACTTGTGGTCTTTGAATCTCACTGGCAGTTTGAATTCAGACTGGTAAGCTGCTTGAGGACTGGCTTGTGTTCAGTTCTTAAGCTAGTGTTTTGTTTTCTTGTTTGTCTCCTTCTCTCCATTCTGTGTCAAGGTGGAGATGGCTTCACGCCATTACTGTCCCTTTCTACCTAGTGGACTTTTCTTCTCACATGTCCACATATTGAAGATGAAGGCCTTTGATGTCTCAACATTTGGAGGTTTACTAATTAGATTTCCTGTCATAGGATATATTTTTTTTTCTTTTAAAAAATTACACACAGGCAATTATTTAAAAAAGAAGAAAATAGCAAGTGTTGGCAAGGATGTAGAGAGATTAGAATGCCATGTATTGGTAGGTATGTAAAATGGTGCAGCTGTGGTGGAAAGTGGCATGGGGGTTCCTCAAAAAATTAAACATAGAATTACTATATGGTCCAGCCATTCCACTTCTGGGTATGTTCCCAAAAGAACTGAAAGCAGAGACTTGCATAGGTATTTGTACACCCATATTCATAGCAGAATTATTTATAGTAATCAAAGGAGGAATCAACCCAAGTGTCCATCAAAAATGAATGGATAAACAAAATGTGGTCTATACTTGCAATGAAATATTATTCAGTCTTTAAAAAGGAAGGACATTTTGACACATGCTACAATGTGGATGAACCTAGAAGACCCTATGCTAAATGGAACAAGCCAGTCACAAAAGGACAAATATTGCATGCTTTCACTTAAATGAGGTACTTAGCTTGTCAAATCCATAAAGACTGAAGGGAGAATGGTGGTTGCCAGGGCCAGTGGGGAGGGAAGAATGGAGAGTTATTGTTGCAGTCTGGAAAGATGAAAGGAGTTCTAAATATGGGGGCTGGTGGTGGTTGCAAAACAGTGTGAATGTACTTAATGCCACTGAAGTGTACACTTACTAATGGTTAAAATGGTAAATTTTATGTTATGTATATTTTACCACAACTAGAGAAAATAAGTGTACATAAAACAATGGTGCAGCCTACAATTAATGGTATTTTCAACTTAATAAAATGTTAATGATTCCAGAGGAAGAAGGGAGTAAAATCTTTGAGAAGATGACGGGGCTTGGGATCCAGCTCAGAAGTGCAGAGTCCAGCCTGTGATAAAAAGAATAAAGGGTCTATCACTGTCAGGAGAGGTCCCGGGGACAGGTATCTCCACAGATTTATGTGAATGAAAAATAAGGGAGTTTCCTTTCTGGATGGCATCTTCCTTCTAAATGATGTTGGAAGTGAAGTAATTAGGTGAGAAAGAAGTGTGGGGAGGGAGGTGTGGGGGATGAAATAGTTATCTTGCAGAGTGGGAAGTGAGCCCAGAAGAAAAACAGAGTAGGCTTGTCATCAGTCTTGATTGCCCACTTGAGAAAATGAATTGAAAGTGAACTCAGTCTGAATAGTTGTATTATTTATTCCAGCAATGTTCACCTGTTTGGGTATAGTAAGGATACACATGGCTGGCTTACTCCAAAGTCAGGCTTGTGCACGTGTAGAACAATGACAAGAGGGAGGCAGGGAAGGGAAGCGAGGATCATATGCAAAAATATGTACATACATATGTACAGATGCACATAAATGCATTACTTAATTCATTAATAACCTTGGGTTACTTTATTGGTGAAATGGAATAATAATAGACCATCTCTTATAAGGTTGTGGTGAGTTAAATGTCAAGTATGTAAAACACTGAACAGTGTGCCTGTCACCCAGAAGCACTCAGTAAAATTAACTATCACTGCTATCCTATTACCATGAGTTGTCAAGTCTTTGCTCGACAGTGCAGCAAGTGAAGACAGGTAGGAACCGACAAATGATAACAAAGGAATGGGTCAATGGATTAAAGCTGAAACTTGGATGAGTGGAGGGCTCGACAAGAGATTGGTAGACAAAGCAATGAGGGGACAGAGGGGGTGATGTGACCTGACAGTATGTGCTTCAGAGGAGCAAGATGTTTGCAGAAGGAAGAGGTTGTTACGTTTGGAAACTGTCCGTGTAGAGCGAGGAGGATGTCCACTTCCCTTACTGGCCCTGAGGAACATGGTATGAGCAAGAAAAGAAAAACAGCTTTGATTCCATTTGAAGAGAAGCAGTTTCCTCAGGGGACAGCTCAGTTTCAATAAAAACACAGATGTGAAGGGAACAATCAGGAAGGAGACTAAGCATTTAAAGAAGCTCACTGATTACAGATTTAGAGTTCAAAAGGATAGAGTGGTATTGGTTTAAGAGAAGGGCTTTTCCTTCTCTTTATGAGAGATTGAGCTCGAATCTGGAGACGTACCTTGGAGTGTGGGGTAAGAGGCAGGATCCCTTATTTAGGCTACTACAAATGCAAATGCGACTGAGCACTTAGTTTGATTGCTAAACAGGGTTAAACACTCAGACCTGATTGAAATACTCAGGAGCCTGGGGACTGCTCATTGGGGTCGGAGTAATTATCAATTCAATCATGCACTGCTTTGTACTATGTGTGTTTTACCTATTACATTCATTTAAATTCTGCCTGAACTTATGTCTCATCTTCTCCTTGAAATAGATTCATACTTCCAGAGGGGGGAAAAATGGTTTTCTTTCAAGGTTATCATACTTCATGAACATATATATATATATATATATATATATATATATATATATATATATATA